>NC_040025.1:16796660-17396660 GCF_000972845.2 Larimichthys crocea
TTCCACAGAAGACATCCAGAATGAGCCTCTCATAAGCATCTGGGAGCTTCACATTCTGGTAAAAGAAAAGAAAGAAAAACTGTAATTATATATGCTTATTTTAGGTTGAGTAATCTTGATTTATATTAAATGGACAGTCTTTGTTTGAGAATAGAATATGATGCACGGGATATTATATTCTGGTATACAATATTAGACAATGGTATTAATATTAATAGGTTGCAAACATTATTATTACAGCCTCTATGTTATTTTTAGTTTCTAAAAAATAATCAATCACGCTGTGAGACATTGAATACTATATCAAATGTCACCTTAAAATCAATAGACTTTAAGTAACATGATATATTGTAGTATATTAAAAATCAACATTTGACTGTTTAACTGAAGTGTGAACTTACTGACACAAATAAAACGATTTATTTGCATTGATTTAAGAAAATTGGAGAAACAAGTTAACTGCAGGCTGCAGCACCTTATATCTGCTCTTGTAGGTCAGGTCTAGCTCTGTCTCCTCTGGGCTGAAGTAAACCCCAGGCCTCTTGGTTATCATCTTCAGGTAAATGGCTTCATCCGGCTGCACCCGTACCACCAGCTCGTTCCTCTGACAGCGTTCGGCAAAGATGTCTCCTGGCACGTCAGTGAACTGCAGACGCACTTCTGCCTTCCGCTCATTCAGGGCTTTACCACAGCGGAGAATAAAAGGAACTCCTAGTGGACATGAAGGGAGAAATTCAGAGGGAATGTTGTAAAACGTGGGTTAGGAGGGAGGGAAAAAAAAAAAGAAAAAGTTTTCTCTCACCATCCCATCTTTCATTCTGTACATAGAGCACAGCAGTGGCAAAGGTTGGTGTGCAGGAGGCTTCTGGTACAGTGGGGTCATCAAGGTAACCCAGTTTGGACTGGCCCTCCCCCTCAGGGTCCCCCACATACTGGCCGAGCACCACATCTGACACAGCAACAGGGGCTATACACTTCAATACCTTCACCTACAGCACAATGTCAATGAGACAACAGGGTTGCAGTGACATAGACAGAAAATATGCATAAATGTCCAACTATCTCCAACCATCCAATCATTGATATTACCTTCTCATCCCTCACATCATCTGGGTTGGTGGAAGCAGGTTTCTCCATGGCGACCAAACAGAGCATCTGGAGGAGATGATTCTGCATGACATCTCTATATCAAGAAACAAGAAATGGAATCAGGCCAAGTAGGGGGTCTAGTGTAAGAATAAAAATGTAATCAGTGTTTTCACTTTTATCTGAATTTACTGTATCTCACCGAATGATACCAAAGTCATCAAAGTATCCTCCACGGCCCTGAGTGCCAAAAGGCTCCTTGAAGGTGAGGACCACACTGGCTACACTGTTCCTGTTCCATATGGGTCCAAAGATGCGATTTCCAAACCTGAAGGTAAGAAAATAAAACTGTTAAAATAAAAGACTCAATGTCAGCAACACAAGAAGGAAAAGATAAAGGTCAGTACTTGTGAATTCCAGAAAGCTCATCTATGATGTTTGGGTTTATACCAATGGTAAAATTCTTGAAAATGTGTGTATGGTGCTTGTTACCTGAGTACCATGAGGTTCTGGACCATCTCTTTGCCTAGGTAGTGGTCTATGCGGTAGATCTGGTCCTCTGTGAACAGGGAGAACAGGTGGGCTGACAGCTCCTGTGAGCTCTGGAGGTCACGGCCAAAGGGCTTCTCAACAATCACCCTGTTCCAGCCTCTGTTTTACAAACACAGTTGATTAGTATAAAGTAATCAAATAGTAAGTAAATCATTGTTTTTGTAAAGTTAAACAGACGCTGACTTGGAGCTCGTGCAGTGGTTTCTGATGTTTGTGCTGACATGGTGGTAGATGGTGGGTGGTAGAGCCAGGTAAAAGAGTCTGTTGGCGTCAGCTCCCCCAGGTAGAGACAACAGATGAGCGTTGAGTTGAGAGAAAGAGCTGTCGTCATCATACCTGCCTCTAAGGTAGGAATTCCTACTGAAGAAGGCTGAGAGACTCTCACTCTCTTCATCAGTGACCTGAGTGAAATGTAATAATGAGTCCTGAAAACACAACCCAAGCAATCTTGTCTTAGATAGCCAACAATGAGCTTTAGGTAAAATACCTTCATATGAGGCAGACATGCTGCCTTGATGTTTTCGATTGTCAGGTTAGACCTGGCAAAACCCACAAAATAGGTGTCATCTGGGAGGAGGCCATCCCTGAATAACCACCTAAAGGTGGGGCAAAAGCAGTTAGGCAAAATATTAGCCAAGGGTCAAACTCCTCAGAATACTAAGTGAGCAAACAACTCTTAAAGCAGCTCTGCCTGTTTTTGCTGTTTGAGCGGCAACTCACCATAAAGTTGGATAGATCTTCTTTTTAGCGAGATCCCCCTGTTTAAATAGTACAAATAAAAAAGAAATCTGATCATGAACTTCTACTGATAATCACTATGGTTTAAAAAAAACAAGCAAGAGTCCAAAGAGCAGATCAGCTTTAAAAATAAATGCCCACAGTTATATGGAGTGAGTGGATCTGTTGATTAATGTGAGAACTTTGAGCACTCGCTCTTTACTGGACTCTGACACATCATGTAAAATGTAAAGAGATTACTAAAAAAATAAACAAACATATACAGGGACAACATATATAACAACTAGACGGCTAAGAACAGAACAAAATGCTCTTTCAATGCTTGCATGTCAACATGTGCTCATTCCTCTGCTTTCATATACAGATTACTACACTGCAATATTCCCCAGTGAATTGTTCTCCTCTGAGGCATTGTGTCAACTCTGCTGGCCTCCTGTTGCCATTTTAAAAATGCCTTTTTCACCAATTGTAGCTTTATACAGATAGAAATGTAGAAGAATGAGCTGATAAAAGCAACTAAGACAGTTTATAGACTTTCTACAAGGCACTGAAACAAACGGGTCATTTCAGTGTTAAGTTCTCATAAAAGGAAATTGCAAATATATCAGATATAAATTTAGAATAGAGGAAACAGTGGTTCTTCGTGTTGTAAGAAGTTCAGAGATTGTACTCACAGAGGCTCCAAGGATTATAAATATATGTGTGTTGGAGTGAGTGGACTGGTCCTCTCCATAGAGCTCCCTCCTGAGCTGTCCAAACACCTCGGAGCGGGTCAGCGGCTCAGAGCTCATCTTCTGATCCATCTGGTCTCACTTTGTCCCTACTGTGGCTACTCTTACCTTCCTACGGTTACATGACACACACATAGTATGTTGAAATCTCAATAGTCATCCTTGCCTTGCAGAAAACACTCGGCAGGTTAATGCTGCCACCTATTGTTGCCAAGAAATAACGCCTGATTTAAAATATATAACCTATGCCCTCCAGCCCGTCAAGTCTAAATCAAGTCGACCAGGAAAAAAAACCTGCCCATTCACTTTAACTCACATTTCAGGTCTGCTCAGGTAAAGCTGAATAACAATTGGAAGGAATGTGTCTTGCTCCTAAACCACTCCTTGGACAAATGTTACGCAAACCTGAAATGCCTGTGACTGAGAAAGGCTTTACACACAGTGGCGATACCAATACCAAATGATTTAATATGTTACATTTATAACATTTATAACCTATTTAAAAGGGTCTAAGTTAATTATTGTTACACAGGACATTGTACACTCATAAATCAAAACCATAATTCAGCTATAACAAAGGAAATTCCACTTCTAACGCAAGACTCCTACTGTATACATAAACTAATATAATTTATCAGGACAGATCAAAGCTGTTGGCCACAACTCAAATATATTTCACTGTTTAACACTGTAAAAATACAAATGCAATACAAATAACCATTTATCTGATCCAACAAATCAGAATTTTTATTTAAAAAAAAGACTCTTACTCTTTGGTAAAACAAATTTTAACATTCATTGTCAGACAAAAAAAGTCACTAAATAGTGATTTTCCAAGCTGGAGTGTGAATTCATTGAATTAAGATCACTGCAGTTGACAGTCATCGCCCCACATTTAAGGTGCAACTCCTGACGTCCACTCTCTGTTCGATAGTCCCCAACCACCTTTAAATGTTTTTCTGGAGTTTCCATCATAAATATTTGTCTTAAACCGTTAAGGCCAACCCGAGGCTCTTCAACAGATGTGACTGTCTTTACTTAGTCCTCCACCTTAATTTGTCAACTCAGTATGGCCAAATGCCTCTAGCTCCGCAGCATGAAGCCCTTCTGGATCAATCTTGAGTTGGCTACTTGGAACAGAGTCTGAGGAAGGGGTCACAAGGTGCCAGAGGTCACCTGATGGGCAGACTGGGAGGTCAGCTGAAAGTCCAGTGCTGATAGACATCAAAAGCATTACAGTCGCTCATCTGAACCTGGCTTTCTTTCAGCTGTAAACATTTCCCGCTACTGGGATTCTTCAGAAGCTTTTCCTAGAGAGTAGCATAAGAGAAAAGAATAATCAATACAGAAGCTGAATAAATAATAACATCTAAGTAAAACACTTCATATACTGCATTCACTCCTGTATAAATGATATCTTGGGCTATACATTTATTTGCTTTCTAGAGTTAGACAAGAATATTAATAGCACTTTCACCTGTCAAGGGTCCTGTAAATATAAGGCTATGGCCAGCATGCTGGTTAGCTTGACTAAGTATAAAAGCTGGAAGCAGGCAGTGGATCATACGTGGTACATTGATGGTATTCACGATTATAATGCATTAATTTATTTCACAACACTACAAACACTCTGGATATACAAAAAACATCAGATTTTTTTGTTTGTTTGTTTTGTAGTTTTAGTAAAAATGAAAGAAGGAAACTAAACATCTAAACATCTCTTCTGTATCTTATGCTATACCCTCGAGAGGACTGCATGCCATCTGGCTGAGTGTTATAAAAATAGATGGAGTAATGCTCCTTTTCCTGCTTTGTTGGCATTTGTTTACGTCTCACCAAAAAGCCCAGACTCACTGCTACTTGGTTGAAGTGACAGAAACACAGCTGAGCCTTTACAGTTAATCTAAGCTTTACTCTCAAGCTCACTTATTAACATGTTATATCGCATTGTTTAATCTGTACAAAAACCAAAGCGTAAAACAAGCTCTTTGTAGTTTTACTAGGGGTGACATAATATTTTTTGACTGGGGGTATTGACTCTAGCTCATGGTGACAACTTGACTCAGGAAGTTCTATGTTCTTTTTAGTCATTTATGCTAAGCAGCAGCCTTTAGTGATCCTCACCTCTATAAAGACCCACTCCTGTTGTGGCGACAAACTCGTGCCCTTCCCCTTCAGCTGGCATAGATCGATCTTCACTGGTTCCGGCTGGGGTGTGGCATGAAGACACAGCTGCTTTCCAATGTTATGACGCAGCTCCTTATGAGATGTGTATTCAAAGTACTGGAAGAGACCAGTTAGTCAGTTAGAGACCTAATTGCTCCAACCAGTCCAATTATATTTAATTCTTAAAGTGTCAGTCAGAGTCATTTTACCTGGTTGCCTCCCATGTTGTGACATTGGTACATTATCACTGCTTTACCTCCCTGGTTGTTCTCTCCAACATCCAGACAGGTATTAGATCCTGAGTTTTTAATCTAGTGCAAACACAGATACGGACACAGGGCAGTTACGCAACATGCACTGTGTGCTATATCACTGATATCCACATATGGACACGGGAAATATGACTCACTGCTCCAAACTTTAGTGGGGTTAAGTCAGGAATGAAGGCCTCTGGGTAGACAGTGTTTAAGTACCAGCTGAAGTTCTTGCAGTGAAGCCTCTCTCTCAGATTCAAACGTTCAGAGATGTCCCCATAATTGTTCTACAACAGTGAAACAATGACTTACAATTACATTCCGATCACCTCGTTCTAGCACAGTATATAAAGAAGTGTATCCTAACATTTGAACACTGTTACTCCGATGAGTAGGTCATACTGACCTCACGGGCCATACGTTCAGCATTGCTGCTGCGGCGATAGTAGATGTTCTTGTAGTCATCCATCCAGACCTCAGCCAGGCGCACTTGGTTGCGAGTGATGACCTCTGTGCCCTTGGGGAAGGTGTGAGGGCTCTTGTTGCGGAAGACATGACCCACCACAGAACAAGGGATGATCTCTAGCTGACCCCCACACTGCCACACCTGTGATTTACATATGATGCAAATTGACATTCAGACTCCAACTTGACAATGACTATTGATAATTATTGAGTAATATATGAAATTGTGGGAGTAACAATGAAGAGACTAACCCTGAAAGACATCTCTATGTTTTCGCCGCCCCAGATCTCCATTTTGTCATCGTATGTTCCAATGTGTTCAAAGTATTTCTGGGAGATTGAGAAGAGACCTCCGGCAAAAGTAGGCGTTCTGAAATTTTCATGGGCAGATACAAAAGCTTTAGACACTTAAATGATTCAGGATGCTCAAAGTGAAACCAACATGATCCTTCTTACTTTACAGGGTAGGTTTCATCCTTGCGCAGCTTCCTTGCATCCTCTGGAATTGGTTCCCAGCCAAAAGTCAGACTCCAGTCAAAGTTACCACGGTTGTAAGCGCGATTTGTGGCCACAGGTTTGTTGAACTGAAAAGTGTTGAGGTCAATTGTGGTGATCTCTGGGCTAACCACAGCAGTGGGCTCTTCAACAATGCGGGCCAACAGGGGCTCTAGCCACCCATGGAAACACTCACCTAGACGAGAGGAAGGACACTTTAAATCATGTTATATTTACTTCTTAACTTCACCACCAATCAGTTTCAGGTGTAGAGTCAAAGCATGACTTCACAGTGCCTCATATCAGGCACTCTAATAAAAGGTACATTTTCCAAACATGCACAGATGTTTGTTTCAATCATGCTGTAATTAAGAGTTCTCTGATAGCAATATATTGTAGCTGTAAAAGTTAATAATTGTATATGTCTACTTAAAGTTTTACCTGGAAGTTTATTAAACACTATGTGAAGTTTTAAACTGTCCCGAAACATTGTATGTACATTTTTAGTAAAGATGGAAAACAGCACATGAACCCCCTCACCGTGGCAGTGCTATTGCCCCAATGAGCTACACAGAGCTGCTTAAACTGACCACTGTGGCTTGTGTAAGGTTGTAGTGTTGGGTGTGTGTGTGTTTCCTCACAGTGTGCATCGAGAAAGGTTAGCACTTCGCCTTGAGCGACGCTGGCACCCAGCAGCCTGGCAGTGATGAGGCCTTTCCTCTCCTTCTGTCTCACTACACGGACAATCTTCAGCTGACTCACATAATCGTCCAATTGGGTCTTCAGGTGATCTGAAAGAATAAAAAAAAGACAACATTATTGTGTCTCATCTTAATTAGTGTGGATGCTTTAGTATGAATTGTGTGTTTTCCACACAATGCTGGAAAGCACTTTAAGGACTTTTATTGAACTTTTTTCTACCTTCTATACTTTTTTACAGTATTATGCTTTTTTCAACAAATGTTTACACTGTAATTAAATGTGTACTACTACTACTACTACTACTACTACTACTACTACTACTACTACTACTTTGACATAGACATGCAGGGCTTAGACATGTTAAAAAGTTCACATATTTTATAAATTAGAACTTTTGTACCCACAAACACTCGCAGCACCATTGTGTTCAGGATACAGTGCATTTCTGAAGAGAACTGCAGGGTCAGCGGTACAACTCCTGACTGTTCTGCAGCGTGAAGCATTTGTGCTTTGAGAATTTTCAGTTGATTCATTTCTGCAATTCTGGCAATCCCCTAAAAATCATTTTTTCTGTCAGCATTTCCACGGCATTTTCTCAAGGAGATACATTTGTCTAGTTTTAAGATTTAGGAGGGTCTATTAGCAAAGTATGGCAGAAATGGAATATAATAATAAAAATGATTATCTTTAATGTATAACCTAAAAAAAGGAATAGTTTCTGTCACTTTAAAATTAGTTCTCTATAAGGAGCTGGTGCTCTTCCACTGAATCAGCCATGTTGACCACCATGTATCTACTGTAACCCAGAGTGGACAAACCAAACACTGGCTTCAGATAGGGGCCTTGTTGCGTTTCACTGTAAGTTCTACTACACAGTTGGAAGAGGAGGTGCCTGTGCACTGGACCTTTAAATGAGCAGCAGTGGTTAAAGCTTTAATTTACCTTGCGGTAGTTATATCAGACTATCATATTGAGTATTCAGTGTGGTTACAGATGCAGCAGAGAACATTTTGAATCACACGTGCTTCAAACACATAAACAGAAGTGGTAAGTGACCTGTTTTATTTCATTTTTTAAATGAAGCAGCATGCAGCCTTAGAGATGATATTAACAAGCAATGATCATATTCACATTGCTAACAGAAGTTGTACCAACAAAGTGGAAGCATTGGTAAAACTCGATCACACTTCCCTTTTAAGAGTAATTATGACCACACTGCACACCCGCATTTGTCATAAGTTTCAGTCTACATAAATCCACCAACCACATGTCTAAACGTTTTGTACCCGAGCAAAAAGGGAAGTCTAAGTACAGTAACTGCACATACAGCTGAGGCTAATGGCTGAGATGACTGACGGATAACTGAAGATATTTCAAGCGCAGTCAAAATGCCATTAAACATAATATTACATGTATAATTATCCAACAATACATATAGCAGTGTGCCTGACTTCACTCTCACTAGTTCACAAGTTCTTTTTTATAACTGCTACTTTTATTTGTTTCTCTACAGGTCTGGTCAGAGTAGTGTCAACTGCTATGGAGTGTGTATTTAAAGACATCTAAGCAGAGCGTGTGAACTGCAGCAGAAGTGCACGTCAATACGTGGCACGATACAAGATAAACGACAAACTAATGAGGTAAGGACAGGTAGTTACAGCTATAAAAAGGCTGAAAAGAATGCTTCTTTTACCCATCTACAAGTCATGATTGTCATTTACACTTGTGAGGAGGCGTTTTTCATCGTAGCTGTCGTGTCACTTTTGTCAGCTCTCATAAAGGGCGCTATTATAAAAGGATGTTTCACTGGAGGCCCGCCTTAAGGACACAATAAAATACAATGGGTCATTCAAATTAATACCTTACTGTTGTCTCCATGTATATTTACACAGTTCAGCCATTTGTAAAACCCCACCTATGTGTTATTATATTGTGTTATCTTATCTAAGCTCAAGCCGTAGTGACTGGAATGCTGCCCCAAAAACCTGAAGGTCAATTTAATGACAGATAACTTGACAACGATCACTGTTTCCCTGCATGTACTTTATTTAATATATAATCCACCAGAGCTACACATAGTGATTTTCTTTGTCATTTAAATTTGTCTCTTCACTGTCAAAACTTTGTGAAACATAGAGTTTACTCTCAAACAAGGTCTTTTATATTCTTCTTTCAAGTATGTCTTTTTAATCATGTGTGTGTGTGTGTGTGTTTAGATTTTTCATACCTGCAACACTAGCATCATCTACCAAGATAATCTCTTTGAGCAGGATAGCAGGAGATGTGTGCAGGACGCTGTAGACCGTCCTCAGGAGGGTGGACCATGCCTCATTGTGGAAGACAATAATAACACTGGTGGTAGGCAGGGGAGGACAGCGACGAAACTTCCTCTCCACACACCTGAGCAGGGAGAGCCATGTCGAAACACAAAGAGAGACAAAGAAAAGTAAGAAAGAATTCAAAAGTGGGTTGCATATCTGATGAAATGTCCATCACGGACTCTTCGCGCAGTGTCCTGTAGAACACATGCTTGTTTTCAGATATTTAAGGCCTGCTGAGTCACACACCAAATGCCAAGAGCCGAAAGCAGTTAGTAATTAAGACCTGTGACATGTTCAGATGCTAAGTTGGAGAAAAACTTACAGTGAGAGGAAGCATTTACAAGAACACAGATAATGTCTTTGTGATGATACCTGCTGGAGCAATATGAAAATCCATGTAAATAATTAACTGCTGAGCATGAGCCCAGACTAAACTATTATCTGGCCTGCTGTGTACATGTCAGCACACTTCCTGGTAAAACAGTGATTAGTCCAAACTTTCTAGTTTATTTTGAGAACATGTTCTTACTCTGGAGGCCTCGTGTCATCCCCAAGACTACGGCTAAGTGAGATGCGGTCGCTGGCAAACTGGTTGAAACAATGCCGTGTCATACCCTCCTCCTTCTCCTTCTCCTCCTCTGGGGACATGTTGTCTTTCTGAAAAGCTTTTCCATCAGCCCCGGGGCTTCTGGGGTCCTGAGGCAGTCTCTCAAGGTGGGGTTTAAGCTCAGCTTGAGCATAGAATCCAGCAGGGCATTTGATATCCTCTGTGGGCTGCACATGTGCTGGTGGCTGTGGTGCTCCTATCTGGAAGCCAATGTTGTTGACAGCATCTCGGACCAATACCATCACCTTGTCCCCCTTGTCCACCAGCTCTCGAAACCAAGGGTCATCAAGAGATGAAGAGCCAACATCCCTCTGGAGAACCACTAGGGTCACCATGAAGATAATCCCCCCAAGGATCACCAGTTTCAGGGGGGACATACGCCGGCGTAGAAACAAACGCATGTTTTAGAATGTCCTCGAGGCTGTTAAAAACAGAAGAAAAAACAAAACGTATTCTTTTGAAGCCGGTTGCAAAATGTCAAGTGAGAGTTCCACCTCAGCTCTGAACCCTTACATGCCTTTCCTCGCCAGTTATTCAGCGCGTTAGTAGTAAAATGAAGACAACAAGCGAAAGAAAAATCTCTTAAACCGGTTTGTGCGTCTGTGCGAGTGCCATAGCAGCAGGTAATGTAGCCAGCCCTGCTCCTCCCTCCCTATCTCTTCATAAAACAGTCCCACTGGGGCAGGAGGAGAGAGCAGGGACGAGGAGGGTGTGAACAAACACACCACACCTCTCAGTGAACACCTGAATTCACCTGCTCTGGCCACAGTCCTCCAGGACCCACGTGGGGCCTTGACACTGCTGGCTCAAACACAGCTCCCACACCAGTTAATAAATGACTTGCTTGCTTTAGACACCTCCTCCAAAGACACCTTACCAGTAATGAAAATCATTCATCTGCTACAGGAAGTACTGTTTGCTATGTGAAGCATAACCCGATCATAATATCATAGAGCCTTGACACAATAAAAGGCTGTTTCCTGCTATGTGGAACAGGATATCTTTACAATGTAGGACATCTGCATGGTCTATAGGTGATCACTGATCAGTTCATTTAGAGACTCACTCTTACTTGGTCATAATTAATTTACTCTATTCTCAAGCCAGCCTGCTTTATAAATAATTCAAGAGGACACTCTTTTGGTGTCCTAGAAATGGGAAACAACCACAGTGTGCTTTTCATTTGTGGGTGGGCAACCTGTTTGACCAGTTTGTAGACACAACAGTCATGACAAAGGACGAATAAATAAATAAATAACCATAAACATTAAGTTATGTGGACCTGTCAATGTGGATTTACTGACACATAACATTATGTCCCATCGGGCCACAGACAAGCGTGAAAGTCAGACAACTTAAAAAATGTTTCCACTTCCCTACATCTTAACTTGAAGCACAAGCAGACAGACTGCGGTCAATAAAACAAGCTGAGCACTGAAGCAAAATGAAAGAGGAAGAGTTGGCGAAACTATTGCTGCCTTTCTCTTTCATTAAACATATTGAAAGCTCCCGACATCATGTTTAATCTCTCTTTTAGTGGCCCTAGAAATCACATATTTGACAGCTGAAGCGGAGACACGCATGACACCAAGACACGCCACC
This sequence comes from Larimichthys crocea, assembly GCF_000972845.2. Taxonomy (NCBI): domain Eukaryota; kingdom Metazoa; phylum Chordata; class Actinopteri; family Sciaenidae; genus Larimichthys; species Larimichthys crocea. The sequence goes on from NC_040025.1 coordinate 16,808,380, forward strand.
CAAAGCTTTATTTTTAACTGTGTACTTCTTCAGAAATGCTGCCACTTACCTAAACCTAGAACGAGACAGTTGTCGCCTCCACCTGTTCCGGCTGATCTGATTATTCACCTGCAGTTTGCGGTCTTTCCAGTTTGTTGGGAAACTGAAGTTATGAACGAACCAGGATACAACAGTATTGCATCCTCCCGGCTTTTTCCTTTAAACCGGACAGGTGCCATTTGTTGAAAATGATTAGCAGCAGTGAGTCCCCTGCTGGCCGCGTGCGTCAGGTATTTCCGTGCAGCGCGAGTAAATATACAAATGCAATAATAAATAAATAAATAAATTTAAAAATAAATAAATAGAAAATTAAAAATAAGCAAAGATAATAAGATGGATAAAGCCATAAAAAAACAAACACACACACACACAAAAATAAAATTTGAATATTTTGCAAATACTGTATTGCGCAGCTTTCATGCAGCTACTGGAGGTGAAATATTTAAATATGAGACAAAAATCAGTATAAAGCAAACAGTGAAAACTAAACAAACTAAATAAACTTTTATGTATTACAGACACGTTACACAAGCCTCCGTATCACCAGCCCATTATCCTAACATTGGTGCTTTTTCATCAGGGATTAGGAGGAATTTATGTCGCTTAATTAATGTTCACCATAGAGTGCTGTAAGTGAACATCGCCATTACCTCAACAGAAATTCATTATTCATATGCAAGCAATTAAATACTCTCTCCTGTATCACCCTCTTGAAACTGTAGACTGATTTATTCAGAAAAGGAGAAGGAGGCGTCTCTCAGGTTACTGTCAGAGGGCGAAATCTTGATTGTAGGCTGTTGATTGACATGAGAGCTAAACAAATAGAGCAAAAATAAATAGAGCAGCACAAGCTGTATGGTGAAATTAACTTTCTATGATGAAAGAAAGAATACATTCTCTTAATTCTTAGTGAATTGTTGAGAATTAAGTGTTGTGATGTCTGTAATAGGCTTATTTTTATTTATTCCTCTCTATAAAGCTTAATAAAAACAAACAAAAGGTAGGCAGTGGTCTGGTTCTTGATTGTAAAATTAATTTTACTGTCATATCTGTAGAGATCATCAACAAAAACAATAAACCAAATAAACACAATTAATGCAAAAACAGCCATTTATTATTTTCTTATCCAAGTGGGAAACAAATCAGTCAATCATTGCACTATTTCTTTAACTCTGCCATTTTTTTAAAAAAAGAAAAGAAAAATGCAACAAGTTGACCTTAAATTTTAAGGACAGAAAGGGATAAGAGATCTTCTTTGTCGCCTATAAGGCAGCATTTTTAGGCTCAGACAGAAAAGTGAGCATATCAACACCAGGTGTAAAGCTCATCTGAATATAAAATACACCTTCACTTCTCAGCAAACATGAAGTCTAATCAATTTAGCCTCTATTACAATGATTAAGCTCCTTCCTCAGTACCAAAGGCAATGTAAAGAGTGGGTTTTCTTCAGTAGTAGTGTCATTGTGGACAAAAATCCTAATGATTACATACATTCATCTCATTATTGTTTCAAACAATTACTTTTTGGGGGGAGTGGGGGTGCATTCAAGCCTCCATGTGCCAAATACAACCAGCTAGGGTCAAATACTGTTGTGTAAAGTTGTGAATATTGGTCCATGAAGTATGCGGACCTTGGACCTGCATAATCTCAAGGCAATATTTGTGAGCATACAGTTAATCCTGAAGCTGTCAGGAAAACATCTTACGTCCACAGGTTGTGAAACAATCCAAAATACACGTTTTGTAGGCTTTTGCTTTTTCGGGTTGGAATGAAATCAGTCAAAATCACAGTCCAGTAAAAGGCGCCATAGACATAATTGTCTTCAAAGGATCATTTTGACACAAGAAATCAGGAATGGGCACACAACTCTGAAGAGTAATATAAAACATGCCTTGCAGCAACCAATTTGGCAAGAAAGCATTGTCATACAGTATCATAAAAACCTCACAGTGAAAAGTTACAGTATGCCCCTTTATAGATAAAGATCAGCATTCAGCTACGTGTGCTCACACCCATTCACACACACCCAAACACCCATACATACGGTACTCACACACACACTATAAAATGTTTCATAACAGTTTAACAATCTCTCTTCAGTACCGTGAGACTAATACAACTTCCTTTTTCGTTTCATATTTGTTGTTTTTGGCTTGAACCAAAACTACATTGCAGGAAGAGAGAGGAACCGATCGTACATTTCAGTGAACCACAAACAGCCTTGTGTCCAGACTGTGGCTAATCACAGGCTGGATGAAACAAAGAAGGCCCTGATAAGAAACACAGCGAGTCCGAGCCAAGGTTATTATGAGCGCTTTCTATCTGTGTGTGTGTGTGTGTGTGTGTGTGTGTGTGTGTGTGTGTGTTTTCCTTCATGAAGTCCACAACAACAACAAAAAAAATGTTCGTCATTATCAACGACAGTGACGTTACCGTGGCCTTTGCTGTCAAAAGATGAATAAATTACTTAAGGTTACTGTACTTTTGAACAGAATCATTAGTGTGTGTTTCATATCAAACATTTGTTCTTTGGTCATTTTCATCCTTCATGTTGTCCTTGCATATTTTCTTTTAAGTATCATAGTTTTGCTTTTTTTTTTTGTGTATATATAATTTCTTTTTTTTACAAGGTCATCACAAAAATCCATCGGCACGAAAAATAAATAACGACTCCAGATGAAATACTTGTACTATTGCTCATAAACACAAGCATAGTCACTTCCGTTCTAAGGCAACTGGGCTTCGTGATCTCTCGAGCAGCTTGGGAAAAAGCCTTCAAACATGGACAACGTCCTATATGTGTGCATCTGAGTACATGACAACATACAGACAGGCCGAGCTTGTCTCTGTTGGCCCTCTCCTGTCCCCAGTGTGTTCGCACTGCGCCTCGGCGCTCATCGCCGAACTGACCACTCAGTCTCTCTGCAGTCTCTGTCTTGTCAGTGCAGTAGGAGTCACACTGCGGTCATCCTTCTTGTTGTTAACTGCCTGGAGGGCCGCTGGTGAGGAAGTAAGTGGTCATCTCCCCCTTCCCCTTCACCTTGACAACACCTCGACAGTCCAACTGGTATCCGTTGTTGACCAGCACGTGGTATAAGTCTGTGGTCACCTAAGAGAGGACACAGATATTTGACACCCAGGATGTGAGACACTCAACCCGTCCCAAAAGAAACACTGGCAGTCCCAGTTTCACAGTGAATAAGCTTTCTATAGTGACATTAAGAATGGAAATGATAGAAGATACTAGAGAAGATGATAGAAAAACTAGAGCAAATGTTTTTTGTTTATTCTCAAATAAAAAAACTGATGGTCAATCAACAAACAATTCATGCACAACAATTTTGACAATCAAGTTATTTTAAGTCATTTATCAAACACCTAAAATAAATGCTAAACATTTACTAGTTCCAGCTTTTCAACGGCAACCATTTTCTGCTTTTCTGTACTCTAAGAATTGTAAATTAAATGTTATTTTGACTATCGAGCATCTCAGATGTGAAGATTTGCAGCTGTGGATATATTTTGCTCTTGGAAACTTGGTCAAATAAAACATATGATTTGTCACCCATTTCATAGACTAAACAATGAATCAGTTAATAAAAAAATAATCAACATCGTTAGTTGCAACCCTACTGTACTGTATATGTACTGTGTATCACAAGGGACATTTTGATTTGCAGTGACTCACACTGTACAACAGATGGCAGCATTGCTCTGACTATAATCTTTCCAGCAGCCAATTTATGGATTTGATTTAATGTTAGCTAGGCTGCTGTTCCTAACACATTTCAAAATGAGTGTTATCATTAACTATACATCTGTGAATGAGATGATGAATGAGACTGTGGGAATCTTAGCTAACCCTACTGCTTCTCCGAGGAACATACCACATCTATTCCCTGTGGTTAAGATTTCCCTCTTGAAGATAAAAAAATAATACAGGGAATTCATATTAAGCTTTCTGCCCTCCTCCAGAGGAACACTAAAGCACCATCTCTGCTCGAGAACAGTACGTCCTGTGCTGACTGGGACTTTTGCTCAAGGGCACTTGTTTGAACCTCAGTCCTGAAGCTGAATGACTGTGCACTGATTGTATCTGTACAATTGATAGCTGTATTTCACACAAAGCATAAACAGATGACTTTGTCTTTTTCAAATACCACAAACCATGCCTTGGAGTGAAGAACACATCTTAGTTTGACTCAGACAAATGTGGTGTTGTGTTTCGATGATAAAAATAGAGAACAAATACACACTTTTATGTTAGAATGACAACAGACAGTGTAACTACACTGTGTGACTGTTCTTTCTGTTTCATTCTGCATTGGCTAAAACTGCAAAATGCTTCTTGTGAACATAAAGCTACAAACTGTTACCGAGAAGAGTTTGTGTTCAGTACCTGGATGTAATCTGGTACTCCTGTGCTGTCCATCCGACTGGCCACATTGACTGTGTTCCCCCAGATATCATACTGGGGTTTCCTGGCTCCAATCACCCCTGCTACCACTGGCCCCATGTTCAACCCTGAGAGCAAATCACTTGGCTGTATTACATCATATTAACTCAATTAGAATGTTGTTTCTGAGGAAGTAGATCACTATAGTTTTCCTTTGAAAAAAAAAGACCTTTTTAAACAAATGCCAAATCAAATAAGAATGATCAGATATTACTTCAAGACCAACTTCCACTACACTTACCTATTTTCATCTGGAAGTTGTTAAAGGAGTGCTCATTGATGTATTTCATCTGCTCCCTAAGCCTCATGGCGTAGTCGGCCAGCGCCAGGATGTGTGAGCGTCCTTCTCTGTCGTACGTGGAGTCGTTGAGGCCAGAGGCTGCCATGTAGGTGGAGCCAATGGTCTTGATTTTCTCTAGCTGACGGAACCTCTCCTCACTGATGATCTATGGACAAGTAATCAACGGTGTATAAGAAGAGGAAATGAGACAAACAAAAGCAGCACTTCAGCTATTGGTCGACAGATTTGCAGACAACCAGCATCTTAAAAAAAACATCTAATGACCTCATCTTACAGACATTTTCCAATACATGTTTTCTATGCTAATTTAATATGCATTCATTCTCTTCTCTCCTCTGTTCTCACCTCGTCAAAATCAGCGATGATCTCGTTGAGTAGCCGGAGGCACTCCACTCCTTCGTTGTTGGCTTCCAGCTCCACGTAAAATTCCGAAAAGTTGCTGATGGAGGCAAACATGACTGCGACGCACTCACATGACTGGTAGTACAACTCATCATTCCGACGCTCACGTGCAAGAAAGTGGGCGGCTACGTCCTTGGGTAGGATGTTGTGCAGCAGGCGGCGATTGTATGCCTGCAGCTCCTCCATCTCCTCCTTCTCCTCTGTGGCCTGAGGGGCAACAGGGAGAGATGTGGTTACTTATTCTCATTGTCATGTGACTGGATTCCTGAGGTGTTGCTAAAGGCATTTTTCATGGAAGACATTTAGACATGTCACAGTAGGAAAAGAGTAAACAACAAAATTAACAATGATGAATTCCATTTCAGCTGCCTCAGTTTCAGGGTCCTGGTGTTGTGCATGCTGACTCACTGTCACACTGTCATGACTTACTGACAAGTCAAACTGTCTGCTGTGAAAAGGGCTTTTGGGTTAGCTTTAGTTTTGTTTCTGTTTAATACAACTATTTCATTTACCTGCAGCTTCCAGAGGAAGTCAAGGCGTGCGGTGGACTCCACCTGCTGGCCATGCAAGTAGAGAGCTAGAACAAACACCGTCAGGATTACAGGGGTCATGACCTTTAGGGATACCTTGGTCACGGTCTTCAGGCTGAGGAGGTAAAGAGGAGTAGACTAGAGTTATGTAAGAGTGTTTTGCATGGGAGCAAAATATATACAACCCGAAAGATACTTAACCATACAACATGTGAAATTTCTTACCACTGTTCTGCAGTTTCATTGAAACCAGGCCTGGAAAAGGGACAAGAGAAATTCATGTCTACAAACCATAGCTAATCATCGAGTGATTAGGCAGTACATAATAAAATAATCCAACTTACTGTTGCAAGGAATCATTAACAGGTGATAATTGCCTGAGGACAAAAATGAAAACATATTTTCAAAAAATAGAGCCCAACTGGTACATGAGAAAGTAGGTCTTATAATCTAAACCTTTTCATAAAAAAGTAGGCCATGTCCGACCTAAACCGCAGTATTGTGACACAGGAGCTGAACTATTCAGGTTGAAAACTGAGAAAGAGTGAATGTATGTGTTTGTATGCATGTGAGTGTTCCTAGCAGGGGACTCACAGGGTGTTAGCAATGACCAGCAGGTCTGCATTGTCAAACAGGGCCACCTGAGGCCACTCCACGAGCAGGAGGAAAGTGAGCTGGATGAGCAGCATCAGAGCCAGCTTCCCTATGCTGCTGATGTGGAGGAACACGGAGCAGGCCAGCAGGGTCAGCAGTACGCTGTAGCTGAAATACTGCAGCAGAGAGGAGACAGCGAGGGAGGAGGCGGAGGAAGAGGAGGAGGAGGAGGGGGAGGAGGAGTAAGGTTAGGTGAACATTCAAGCATAATTCTCATGCACAAAGAAAAACACATCTGTACACAAGCACATAGGCATTTGTGCATTTGTATGAACACACAGACAATATACATAAAAAACATATATATCTCTATATTTATATATAAATGAAATGTTATGGGACTGACCTCTGGGAAATGGCAGGGCATAGCCTGGCTAGAACACAAAGTCAGACCGTCCTCTGCTGTCTTGGTCAGGTTGTGCAGCAGGCAGAGAGTCACTGACGACATGTTCAGCTCGTTGGCCACACAGTCCTGCAGTTTTTCTCTGCTACAGGTAAACTGACAAAAAAAGGAGACAATCTTTGATTTAATCGTCAGCCAATAAAGATGAACACACAAATGAAATGCAAACAACTAAAAAAGCCATAATTATAAAACATGTAAATACGTTATTTTTTTAAAGATATTTTTTGGCCTTTTCAAGCTTTATTTTGACAGAGACAGCCGAAGAGTGACAGGAATGTGGGGAGAGAGACGGGGAATGACATGTGGGAAAAAGCCACAGGTCGAATCGAACCCTGGGCTGCCTTTGTACATGGGCGTCATGGCATTTAAAGTTTTGACAGAAAATTTTGAATGCCTTCAGTCATGTTACTCGAAAATAATATAATTTTACAAATTTAAAATGTCTCAAAATACAATAACACTCCAACAAATGGTGACAAATGAGCAGACTGATGCTCTACAGTGCAGAAATAGAGAAAGTAGCAAGCATGCCACTGAATGAGTCCTTATGAAACCTAAATTAGCTTAGCTTGATGTTGGAGTATAACAATGAGCAACCAATTGCAGTCTGAAACAACCGGCAGGCAGCCAATCATACAAGTAGAACAGCTACAGAGCACGAACAAACAGAGCGACAAACAAGGTGACATCTGTCCTGTGCTGTCCACCATCTGTTTTTGTTGTTGTTTTTATGTGTATGTCTTTGGATGCAAAACAAATTTATATAAACAAGGGCTTAACACCCATATCATTATATGTGCCCAAAGACATTTAACCAAACAATAAAACAAATACTACAACATATATAACATCAGTGGCTGCATCAGTTTAGTCACTCGTTTTTAAGAAAATGTGTGTCAGTGTCATTAATGTGTGGCTTTTAGTGGAATCCAGCAGTGTAGTTTGCAACTCTGTAGATCTGCCTTCAGGTTTCTGACATGAAGAAAAAAACTATGGTGTGCAAAAAGTGGAAAACAGCCTATCTAGAGGCAGTGTTTATTTTGCTACTGTTGACGTGTGGCAGACTCTGTGGAAGTGGACCTACAGTACAGGGTCTGTAGACATAAAAGGCTCATTCACTCTAACAGAAAACAATGGCTCTTATTTTCAGGTGATTATACACTGATAAAAACATAGCTATGCATATTATATTCCATGTCTATTATATTCTGTAAATACAGCTTCCTAAATCTTACACACTGGACCTTAACCACCAATGTTCCACACAGGAACACTGAGGCCTACTTAGAAACCAAACTCTGATGTAACGTTTTGACAAACTGAGGAACAAAAGAGTTTTGCAGTCTGTTCAGTCCAGCCTGTGGGCCTAAAGCTCATATCCTTCAAATAAAATATGAGTGGGGTCAGATGAAATATTACCTACCAGAGACAAAATTCTTTTAGTATATGAAAACTTGACTCCAGGATTTGACCCACAATCTTTGAACAGATACTGTACAGTCTAACCAGCCAAGCTTTAAAGGCCCAGCGTGTAAGACAAAAGGGGCTCTATTTACCGAATAATGTGGAAATTGAATATAATATGCATAACTATGCTTTTATTAGTGTATAATCACCTAAAATAAGACTTGTTAGGTTTGTTATATTTATTTAGAATGAGCCTTTTATGTATTTTGGGGGGATATGTGGCCTGCACACTCCAGTCCTCGTCCACGGAGTCATGTCATGTTGCACCGCCATGTTTTGACAATAGCCCAGAACAGTCAATAGAGCCTTTTGAGTTTTTCACATGTTTTGCAGCCACTGTAGTTTTTCCTTCACGCTACCAAAGGACAAGTGTTTGGAATCAGCAACTACATTGCTAGATGCCACTAAATCCTGCACACTGATCCTTTAAGCTAAATACAGAGACAACTGTACCATGCAGTGGTTCCATAATCCACACTGCATAACACTCAAATTAATATAGATTGCAAAAACAATTACAGGATATGTTTGTTTGCTCCAAATGCTGTGAAGAAAATAAGTGTGTTGTTCTACAGATATAACTTATATGTGCACTCCAGGATAAAGCAGCAGTCAAGTTTTAATCCACACTTGTGTATGTGTGGATGCAATGCTAAATATGTCTACATAACACTGGTAAACATGACAGTGATGGTTAAAAATAGACATGATTTCTACAACCCCATCTGTCACAGTGACAAGATTATGATGAATTACCCCTAATTACAGTAACCCCTCGGGCAATTGTTCTCATTTTAAAAATGCCGGGATGAAGCAGAATTTCTTCAAATCTCTTGAAAATCTGTTAAATAACATCTGAGAAAAGAAGTGGGTGATTGATTAATGGAAGGACGAACAAATGGTACTGAAGGTGACACATCACCCCTTCTCTGATGTCACTGTAGGGGACAACTTGAAACATCATGATGCAAGATACAAAAATGACAAAATGAAAAGCTGTAGACCCTACCATGTTAGCAAAGGAGGAAATGAAGAGGAGGAGGATGGTGAAGACGCCGACCAGTGTGCTGTTTGCACGAGACTGGACTATTTTCTTGGTTACAGTCTGCAAGGCAGCTGGGAAGAGCTTGAATACACACACACAAGGAGAAGATGAGATAAGAGAGAGTTAATACCATTAGTGATTATGGCTGAAGACATATGATAATGACTCTTATCTGAAGATATCTGCAAGAGAAATCATATGAGTGGTGAAGGCCTTTGTTTCTCACTTTGATGCAGGAGTAGATGGCACAGATGAAGAGGATGATGGCGAGGATGATGAAGATGCTGATGTAAAGACCAAGCATAAGTGTTGTTCTGCGGAAGAGAAGAAAACAGGCTCATTAGGATGTATAACTCTCATTAACTCCCCATAAACTAATCAGGAGCACATTTCCTGTCCACAATTCAGTATAACTGGGAAACTGGGAAAGGCAACTTATCGGAGAGAGCTACTTACTTTGGGAAAATGATAATCTGGATGAAACAGATGAAACAGAAAACAAGGAGTGTGCAGGCCACATATCCTCCAAAACGATCATCAACCTTTTTGGAGTACTGAAAACAGAAAATCAATGAGAAAGTAAGTTTCCTTGTAGCTCAATTAAAAAAGGAAAAAAAAAAACAATTTAGTTTTTTTGACATGGAATTATAGTGAATTTCAAAGCATCTTCAAGTCAAATACCGACCTTTTTCTCGAGCTCAGTGGTCTGAAAGGTGAGTAGGAACTTCTTGACGTGGTCCTTCCTTAGCTGGTCGATGCTGCGTGCATCGATGGCCCGTCCAAGAAACTCATCCACCTCATCCTCAGGATTCAGGGCCTCCTGAGCACAGCGGCTATGAGATAGATGGAGCAATAAGTCATTGTGTATTGTGTATTTAGGTTTGTGTCTGTGTGAGTGTGTATGCTGTAACAGGCAGAATGACTCAGAGCTAATGTGGTATTAGTGTTGGGTTAGATCCGACTGTATAATACCAACAATGGGCTCTAAAGTTGGCTACAGTGACAGTTTGCCAGTCAAGCACTGATAACAGAAAGCAAATAACAGAAACTGAAAGCAAAACACTCACTTGTCTTTGCTAGATGCTTCATCGATGCCCTGAGAAAAATAAAAAAAAGCGAGTCAGTGAAATTAAAATTAAAATGCAGAGACTGTGCAGGAAAGAGAAAAAGATTATTGTGTAGCCCCAGTACAACTGGAAGAGAGACAGAGACATCTGCACAGCTAATCCCTGCGAGCCAGACTGATGTTTTAATTAATGCTGGGAGGCTTCAAATTACACCCTCTTTGCCCCTAGGGCTCAAACCCTCTGAGATAGAGAGGACAAAAGGAGGAGGAGATGGGAAGAATGTAGGAAAGACAAGGAAATGTAGACTTGTAGCATTAAGAGAGGGAGGATGTGAGAAAGAGAATGAGAAAGAGAAATATCTGTAGCTGCAGCCTCATCAGATTAGTTTCAGTTGTAAATGATGCCCCGGGAATCCCTGGGAGTCTTGCTGTAACTCCCATTTGTTTGACAGGGTCAGATCAATACTCTTTCTCACATTCCCATTGTCTCCTTTAAGCTTTAGCATATATACAGTTCTGTATACATTTGTCACCATCAGACACATAAATTTATATTTAAATTTATAGGGCATTCATAGTTGAGAAATTGAAAAAAAAAAAGAGTTAAAAAGCACAAAAGAGTTTTAGTTAGAAAAAGTCCTGACCTGACAACAGAAAAGCTAAGGAACCCTGTTATTATGTGCAAGTCATACCGCAAAATAGTTTGGGGTTAAAAGTAAACGCAAAGTGCTGCTGTGGCTGATGGGAATGTCATTAGTGTTGCAGATATTTAGTCATAAATCCAAGTACAGACAAACTAAAATTCTGACCTGGTGATGACACTAGAGGAAACGTTACAGGATCACCAAAGTTATTAAAATCCATCCTAAGGGGAACATGAATGTCTGCGCTAAATCTCATGGTATCTAAGAAATAGCTATTAGGATATTTCAGGATCAACATAAAGCTGTTTAAAGCATGTTTTAAAAAAATGGATTTTGGAGGTCCTATAAGAAGAAGACGGAAGTTAGTATAAAGTATATTGACAGGAAGTTGGCAAGAAGTCTGCCCTAATCGGCCTCTGACCCCTGAATGACCATACAAGGTCAATCTAATATTAGCAGCTACTTTCCATAATTATAAAAGTCTTTGACTCCTGAGGAAGGAGAGAATGACACAGGAAATCGGATATAGACACAAAGAGCAGGTGCCATGCGCTCAGCTAAAAGCTCCCTGCGTGTATCTCACCATCTGCCTGAAGACTTTGGACTCCTTGGTTCTGGAGAAGGATCTGTCAGGCACCCAGCGTGGCATCAGCCCTTCGGCAGAATTTGCACGTGCTCGCTGCATCTTGGCCATCATGGCTTTCTCCTCTTTCTGGAAGTGAAGAAAATCCCGCCGTCAGGGTTAAATGCTGTGACAAACAAGGTCTTCAACGCCAGGTGGCAAGCCATTATATTGTCTGTGTTAAATATGGCACTAGCGTGAAGTTCTGAAGAGGTCAAGTAGGTAATCAAGGATGTACGTGTGTGTGTGTGTGTGTGTGTGGTGTGTGTGTCTGTGTGAGAACATTTACTCACCCTCTTCTGGCTACAGCCGAGCACCAAAAAGGTTTCGATGTTGTGCTCCTTCAGGTAAGCATTCCTCTCTCCTCCAAATCCCGGCTCCACCTCGTAGTCCCCATTCAGATACTGTAGTGTGGCTTTGGTGATGTGGATACGCCTACACACACAAACACACACACACACACACACACACACACACACACCAACCACACAATCAAGAAATGTGTTAGAAACTAAATAGGCTATGGGAGCCTATGTCAGCAGTAGCAGGTGGAGTAGGAGGGACTTACCCAGCCTTCCCCCCAGCCTCCATTTGGTTGGCCAGTGTCACATCGTTGGACCAGACGTCAAACTGCCACTTGCGCAGGCCCAGCACCCCACAGTGAACGCGCCCACTGTGGATGCCCACCCGCATGTTCACATTAACGCCCGTCACCTCTCTCACCAGCCTGCAGTTGCACACACACACACACACACACACACACACACACACACACACACAGACATGCGCACACTATTAAGTGTCACCTTCAGCATCGCAGCGTCTCTTCTGCATCCCGTGCAGCAAACAGCAAACCTTAACTTAACCTTCACTAAAGCAATACATATGACTGTAAGTGTGTGTGTGTGTGTGTGTGTGTGTGTGGGTTGTTGTGTTTCAGTGATTTAGTGTGTGTTTGACTCACGAGATGGCCTCTATCATGTCTACTCCCATCTCCACACAGCAGTGGGCGTGGTCAGCCCGGGGCTCGGGCAGGCCTGACACACAGTAGTAACAGTCTCCTAGGATTTTAATACGCAGGCAGTGGTTCTCCTGTATAGCACACACACACACACAGATTAGGCCTTTAATTACAGATAACACACAGCATGCTCATGTCAAATATACAGCTTTTTATGCATAATTTAGATGACTCATCAGTCTAACTGATGTCTTACACAATGCTTAAGTAACACCCCCCCACCACCACCACCACCACCACAAGTATATCACACTGGCTCTGTCATTCAAACAGCGGAGTGGAGGCTACAGACTGTATGGTTACATAAGCATCAGTAGGTTTGAAGTTCTGCTGTGAAAATGGCGGTGGCAGGTTGTCGGCGCTCACCGAGGCCAGCTTGTCAAAGCGAGCAAACAGCTCGTTCAGCGTCATGACCAGCTCCTGGGCCGTGCACTGAGACGCCAGGCTGGTGAAGCCCTCGATGTCTGCAAACAGTATGCTGCAGGAGAGGAGGAGGTGGAGGTAGGAAACCAAAACAGACAGAGAGGGGAAAAAAAAGACAAGGGAGACAGAGAATTAGATCAATCAATAAAGTATAGAGTTAGTTAGCATGGTCTAGCGCCTCCATCCCTCCCTACTGTCCAGCTGCCATGTGAGCAAGGGAGGGAGAGAGGCAGACATTTGTTCAGCTCTGGCTCTCATCATCTAAGCCAATGTAGGTCACCTCCCCCTGTCTGCATGCCTTTCATTGCTAACTTTTGATAGTAATGAAAGGCTAGGATAAACAACACCACAGACATTATGAGTTTCAGGTGGAGGCGACAGATGGCGCTGTTGGTCCCATGAGGTCATCCACTTGGGGAGAACTGGCCATTAATTACAACAGTTCAGAGCCTGTCTGCATCTCCCATCCTGAGAAAAGGCTGTGAGCCATGATGCAATAGCTTATCTGTAAAGGGTCAGTTCAAACATAACAAAGACATTTCCCTGAAGGCATTTAACTTTTTTTTTTTTTCAAAGTTTTTGAATTATTTATTTAAGTTTTTAGTAAATAATTTTAAATTTTTTGTAGTTTTTGTTTTATTTATTCAAGTTTTGAGTTCTGAGTCACTGTAAAAGTTTGCATTGCAACTTTGGAAAAATAGTTTCAACACTGACAGGATGATCTGCAAATTATCCAGAGTTGACCTGTTAGTTGTTTCTGGACAAAGATCTTCCTGTGAAATTCTAAAACATAATTTTTCAATTACGTGAGCACCAGAAACAAAACAAACGATTTGTCTCCATTGTACTGAGTGGTAGCAAAAAGCCAAAAGAGACTTCATTTGGACAAACTTCTGGTGTGGCCAAATATTACTCGAATAAGGTGAGAAAATGCACTCGTATGCAATTTGGATCACTGGACAGATCGGTAATTTGACTATGTAAATTAGAGGCAAAAGCAAACTCCTAATAAATTATCTGACTAGATAGGGACTGACCATAATTCCAAGTATAGGTCTGTTTTGCAACCATTACTGATCAACAGGAAACATTAGCATCTTAAATGTAGTTGTTGTTTGATGTTAAGCGCTTTCACAAAATGACATGGTCGCTTTGAATCTTGCTTTACATTTAGATAATGGATTGTTTCTGTAAGTGTACACCTTGGTAGAGCAATGGTGTTGCAACAGATTATTCCACTAAGTGCATCACCTGCACCTATTTGGGTCACCTCTGACAGGAGATCTCTGATGCAACCTCGTTTCATTGTCCGCTACCTCCATCGCCACCGCAACCTGAACAGCACCGGCTGGGCTCAACGGTAGGCTAATGGATGTGGAGTTTCAATCACCTGTTAGTACTGATTTATTCGTACTCGGGAGGTGGAATCCAGTGGTGAAGGCTGAGACAGGGGGCCGGCAAACTTGTGGTCTGCCTCCTATCATTTGCTACAGAAAGCACAGCAGTGTGCCTAAGTCAATATCGTTACTGCAGCCTGTGCTGTCAGTGTCAATAAACAACAACATGCATAATACATGCTGTCAGGGAAATAGCTGTTGGAGTGACTCTGTAACTGACACATCAGTCAGCAGAGTGAGGTCAAAGCCACTGGTGCTAGCTGTGATAGCAGAGTAGACAAGTTTTCTGACATTCTTCCTGTTAGTGCAGTTGTGCAGTTTGTGTATGGAAGCATGCATGTGTAAATTATCTGCATTTACCTAACGTTGTCGTGTTTTTGGATGTAGATCTTGTGGAACATCATATCTTCCTTCTTGGCATTGATATCAGCCTTCATCTCCATGGCAACGTGCCTTGGCAGCACTGACAGCAGTAGGCGCTCCTGAGAGACAGAGAGAGAGAGAGAGACAGAGAGAAATTAAAGAAAGCAAGACAGAGAGAGAGAGCCCATTCATTTTCATCAGTTTCTACTGTTAAGAATACTCAGTGAGTCACTCTGCCTCACTGGCATCTGCGTGGGAACGTGTTAGTCAAATACAGAGGAGTGAAGATATGTGTTATACTTCAGAACATATTGTTGACCTCACAAACTGAGACAAAAAAAAAGACTAGAAAATGGAGACACCCATTTGTTGCTCTTTTGAATTCGTGTGTGTGTGTAGAGTTTTCCTACAGGGCGCGGGCTGGACTGCCTCCCTCACTTATTTGCGTGGAAGCATGCCTGTGTGTGTGTGTGTGTGTGTGTGTGTGCGTGTGTGTGTGTGTGTGCGCACGTGCACGCATATATGTACCTGCTGCTGGTTTTCCCTCTGCAGGTGCAGTCTGGCCTGGATATATCCTCTCGTCTCCTGGAAGGCTTGTCTCTGGGAGACCTCAGCAGGGTAGTGGGTACAAATCCCGATCATGTTAGTGCACAGGAAGATCAACACATTGGCGATGATCTGAAAACACACACAAATGTACAAATATGACAGAGAGAAAACAGGAGAGTAAAACCAAACAAACACGTGTCACATCAGAAGAATACAATGAACTCTGCCTGACCCGGGAGGGGTCAATAAATGAAATTGATAGCACTCTCTCATAGGATTTATTGCAAGGAGAAAAAAAAATCCCCAAACGTCTGAGGGGCCATTAGATGTGATCTGGTTAGAGATGATGAGCGTGGCAAGAGGACATTCTCCTCATGTCCTGCTCTGAACAGCAGATAGGAAGCCCAGGGGCTTCAATGTGATGCATGACTGCGGACATGTGAAGACTGTGTCACTCCTTTTTTGTGCTACTTGGACTGAAAGTTTATATTATCTACAGTGGGAGTAGAATCTATTTAAAATGTGAAAAAAGACAGATCACCCAGCATGTAAAAATCACAGAGCCAAAAACCCGATGATGTGAGCCTGCAAAACAGACTTACAGCAATGTGCAACAAATGGTGGTGTATTTGAATGTAAACCTTTACATAGTTTGAAGCAGAGATGTAACTTTCCCATGTGTATCCAGTAAAGTGAGGTATGTTGGGTTGAACAATGAGCCTCTAAGAATGCAGACACACAAACTGTAAAACAGCATTATCTGCGGCTTAAGTAAATGAAGCTTAGATATAGCGTACAGTTAGCTTTGTGGGGTCGTCGACCTAAAAAGCATTCCTCCGTGCTGCTCCAGTCGCATTCTGTGTGCTTTTGGATGCGTGTGGTAAGCCAGTGTGTAAGTCTGTTAGTGATTTCTCTTTTCACTCGTCCACAGCCAGCCCGAAACATCAGAAATGGAGCCTTGAGCTCTGGACTTCCCCCTCCTCTCAGAAACACACAGACATGCACACACACATACACACATCCTCTACATCCTCAGAAACACACTCCAGCCTGGGAAAGTCACTTGACCCATGACCAGAGCACAGAGTGTTTCCTCCGAAGATGATATCATCAATAATGAGAAAAAGACATGCAGCCACGGTACAAACATAAAGGCTGAATTTCAATCAGTCTTAATAACAACATCAACTAAACGGCAGGACATGAAAAGTCTCATCACCAGCACCAGTATTTCTGAGCAACGGCTGGTATGTTGCCAAACCAGTGTGTGTCTTTTTTGTGTGTGATTGTTATTTGTGTTTAT
The DNA here is from genome assembly GCF_000972845.2 of Larimichthys crocea. Lineage (NCBI taxonomy): Eukaryota > Metazoa > Chordata > Actinopteri > Sciaenidae > Larimichthys > Larimichthys crocea. The sequence goes on from NC_040025.1 coordinate 16,825,069, forward strand.
GAGGCTAGATAGTGAACAGGAGATTGGATGATTATCTACATACTTGCATGCACTGCATATTTTCATGGATGTGTTTGAAAATGAAATTAAAAGAAACACGAAACTAGCGACATAGTTTCCAAACATTGATCAAAACACACACAAGACAGCGGACTAAAACACAGCCCCGGACTTGTAGAGTGATGGCAGGCTTCTCTACCACGATCCTGAGACGAGGTTTACACTGTACACACAAGAACTCGCCCCTATGTTGTCACAACAAGACAGAGACAATCTAACGACCTGTGCCTGAAACAGAACACCATTACCGCAGGACAGTGGCAGGCAAATTCCACTGTTTATTCAAAGAGAAAGCTGGAGGTAGCTTCCTATTCCACCTGAAAACAAATGGCCAAACTAGATTAGAAGCACAGCAGTAAGCAGAAATAAACACACTGATGGTTCGCAGGTGCAGAAGCAAACATGCTTTTGATGTATTGGGTAAATACCAATCCCTGATGTAGCTGATGCAGGCAGAGAGCAACAACATTATTCAAGAACTAACAACAGAGCATCTAAAATGCATCCTCATTTTTTATTTCTGAGGGATATAGATATGCGCTCAGGTTCGTTCAGATGGGATTTCGGAAAAGGAAAAAGTTTTCTTTTGACTCCTTGATGCAGGATGATAGAGAATGGTTGATGCCACCCGTCAGTCAACTTTCAAAATCAGATCAAAGCTGTCAAGAACACACCTCATCCTCAGGCGATTGAAGATCAAGGGTGAAGACCTAGAAAGAAAGCCCACTGTTTATATGACTGGCTGAGCAATTGTTCTCTAAGTGCAGCATTGAATTTGTGCCGCACCGTCGCTCAATTAGTGATGTGCCTATTGTGTTCATAAATCATTGACAGGCCAGGGCTTCCTGATAAGCCCTGCATCGTAATGTTATAGACCACCGATGGAGACTTGACACCCCGTTCTTGAAGGACTCAGATATAACCTGATCGCATTAATCCCAAACAGATGGCTCCGAACAGAGTGAGCCAGATAACTTAGTTAACTGGCCTGTCTGAGATACAGGGCCACCTGCAGTTCCCAGGACCACACTTCTCAGCAATGCACTCAATTTACATTTGGCCAATTCAGCTTCCCATGTGAGAACGCTCAGATTTCCTTCCAAGTAAAGACATTCCTATCAAATTGATTTTGATAGTTTGGCAACAAACGTAGAGCGTGCTTGAACGCAGATTAGGAGGTCCCACATTCAGGATTTTGTGTATTTTAACACACGATGCACAAAGCACATTCATGTGCAAATGCAATGCAAATGAATAGGCACAAAATATTAGCAGGTGCATTTACTGCAGTTGACTGATTTCATCTTGAATGAAGGCTCAATATAACATCCTGACAGTTCTGAATCAGTGAAACTAAAGTGTGGGGGAACATGATGAACAAAGCTCACATTAATGCCAAGTTATGCTTAGTCACCAGACAGTCTGGAGATTAGAGGCAGCAGCATTCACAGAGGCCTTTGAATAAATCTTGTGGTTGAGGTATGCATATGAGTTCTCTGATCCTGAAGCCTGTGTCTGTTGCTGCACTTAGACTATATCACCCAGATATGCAAACAGCGATGTGGTGTGAAGAGAGCAGTAGACGTTTCTCTTCATTAGCACAGTGCCACTCTCTTTTTATAGCCACTAAACTGGACATGGAGTATCTTCCATTGATGACCATTCTTCCTGCAGACTTTTGGCTCTTAAAGAAGAGCCTTCTCGCTCAACATTTACTTAAGCAGGAACCTCTTGGCGGCAGAGTTAAAAGTCCAAACATTGGCTTATAAGGTGCGGCTCCCGGCAAGGTGCTTTATAAAGTAATGCAGATGGATAACATGTTAAGGAACGAATGAAGGAAGGGGATGGAAAAGATTTTGGTTTGGCAAACACACAGCAAACTTATTCTGTCTTTAATAATATCCCACTGGACAATTTCCTCACATACAAGCATGCTGGAATGTACGTGAACATGGATCAGGTTTTCATAGCAAGGTCATTATCCATTCATTCAAGAACAAAATGTCAGCCACAGCCGATTTATTGATCAACAAGGGATGTTTCCATGATATTTAGGCCTGCTGCACTGTCAGGACTGTACAAGTGTTTCTTTTATTCATAAGTATGTTCACTGAAGGCTGAACTGTAGGGGCCTTGTCTGTGAGCAGAGCTGAGCTGGTCACGTGAATGAATTTATAACTAATATTAACTCCTATGACAATAGAACGAGAGGAGGTAAACTAAGAACTGATACCGACAGATATGACACTCTGTCACCTGCTGAATTAAGGCATTGTCCAAGTAATCAATGTTTGGATTTATCCAGGAGTATCTTAAAAGGCCTGCAGTGAAAGATAAAGCTCAGATATCCCACCACCCCTGAGCTTCACCAAAGCCAAAGTTTAAACTTTAAAAGGGCAGAGTGCTATATCCCATAAGTCAACACACGGGCTCTGGGGATCCTGAATGCTGTTGACATGGGGGCTACTCTCCAGCACATGACCTTTGATAGGCATCTGGAGCTTTTAAAATGTCTTACAGAGATGGACGTCAAGTCCAGTCGCACACTGCTGATCATAGCCCGAAAAGATAACAACTGAGTGGTAAAAATAGACAATACTATGAGACTTGCTCTAGTCTGAATCCAATCGGGGTTACTATAATGTGTAATTACTGACACAAGAAAGAAGCCATTCCTTATAAAGATAAATGTTGCAGAGGGGTGGGTGTGCCTGTCTTTGCCATCTTGGGTCCCTGCCATCTGGAATCAGAGCTCTGTTTTCGTCACGGCTTGGGCCAAACCAAAATTGGTCTCAGGCGACCAGTAAGGCCACGAAATAATCTTTGTGAAGCACTGAAGCAAATTCCATGAAGCTAACTAGAGCTGGACGCAGGCCGCACATCTGTCAGAAAATCACATCCTGCATTAATAGTTGCACATAAAACGTTGTCTAAACATGAGGAAAAATCTCCCAGCAATCCTGGAATTACTTACTAAAACAAAATGCAACCACTAGCTGAAACTACCTACTTCATTTTTCTAATTTGACAGACAAATCTTTCCTCAAATCAAAAGATTATAATGCTTATTTATCTTTCTACTTCAATAGCTCGACCTTCAATTTAGTCTTGACTGGTTTTAGTTCAACAGTTCCAATAAGGACAGTAAGCATGTTGATGGCCCTGTTTTTTGCCTCTGACACTATATCTGTATGTACCTGTACAGCCTGGGGACAGAAAACAGACTTTGTGGCCTCAGAGAAAAATAATGACAGTGAATAAAAAGGGGAACAACCTTTGGGAAAAACAGTACACAGATAAAAGAGATTCTTGGTTGCTGTCATCTGAGAACCTTGAACAAGGCCACTCCCTAAAACAAAGCAGGAGGGTAACATGAGCCCACATTTTAGCTGACTTTCTTGTGGCTGACTCTGTTCAGCTGAATTATACCATGTAGCATCCTGGCTTTGGGTCTGCTTTAAGACTTTTATCACTGTCCCTCTTCCGTCTAATTCCCCACATTTACAGTCTCTGTGAGAGACAGACTCAAAATAATCTGACATTTAAATGATTGTGCAACTTTAAGTTTTTCTAAGGCTCATGTGCACTTTGCTTGACCTAATGCTGCTGCTTCAACCAACGTCCACGTCCATTCAGTTTTTACTTAAGAGCTACAAAGAACAAGTCACAAGGGAAGTCTTTAAATAGCTTGTTGTTTTTTCCAACCAACACATCAATTTGCTATCATTTAGTTAGACACAGAGAAGTGACAAATTCAGAATCCAGCAGAAAATAACAAAATGTTTGCCAGTATACATTTTTTTTGTTGAATTTTGAGATTGATTGATTTTGCAGATTAATTACAAATCAATTGACTACTATTGACTACTAATTAATTGATTGTTTCAGCTCTATTCTGCTTCTCTTACATTTATGTTCAGTTTTTGGTCGTGGAACTGGTTCCTATATCCTTGTTGTTGTTACTATTATCAGTTTTAATTATTATTAATTATTAGCTGAATAATCAGTGATCCAGCAAAAGCAAACATTTGGTTTTTATTTTATTTTATTTTTTTTAAAGATTTTTTTTGGTCGTTTTATACTTTATTTGACAGCTGAAGAGTGACAGGAAATGTGGGGAGAAAGAGAGATGGGGAATGACATTCAGGTCGGGATTCGAACCCTGGGCTGCCGCGCAGTGTTAATTTTGTCAGACAAGACGAGACAAAATATGTTTGTCAACAAGCCTTTTTCCCTTGACGAAGATGAGACGATGACGAGTCTATACAATGTTCTAAAAACACTGACGAAAAATGTGCCAATGTGCGTTTTTGTTGACAAATAAAAACGAGACAAAAATCTCATGCAAGAACAAAAACATCCTTGTGTTTTCGTCTACTATATAAGAAAAAAAGCAACATCCAGTCCTGCTGTCATGTGTCTGTGCCAGCAGTTCTTTTACTGTAGACAACGTCACGGCCACACGTTTGATATCCTCTTACTGCTCTCACACCTGTGGCTTGAAAACAAACAGCATGCAGGAGAAACACGGCGTACGGACAGTGCAATCTAGAGCATGAAACTGGCCTTAGAAGTCAGGCCCGACCCGGCCCGTTTTGATTGACCGCTTTGTAGAGCCCGAACCCGTTTGCAGCCCGACGTTATTAAAATGTGCGCATATGGCATAACAGTCAAGAATGAGTCTAGCCTCCCCATTTGTGCTAAACACTAACAGTGATGGTTTTAACATTATAGTAGATGCAACTGGCATAAAATCAGTTTATTTATATTGAAATTTAACAATTGCATGTAGAAGATGACAGAACATGTCATAATAGGGTGTACCTGCTATTAGTAGATTAAAAAATAAAAATCAAGTGCATATTAAGTGTGTATTGAAACAACAGACAAAACACTTAGCAAAGTTGCCTTGAAGAAATTCAATTAATTTGCTTCAATTAAGACATTTATTCAATATGTTAGCTGTGGAACACAAGTGAACTGGAATTAATAAACAAAAAACATATTCCTGAAATAAATAGAAGAAGACTAAAATGTTTTGACTAAAACTGGACTAAAATACCCTGTGTTCACGTTTGACTAAAACTAGACTAAAATTTTGAGACTTTTAGTCGACTAAAATATGACTAACAAAAATGATTTGTGAAAGACTAAAAGTGACTAATACTAAGAATGAACTTTGACACAAGACTAAGACTAAGACTAAATTGAAAAATGGGTGACAAAATTAACACTGCTGCCGCGGCAAGGACTGAGCCTTTTTACATTGGGCAGATGCTCTTCCGACTGAGCTGAACGACACCCCCACTTTTGGTTTTTAGTCACAGCAGTAATAGAATGAACAGGTGTTGCATGTTTGTCACTGTCCTCCTATTTCCTCATCTGAATTATGTTTCAACAGGTTAAATGTTATAATTAAATGCACCACTGTAATAAATTGGCATTAGATACAAAGCGTTGATGCTGAGTACACCATTGTCTGTTTATCTGTAGTCTTGGCTGCTCAGTGGTCTGGGGTCAGTATTTGGCTGAACAGACAGAGGGGAAAGAGGGAGGGTTGGGGGAGGAGTGGGCAGGGCTGGACACAACACTCTCCTCCCAGCTGTGTCCTCACTAACCCTTCACTTCCTGCCCACTCACACCCTCACAGGCACAGCTGCAATTACAGTACGGCGGCTTCAAGAACACAAGATTTGGTTAATTAGCTTGACAAACCAACCGGGTGGCCAACCAGGCCCATTCACTCCTCTACTGGCTTCTCTCACTGATTTGAATTGTGTGAAGGAGTCCAGACCTTGAACTGTGTGACTGTGAGCTAAACATCCAGGAATTCCCATTTCAGCGGCTATTGCCTCCATCTCCTTTTAAGCACAATGTACAACATGAACCCAAGACCACGATTAGAAATAGACGACATAACACGAATATTAAAAATGTATTTCCAAAATGGGAAAACACGGGAAATGGGAATGGTATAATTACGTCTGCACTAGAGCATGCTTTTTTTCTGTTAGTCAGAGTTTCTTTAAATACTGAGTAACAGATCTACAACAGGGATCATTAAACTACATTAGCTATAAGAAAAACAAGAGTTTCAAGAGTTGACTTTCACTATATAAGCATCTGCTAACACTGACTACATAGTTTTAACCACTGTCCTTCCCTGTCCTGACTTTTCAACCATACACAATATTGACTTTTACTACAAAGCATACAGATTAATACCAGTACAGGAACAACAGGTTATAGTTTAAACAACAGAAATTTAAGAGAAATTTTGGCTCTGTCTTCAATGAGTTGCTTTGTGGAGGATCAGCTGAATATGAATTCATTCACACATTCGCCTGCCGGCACGACTTCAGGAAAAAATCACGTTACATGTATGTGAAGCCTGATACGTCAGCAGAGTTTCACAGGAATAAAAGCACAGGGATGAAGTTTCAGCACTTGGTTTGAAAACTACAAGTCGAACTGCTACTGTATCTGTGTCGTATTGTACTGACCTTTTCTTTACGATGTCATGATCATCTCTTCTCAGAACATAAAGGCTTTATATACATATATCAAAACAAAGGCTCTTGGAAATTTGATTCAGACATATTGAATGTTAAACAAAATGCAGAGTGTAGCAGCTATGGCTCTCCTTTAGAGCATGAAAGTACTCATGACACACATCTCTTTGACGCCTTAAAAGGTAAAAATTTAAATTTTTATGTGTGAGGAGGGAGAGTAATAAATTATGACAGGAAACAATGTGCTTTTGTGTCACAGGATTGGCCCTTTTTAGATCCTGTGAAGGCATAAGACAGAGTGTAACTTCCTTTGGATTAACCCTGAGTGTGTGAAATTACATCATGGGACGAGCGTCTTGTTATTGTGTCTGACATCATTCACTGAAAATGTGAAAAAAGACACCAAGGCTCAGTGCTTTAAACTTAACAGCTAAGAGGAAAAACTGTCTACACTGACTGGACAAAATCTTTAGGATGATTTGCTCCTTCCATTTAATAAGCTGGTCGGATGAAAGTCAAAGAGTGTCTTTGACAGTAAAGACATTTCAATAGAAGCAAGTTGTTCATACACGTTTCTTTTTTTGTTTTAAAGATATTTGGCTTTTTTAAGCTTTATTTTGATAGACCTCTGAAGAGTGACAGGAATGTGGGGTCAGAGAAATGGGGAATGACATGCAGTAAAGGGCCACAGGTCGGAATCGAACCCTGGTCCGCTGCGGCAAGGTTCGTACATGGGGCGGATGCTCTAACCGACACCCTAGTACACACGTTTCTTAATTATAGCTTCACTCCAGAAACACTTTCTCACGCCACCCTACATATGTTGGCAGTTTTAACAATGTCATTGTGACTGGGATAGTAGGACAACAAGACAGTTGGCTTGTGTGACTGTGATCTTTGACAGAGAGCCATTTACCTTTCTGTCACCAGCGCTAGGATAGGATGCACTACCGTCACTGGGATCCACAGGAAAACTGCCTTTGAAAGCCTTGGGGTTTGCATGCCATACAGATCAACATTTAACACCGCTAATGGATTCCTAATATATATCTCTTGGCTGTCTGCCATGGAAGTTCAGCCTTAAATCCCTGTATTTACTTTTGCAGAAAGCCAAGTTGTTAGTAAACCATGAGCTGTTATTAGAAGCCTGCACTTCCTCATCCTCGACTCACACAGCTATTATTAGCCCGGCTATTATTTGCCTTATCACTGGCTGTATTTTAAGAGCATCCTAATTGCTCCCACCCATGGCAGTGCAAGTTATCCGGGTTTGTATCATTGCCTCTGGTCGTAATACAATAAGTGGATGAGTCACAAGGTCTCTCCCTCACTGAGAAGTGGGGTGGGGTTGAGAGTAAAGGGGGATCTATTATATGATCCAGTGTATTGTTTGGCACCCACAGTACCTGATGATGGTTCTCACCATTTCATAGCAGCCAAGTGAGCTGCTCTGATCCATGCAGCTCACACAGACAGACACAGATCATACACTCCACTTCTCGTGGCCTGTGTGTGCATGTCAGTGTACGTAATGTGTGCGCACTGGACACCAGATTCACTTAATATAAGTAGGGCCGGGTATCAAACCTCAATACTTATTGAGTGCTGGCCAAAATATGTCCGTAGACTCAAGTATCAAAGAGGGTCAAGTATTAAACGTTGGCATCCAGTGCCAGACTTGTTTACTTTTCTTTTTATCACAAATGTCTTGATCTAAATCAGGCAATGTGAAAACATAGTTTTAATATTATTTTATTTAATAAAGCAAATTTTAGGCTGTGCTTTATTTGTATATAGCAGGGGTTATGTTTTTTTCTCCTCAAAATAAAGCAGAAAAAAGTTGTTTTTCTCAGTAGTCTGCCCACTTGTGAATTCTGTGATACAGTTAAAATGACAAAATATAAAATCTCTCTATCTTGTACTTCTAGAGTGATACTACTTAAAATACATAAACCACTTTTAGTTTCAATATCACTCAGAGAGCATGAGAGCATTAGCCTACAGTACATGTAAGTATCAGATACAGTTGTTGTGATACTTTTCCAGCAAATCATAAACAATTACATAAAGGTTGAAGTAACCTGTGTGATTGCTTTCAGGTTTTTCTTGCATAACACCAATGTTGTGGCCTAAATGCATTATGCACGCCCCAGTCATGCCTGTGACATTTCATTGATTGGTATCTTTTTCACTAAGCAAAGGGATCAGTATGTTTCCACTAGTCCTACATTCGTTGACCCCATAACAATCTGCAGAAGGAACAGGTTTTTCCTCTCAGCACACAATAACAAAAGAGACTAGACTGGATGTACCCTTGTGACTTCACTCTCTTTTTGACCTGCTTGTCAATATCTTGTATTCAAACGACTCCATATGGGATTTGGTTATCCAAATATATCCTGCTGTACTCAAAAGAACAACTTCTGTTTAGTTCCATGTTAATCCGTATATGACATCTTGCACGCCAGCTGGTTATAAACTCTAAACTAAACAATAGCACGGTAAGTCACATAATCCCCCTTGGGGCATATAGGCGTATGGATGCACAGCTGTTCATATTTAAGTTATGGAAATACATATATCAAAGAGAACCAGTATGGCGCCAAACGCCAATCATATTAAACTTAGTTGTTGCCTCATCCTATTTACAAGAGAGAGTGACATAACAAAAACACAAGGGACAGGTGGTCTCTCACAGGGAAACACTCTGAGGGCCAAATGAATTTGTTCTGGACCATGTGATGAGTGTTTATGTGAGCGTCCTTCTGTGTGTGTGTGTGTGTGTGTGTGTGTGTGTTGTTGTTGTCTGTGTATGCCTGCACTGACTCTGACTTCCAGCCACGAGGTGAAATTATAGCTCAGGTGACTGGACAAAAGACCAAAACAAGGTGGAATTTTCTATTGATGTGTGTGCTCCACTTCCCTGTGGGTGATGAAACGTCAGATACTGATAATCTGAGGATCTCCATTAGGATTATTGTGTGCTTACACTAAATGTTACAAAAAAATGATTCTACTGGAACGCAATCTGGAGCGCCACTGACTCTATGTTGTGCATTCATGTGCTGCAGTGAAAATTTGACGTTAGGACGTTTAGCAATGTGAAAAACACACAACACAACATCAAACATTGGCGTCTTCGACAGAACAATAAACAAAATAATTTGGTAGTTTCTTCCAATCATAAGGTTGGTAATCAGCCAACTATCAAAACTTGGATGTAAAAAACCTTTTACAACGTCAGCTGTCAGAACAGCCTGCGGCAGACTTTTTAAAGGGATGAAGCATGCAAAATCCCAGTAAACAGAAGTGGAGTGAAGACAAGGAAATAATGAATTGACTATTCTGTGGCCAAGTTGCAGCAGCAGAGGGACGACCCAGCACAATATCCGTACAGAGTTTCCAACAACTTGACTCACACAGTCAGGATGTGTCATTTACAGTAATCCAATGAAAAAAGTTATTATGAGCGTTGAACGTGAACACAGGTAAAGCTGTTTGTACAGATTATACAACCTGTTGCTCTAAACTAGGTCAATAAAATCCTCCATTGCAATTGGAGGATGTTTCAAGATGTTTCATGAGGCAAGAGCAATAGTTAAAAAAGTACACTTCAGTCGCAGTAATATTGATTTCATTGAGGAACCAATTTCTCCAAGTTTCTTCTTCTTCTAGGGTTGTAGTCAAGACCAAATATGTCAAGTCCGAAACAAATATTCTTGCACAACATTAAGCAAAACATTAGCGTCTACTAGTGATTATTCAGGGTGGTAGCTACCACTAAGAACATGAAGGTCAGGACTCAGATATAGCCTTAGAAACTCCAGTGTGAGTCAAAATCTTTCATTCGAACCAGACACCACCTATAACAATGAACAAGGTCCCTGTTCCTGTACGATAGTGGAAGCACTTCAAATGAACAGCAGCCATGTCACTTGCTTCTTCCTGAGAGCAGTTATACCTTCATCTGTCTGTAGTTGTCTGAGGAGACCCTTCAGATCAGAGCGGTGAAACATGGAGATCTATGGAAACAATCCCCATGAGTAGCATGAGCTCAATCTGAGCCTGTTGTGAAATAAAAGGCCACTCCATCTGAGGGGGATTTTGTGAGAATGGAATTATGACTCAGAGAAAAGAGGGAGAAAAGTGGAGGAGAAAAAAGAAAAAAGAGAGAAGAGACTGGCAGCCCTTTTACAGCGGGTGCGTCAGCCCGGCATTATTTCACACTCTCTATCCGTGGTTGTCCCCTTGTCACCACTGTAACCCCACCACCACCACTGTGGAGGTCCCTCACAAAGACCCCTTTTGTCCTCGCCATCATCGGTCTCACATCTTCTCAGCTCTGATCCTGCATGAACGTCTCCACAGGGAAAATACAAATAAGGGAAAAACAAGGCTGGGACATAGAGAGGGCTGGAGGATGATGAGGTCCCAGAAGAAGAAACCAGCTTTCCCAGACCAGGGAATATGGCCATGTGACGCCAGGAGCCATAGAGTGTGTGTGTGAGCTTGCACGTGTGATACAACAAACCCTCGTTGTATCACACGTGCAAGCTCACACACAAACTGGACTGAATAGAGTCCTTCTGTATTCACACAACTGCGAGTATTTGAAAGATACCTGTTGAGACTAAGTGCTGTTCTTTTCTCAATGGTGAGAACAAAGAAATAAACCTGAAATTTTCTCCTCATTTAAAAAAGATTTATGTGACTGTAATATAGTTGATGACAACATTAACCAACCCCAAGCGTGATGTCCTTTCCACCATCTCTGTTAAAAGCGCATGAGTCCAGAAGAGAAAGGTAGACAGTAACCCTCTAGTCAAACAGTGCTGGGCCAATGTCCCATCAATAATTGCTCAGAGAAGTTGAAAGTACTGTGTTGGGGGTCCAAGCAGGGCAGCAGTCCATCATCAGAGGACCAATGCAACCAACCAGGGCTGGAGTACATAGAGGCAACAGACCAATGTGCCTGTATTTACCCTGTCTAGTCTGGAGCATGGGCACTTAACACACAAGCTCACTAGACCAGTCGAGTTATGTCAATATTGCCTTATTCAGAGTGGCTCCACATTCATCTGGTTGCTTAATACCGATAGTTGGTAGAGAAAACGAATATGATATCGCTACAGAGTTCAAGCAATATGTGTTATTTTGTGCCAGGATTCAGTCTTCAAACATGACCACTTCATACAGGAATAATGTCATAGATTCAACTCTTACATCAGGACATGATTCTGAAACAACATGTTGGCAAACCTGAGACACTGAAATCCCTTACTGTACACACACGAAAGCCTCATACTACACTACATAGCTCTTCATAGCAGGTTGACCTATGACACCAATGAAATGGAAATTGCGTGATAGACACATACAATAAAATCAATAGGGTGAACGTGCAAATAACGCTTATCATACCTTTATCATAAAGGTTGTATATAACTAAAACATTAACAAGGACACAGTTCTATTTAGGTGTCCCAATAAACCATGGCTGTGTGACAGTGAGCCTGCATGATAGCAGGAACCTGAAACTAAAGCAGATAAATGAAAATCAGAAGGTGAAGTTGCGTGTCAGGGAGAAAAAAAAGTTTAAAAAAGGTTTAACCTTTTTTGTTTTATATCATTACAAATTTAATGGGTTGTGGTTTCCTACTGTTGGTGGGACAAAAAAGAATTAGGAACTTAATTTTAAATTTCTGACATATTATGAAAAAATCTGTTCATTAAAAAAAAATCTACAAAAGCCCAATTATTACTTCCGGAGACTGGTAAATAGATTTTGAATCCCTTGGTGCCATTCATAGTACAAACTTACATCTTATTAACACGCAATAAACATTATAAGGAAATCAAAGGGGACCTATGCAAAAAAATTAACAGACGTAATAAGAAAATATTTCCAATGTGTTGGGAGCTGAAGTCTAATTCTCCTCCAATACGGAGAAGTAATCATCCTGTTTTCCATCAAATTCATTGCACAATCTGTGTATCCCACCCCACCCTGTTTCATTTTACTACAATAGGCTCCTTGTTTTAGGGAATTGCGGCCTGAATGGCACCATGCTACATTATCATGATATTCCTCCACAATGCAGCTAAACGGGCTCATTCAACCCAGATGACCTTCCACAAACCCCAACAGAGCTGCCAATAGCTGCCCTACAGCACAAAACATAGGCTCATTAAAAATCTCATTTGAAACGCTGCTGAGATCTACAGCACCATCTACTTTTAGTACAGCACCTTTGACATGGAAAAGTGGTTGAGGAGTCTGTACAATGTTTGTCCTATATTGATGGGAAGAGAAAGTAGGGCGTTTCCACTTGTGAATACAGTAACAACATTGTGCTCAATTGAATGGTGATAATAATGGGCCCTGACTAGCACGAGTCTGAGAAATGCGTCTTGTTTTTTCATGAATATAAATGTTCACTTTCATTTGCAGAAATGGTTCAAAAAGACATGAATACATGTTGTGAAGAATTACATTTTACAAAAAGAGATCTTTTAATTATAAGGGTCAGCTTCAGGGTGTAAATGTAATAAGTGCCACTCCAATTTTTAAAGAATAGATTCACATTTCTTCTCATGTATAAAACAATACATACCCCAAATGTACAATAAGAGAGTTATTGGCTGCCGTAGCTGTTCCTCCTATTCATACTAGCCATGATAAGCTGTGATGGGAATTGGCCGAACTCCGAAATATATTTCTGTACAAAACAAACACTGCAGACTTTGGCTCCCTCCACTTAGATAGAAATTGCTTTAAGATGCGACCAGTATGGACGGGACGAACAAATACAGATAATTTTACTATACACATGCGCATGTGAGTATTGAAAAAGTCTGAACTTATCCATTAAAAACATGTTAAAAGTATTATTTAAATGTGCATTTGGCTTCATTATATGTCTTTTTTTAGAAGATTTTACCAAATCTTATACATCAATGTAACCATCTTTTTATTATATCTTTGTCTTTTGTTGCTTTACAGCAATACAAGATTTTACCTACTTTGATTTGTACTTGTTTAATATACATCATCATGTATTATGTCATCTATAAACTCAACTTATGAACTGAATATTATTTATTATATTACTATTGGTGCGGCAACTCATGATTTTCATCATTAATAAATGTTCTGGGTTTATTCTTAGGTAATAGATTTTGTCTGTAAAATGTCAGAAATTTGACCATCACTGCTTTCTCCAAAGTACATGAAACAGAAAAAAGTAAAAGAAAAGTCACATTTAAACTCATATACCTGCAAAGGTTTGCTTTAAATGTGACTCAGACAATAAATCATTGACTAAAATAGTAATTTTCTATCGATCGATCAGTTAAGCATGTGAGTGTTGATAGGTGTTGATATCATAATATAAGTAACCTAACACAGACTAACACTCAAACCTGGTTTATTGATCTGTATTATTCCATTGTCTCACTTACCTGTTTAAAAATGAACTTGTACTCTTGGTTGAACTGCCAGGCGGTCACTATGTGTATGGTTGACAGCACAGCTCCACTCACCACTGCAGCTCTCATTCTGACCGGCAGCAGCGTATAGATAATGTAGATGAAGAAGACAGTCCACCAGATTCCCTCTGAGGCACTGGAGGGGTACACCATTCGGACACCAAAAACCTGCACTATAATCAATACCCCGATTACCAGGTAGCTCACAATCCACATGTAGTCCTGGTGGAAGCCGTTGCGGTTGCACACTACCATCATGGCCAGAAAGAGAGCCATGGCCACAGAGAGTACTGAGACATAGGCCACATTAGGGGTTGTGTGAATGCAGTGGAAAGCCAGCATGACCCCACACACCAGCACCAGCACCCCCATCAGCATTGTTAGAGAGCTCTGGTTGAGCCTGAAGAAGTAGCGCTGGTACAGACGCTCCAGTTTGGCGGACTGAAATTTCTTGGATTGGAAAACCCACACAACCCGCATCCAGCAGTCTGCTACAGTCATCGTCCTGCAGCTGCCCTCTGCTAATTCATCCTCTTTCCTGCCCTTCAGCTCACCATCTTCAAAGCCCAAGTCCACAGCCTTTAGACCCAGATCCCCACCGCCGCCCATTCTTTTCCCATAGTGGTCCTCCTGCCAGCCACAGCGCAAGCCAAAGTTGCCCCCACTGGTGCCCGCTCCACAATGGTAATGCTGGGGGGCTGCATTAGGGAGCTCCAAGTCCTCAGGGTCCCTCAGGCAGCTCATGTAGTGTGGGTTGCACAGTGACGAGCTGTCCTTTCTCTTTTTGCCATTGCGCTCTCCCCATGCCGTCTTTCGCTCATCCACTCTGCCTACGAAGAAGCCTCTGGCCCACGACATCCTAAACAAAACAGATGGAAATAAATTCACATAAAACAATGTAGATGTTAGAGCATTTGACTGCGAAATGTTGGTAAGGATATAAAGAAGTGAAGATTCTCTCACCTGTGTGGGCTTTATTGTGTGTAGCAACACTGCGCTCTTTGGCCAGGCCACTAGTTTATCCCAGCAAGCACACACCATGAGCTCAGACTGGCCAGAGGCATCAGAGGTGTGTCTTTGTTTGAGCCGTCCTTCTTTGTAGAAAGCGTGACAGCCCTATACACCACCTAGTGCCTCTATAGACCACCTGTTTTCCTGTGAAAACACACAAACACACATGATGTTGTTGAGTTAACATTGCCTAAGGAAATATCACCTGAAGATCAAGATCGTTAAAGACGCACACATCAAGAAAACAATGTCAAAGAACGCAAATATTCTTCACAATGCATCCGGTGACGGAGTTGCTGTGAATTTGTGTATGATACTCTGGAAGAAAGTTTGACAATCAATAGCAGAGACAGGAAATAACATCTGGTGAATGGCTTGTACACTCCTCCCTCTCTCCCTCATTACCTTCCTCTACCAGAATGGGATAGCACTTCCGTAGAAATGAGTTGCCGCTTTGTTTGCAAAACACTGGATTGTGACAGCGAATTCTCCTCAAATTATTGCCTCATGCAGCAGGTAACACTGGTCAACTGCGTCATCAAACCATAAAGGTAAACACAGCCCCATTTCAACAAACTCTTAGTCACTGATTGCTGGAATTTTGAACATTTACCATAGGGGGCTTTTAAAGGAGACTAACAACTGTTCTTGGTGGATAGCACTTTGCTACGCTCTATCACTGCAATCTGCCCCTAACATCTTGAGTGGGCAAGGATGGGTGTGCTCTATTTGACAACAAAGGCCTACTGAGTGGGCACCATCAGAGATCAAGAGCTCTCCAGTCCAGATTAAATTGTCCATGCTTCCCCCATTAGCTTTGATGACTCACTATAGCTGGCTTCTGGCAGCACATGTCAAAGACACTGCTAACCTCTAAACTTAATAAGCAAATCTCTGCCAGGCTGACTGAGCTGAGACAAACAGTGGGAAGAGCGCACATGAAGTGCACACATGGCCATGTTTACAACCAACAGCATTGCTCAACTACCACCACACACACACACACACACACTGAAATTTAATTGAAAGAGTGGTTTCAGATACACATCGTGCTTCATCTGTCTAACATTTTTAAATTAAATTTAACACCCTTGGAAAAATGTTCCTGCTTGGAGAACATTCCCCTCCATGGCTCTAATTTATTCTCTCTTTCATAATAAACTATTAATAACCAGGTTATTACAAACTACCACAGCAACCAGCCTGACATTTCATAATGAGAGCAACAATTTAGCATATGACCCAGTGTGGGATAATGCAAAAAAAAAGGTGAACAACCTTCCGCTGTAGAGTGTACAGGCTTCCTGCATGAATAACCTTTTAGTCCTCGGTTCACCTTTGATACACTTACCACAGGTCAGGTAGCAGCATGCGGATCTTATGTAATACAGTCTGTAGGCGACATGCATCTGCCATAGAATAAATCTAAATATAATTTGTGCCACATATGGGCCGACTTCATACAAATAAAGGAGATGGTGATGCTTTTACATTTCGGTAAAGACTAATGACATCTTGCTTTCCCTCCACGTGATACTGATCAGCAGACCTCCTGCCATCATTGCTAACACAGGCCTGATGTTTAAAAAATAAAATAAAAATAAAAACATGTTTCACAATTACACGTGTAGGCCCAGGCTGTTTGGCTGGTTTGGATGCGGGCAGTCGGCCGAAGCGCATTACATAACAGGACGCTCCAAGTAGCCTACAGGCGAAGTCGGCGGCTCTCTGTGTTCAAATGAAGCCTCTCCAAAAACCACATTACACATGGAGACACTGCACGACTGGATAGCTTGAAGTCAGTCTGGAGTCTGTAGGCTGCAGGAGAGAAAAGTGCAGCTCGACACACATCATCGTCGCCTTCGCCAACTTATCAGGAGTAAAACATTCCGTCGGGCAACTTCAGCCTTGGCAGTGGATCTACTGATAGGGATGTGCGGTCCACCTTGCAGGGACAAAATGCACAGTGATAACGTTGGGTCTATCTAGGCTACACACTGGGCCCTGTCTCCTTCAATATAAACGTGTACGTCATTATGTTTAGACTCCAAACAGGTCACTGGACGAGAGGAAATTGGTGGAAAAGCTGTGCGCCAAAATGCAAACTGTAAAAACAATTGATTTGACCTCTCGATCGTGGCTCCACGTTGTAAAGGGAAAAAAAAGTGGAAATGAATTGCCTGTGTCTGCACAGTGCTTAGTGTGTACAGTCCTGCAGAACTGTTCAGGCTCTTCAACGCCGCCGCAATCATCACAGCAAAACACTGGAGTACAAGTCAGCTGTTGGCATTTTTTCCGACTGCTGTATCCTCTTACTGCATTTCAGCTTAGTCGGCCTGCAACAAATTAACATTGTGCAAAACAGTTGCCCAACACAGCCACGGGAACGCTTAATAAGAGGCAGCGTACTCACCATTTGTACATCCTCGTTACATGAGTAACTGTAACACTGCAGTGGAGCTCCAGTTTAGCTCCGTGTTCGGGCTTTACGCAGCCGCCGTCACACGCGTCCAGACGCGGGTCTTGTCCGTCTGGAAGGTGGGGGTGGTGGTGGTGCTGGTGGTGCTGGTGTTGGTGGTGGGGTTGGATCAGCAGAGGGGAGCGAGGAAAAAACTGCGAAATTGGCCGGACAACCTTCGCTCTTCCCAGTCGGAGCTACAGTACATTCCCACCGCCTCGACCTCCCCGGCTCTCACTCTCTCTCTCACTCACTCACTCACACACACACACACACACACACACACACACACACACACACACACACACACAAGCTGCATTCGTGAACACGAGTCCCCCTAGAGGTGACACGAGTGTTTTTCCTATAGCCTATGCGTGTGTGTGTGTGTGTGTGTGTGTGTGTGTGTGTGTGTGTGTGTTTTCGTTTCACACCTTTGCTGCAGCGTTTTCCATTTGTTCTTTGACTTTTTGTGTCACTTCCACATCAGCCCACAGTCTTCTGCCCAAATGATAACACAACACACACGTTAGAAACACTGGCTTTCCTTTAAAGTGGCAGACAACGCTATGAAACATCACATTCAGACAGCATTACATCACCACCCAGTGGAGAACAAGTATAATCACCGCAAAGGTCATTTTAAAACTACTACACACTGTTTTTAAGTGTTTTTTTTAGAGCGTTTCAACAGTAAGCAATAAAAAAAACAGTGTGAGGTTTACTGGCATCCAGTCAGTAAAGAGTCCACCATATCATTAAGTTTGATCCATAAACCTGTAAGGCAACACTGGTGTTGACACAGAAGAACTGTTACACCCTTTAAAACAATTACACACCCTAGGTGATCCAGCCGGGAACATTAAACATTAGGCTGCAGGGAGATGTTAAGTTTACTATATTTGTTGTTATAACAGACTACTGCACTGTATACTACTATTACAATCCAGGACAGTACTGCTACTACAATATCCTAATTCTACTAATAATATCCCCATAGTGGGAAGCTAAAGTACTATCTTCATCATGAAGTATTAAAAACATAAACATAAAAGGTACTACATACTATATACACCAACATAAACAGTAACTTTAGAGTGTACTGAGACCAAAAAATAGTTACAAGTGAAGCAAATATGCACTTAAGAGAAGGAAGTGTGTCTGCAAAGTTGGCAGCTTATATAATTCGCACTGTATTTTACACAGCAGTGAGTTATGTACGTTAATTTATATCACTAATATTAAAGTATCCTTATGGTGATTGTTATAAAAACAACTTCCTTTCACATAGATTAGTCTAAATAAATGTATATACATATACACACAGCATATGAATGGGTTGCCATTTTCGTCAGTTTGCTCAGCAGTCAGTGACATTGTTCGCCAGACATCTTGTGCATCTCAACTCTGCATCGACATGGAAAGTAGGTCTGCTGAGGTTGCTTCAACACAGCATTCATACATAATAGACCCCATCAGTTAAACTTAAAATTTTAATCGGAGATGCTGTATATGTACTGTGAACTTTGCTAGAGGTTTGACAGTTTTATTGTATATCAGTAATACTAAAACAACCTTATTTCCATTCCTGATTAAGACAAGACAGGTTTAATCGATTATACATGAGATACTGAGGTGTTTTAGGGAGTTTAGAGAATCCCATTGAATCAGATGTTTGGGTTCATCCCAGAGAGTTCAACTCAGCCAGCTGCAGCTAGAGTACATAGGTACATATACACATATAGGTTATTAGTACAACAGGATGTGTGATTTGGTTATAGATCTAAGTAAATAAATATCTGGTAACTAGAGCTTGGTCTAATATGTTTAAGGTTTTGCAGTGCTGTACTTTCCCTGCCCTCGATTTTACCGCTGAAACTGTAACAGCAGACAGGTGTCTCATATGAACAGGCACGTCGTTGATTAAAAGAGCTTTGGTGGATTTTTTTAGTTCTTTAATACATTGGTTCAGTGGTCGGTATGGTTGCTTTGATATACAGTATGTTGATGTTCATGTTTGCTGTCTGCTTGTGAAACACAGATGTATAGCGTTACCCATAAAGTTAGAATAATTTTGTTTTCAGGCACATTCCTCTTTTTATTCCTATTTATACACATCCGGTTAATTGTGGCTTAATTTTCACTACTAACGATCAATAATTGTTGTCATAATAATTTGATGAGAAGAGGTAAAAATATTTAATTCCAACTTCATAGGCACAGTGTGAATAGCCGCACGACAATTTGTTTGACATCATTAAGTTTCTCTCAGCACCTCCGACTCTGACTGCCTTCCCTACTGTATGTTGGAAGTTACTGTCAATTATTTGTCTAAAAATATTTGAGGAACAAACAGAAGGCAAGATACAGAAATAATCTGCATGCATGTGTGTATGTTTGTTACTGAATGTCAAAGTTGTATAACCAAGAGCTTATTCACAAGGTCCTCACCATTCTCTCACCATGTATCTTTTTTGAATTAACCATCCACAACCTATGTGTGTATGTGTGGATTTGCAACACTGAAATAAGTTTTTTTTTATGTAATTCGGCAGTGTGTGTGTGTGTTCATGAGCAAGACTTTGTGACATCACAACCAGCCTGGAGCCAATCATGGTCCAATATGTACACTTACACAATTGTCATGTGGAAACTTGAAGCCTCCATTGCACACACACACACAGAGAAAGGAGTGAGACATCTTGTGTCCAGATAGTTGTCATTCATTTATTCTGTTCTTGGCAGACAAAGATTTTAAGATTTTAAACTCTATGATTGAATTTTGTGAGGTAAAGGATATGAGACACACATTATAGATCTAATTCTGAGTGTTTAAAACATAATCATTGGGTTTTATTTGCACTTTGTATGACCGAGTTTTATTTCTGATTGTCCCAGATTGTCAGCAACACCAAAAAGCTGCTTCAAACTGTTTCGAAATCGAGTAGTGTGAAATAACACTACAAAAGGTCCAAAAGGTTTATGGGCGCCTCTGTGGCTCTGTGTGTGTGGGTCTGTCTTTCTTTTGTCTTTTTGACATTGGCAGTATACCTGACTGGAGCGGTCGATTGGCCCTGTGTAAATGGAAGGCGTTTACAGGATGAGAGGGGGGCCAAAGTGCTGGATCAGTGAAAACTGAGAAGACGCGCATCCCATCCCTGCCTGCCTGGACATCTCCAGCCAGAGAACACAAGATGCCTCTTCTCGTTGAAAACAGCATCCAACAAACCTCTAGACATTTCATAAGTGCAGCAAAAGGAAATGCTGGAACCTCTCTGATAATTATATAACATATTTAATAATTCTTCTCCGTGTAATGAAATTTCAGCAGGAGATAGAGAGTAATAGCTCATCCCATTTCAAGTAATAAATCCTGCTGAACACTGAGGTGGAAAATGTGTGCAAAGCAAATATTCCCCACATCTACAGTTTAATTCATGCAGATACAGATAGTTCAAGTCTAATAAAAATAGATGTTAGTGAATGAGTTTGGGCACAAATTCAAATGGGGGCTGATGCCAAACTCACAGATGATCATCATGTATTTACATAAAATAAAAAAAAAATAGAAATCCGACAAAAAAATAAAAAGCTGCAGAAATTCTCGGGGATTCGGGGCTGTGAGGAAAAGTGCGAGTCTTGCATAATTTATTTAGAAAGCTGTAATCTATCCATCCGTGTGTCCGTGCGTATGGCTTTGTGTACAGTCATTGATCATGCCGTGAAACCACAAACTAGAGATTTTACAGCGCAGATGCCGCCGGAGCTTCACGTCCAAATGAAGCGTTGAGTAGCAGCCGAAGCCGTTTTTCATCTTGTGTTGTGAAAATGTTTGGACGAGGCGTGGTGCTCTGCCTTTAGTTGATGCATTTACTGTAAAAAAACAAAACAAAAACAACTGTGGCTTTTTTTTCCACCCAAGTTGGGCTAAGGTGACCGAGATCCCCGTTAACTGCGGATGTCCCTGACCAATTCAAGCGTCTTTCTGCTCAACGAGGTGGGTTACTTACTGTCAGTTTTCTCTTCTTTTTGCATCTCTCAGGCTGATTGAACGAGATTTGGACTGTGCTGTGTGAAGCTGCATGCGTCGTGTAGCCTTGTATTAAGACATAAACAAGCAGCAAAGGTGGAAGCAGGTCCTCGTTGGGATACCGATAATTAAATTAGACAGGCTGACCTCACTGGGAATCTTTCACTTTGGAGTATAGGAGCATGCATCGGCGCTGTCAGTCTGCCAGCAGGAATTAGACACAGATGAGCAGGGCTGCAGAGGCATTTGAAATGTTCATGATAAACATTTGGACCAAAATAAAATAATTGGTCAGCTGGAGCAACAGATGAAAACAATCATCCAACACTGTGGGGTCTGTTCGTGCTGCCATCTGATTGTTTATTAGGTCATGAGAAAAATAATTACATTTTACTCCAGGATGAGATTCAGTAATTGCATTTAGGCAGTAATAATCATTTTTGTCACATGTTTTTGTCACACATGCAGTCAGAGTGTCAACAACTCTCTCTCCTTTATTCATGTCTGTACATGTGAGACTGACTTGTACTCAAGAGATTCATGATATGACAATTATGTGACTTTTTTACTGTAACTTATATTCTCTGTAAACTTGGCAGCAGAATGACATCAGGAAAAAACATTTCAGATGAAAGAAATGCCACTGTTGACAGACAACTCAAACAACCTAAAGAAAGACTTTAATGGCTATTAGCTCAGCAGACTGAGAGTTGTAATCCCAATATGTATACAAATGTAATAATTGTCTGTATGTTATGTAATCCACTATTGCCCGAGAATTGTGTTATTATTAAGAAATTGTGTTTTTATTAAGAACGTAAGGAAAGTGTGATGAAATAGCAACACAATAATTCAGCAAAAACTCACAAAACCTTTCAGCATTCTTTTTCCTCCTTTTTTTAAAAAGGTTTTTTTTGTGTTTGCCATTTTTCTAAATCAAACGTTAGATTTGTAAGTGAGTTTATATTTAGATTTATAGAAGATAGAGAGATAGATACTGTATTTTCCAGAATGAACACACATTTCTGATGAAAAACCCACCAGTGAGATAATCCATGATCCAGGACACCTTTGGGGCGCCCATCTGCATCTCTATGAGCTTGTTTCCCCACCCAGAGTGTCTGGACTGTGTTAAAAGTGCTTGAAAAGTCAAACCACATGATTTTGACCGTGCTGCCAGCTGGGAAAAAGGTCCTCTAGAGAAGCTAGATGATTGCATCATTTGCTTCAGTGTGTGTCTGGTAGGCAAACTACAGGGGGTCGAGTCAGTCTCTCAGCACTAGATTCATCCTGCATGTTGGAGTGCTAAAATCTTCTCCAACATCTTGTTTAAATAGGTTTTTTCACTTTAAATTAAACATCTCCTCTTGAAAAATCAGCTACAAATTACATTTGTGCCTTTATATTTGGGACACATAGCATTTAGTGTAGTATGAGACACTTCTTTTTCTTGCGATTATTTGTTTTTACTCGTCTTCTACCTGATAAAAGAGTCAAGCGACAGAACAGAGTTCTTTGTAAAGTAAAGTTAGCAACGTCAGTTCTTTCTATTGCAATAGTTTTGATTATTTATTATTGATAAATTGCACTTTCACATTTCACACTAATGTATCTTTATGGAACTTTATTGCTGGTCATATTTACACTGGCAGCTTGAAAAATCTTTCTGTGTAGTGGTTAAATAAACCGTTCAGTGATCTAACTACCAACGTCAGCAGACATTATGTAACATACTTTATGTATGTGTGCATAAAGTACACTGTCTGTGTGAAGAGCTGCTTGGTGACACCCTTACTCATTTCACTGGCATCCCACCGGTCTGTTTACCTCCCCCCTCCTCTTGGCCTGCACACTTCAAACAGAGATCAGGTCGGTGTTGGAACACAAGCCGTACCTGCATGTCTGAACCCATCAAGTAGCGTACAAACCTCATAAAAGGATTTGGCAGTAGCCAGGTGTCATCTCCCTCCACTCAAAAATCAAAACGCAGCATCTCCAGTGCCTTAAAATAGCCCCTCATCCATAATGCACCAGCAGCAGCTCTGCCCACAGAGGCGCTTCATATGGGACAGACTAACAGACATCTGCACTCAATGCTTCGATGCAGCTCCTAAAGCTGCTCTCTCTCCTTTCTCTGCCTGTCCCCCGCTCAGTGCACAGCACCGTGGAGTTTAACTTTCAAACCTTCATTCATTCATGTTTTATTCACATCGACTGCTCATGCAGAATTGGAATGGATGCCTCCTCCATCTCCCCCTCTCTCTTTCCCTCTTTTTTTTTTTCCTCCCCCGCCTCACTGTTTCCTGCAACCTATCCTATGAATTATGTATCTAAACTTTGCTGGAGATTTTCACATCACCCATAGTCATGGTTTTATGTTTTTAGACTCGTCTGTCTTAAGATGCGTGTTGTTGATCTCACACAGTATTTTCAAAAGACGTTCTGTGCACAAACGAAAGAAGATGCATGTTTCTTCTCTTAAGATGTTTGGTTGATTTTAAAACAAAAACCTCCACATCTGTACATATCCATAATACACCCAGCAGCTGAGCAGGTGTCAGAGTACAGCCAGCCGTGACATCTGAAGAACACACTGAGTGAACAGGGGGCGACGCTGGGGACGCCTCCACATGTCGAACAGAGGAAACTTACATGGCTCCCATAGCCCCTCACCACCACAGGACTTTCTCCTCCTAACTTTTGGATTTTGACATGTTGAAATCCACAGTGGCTGAAATAACAATGTGATAGGACTGTAGATTTTGTCTTTGTAAATGTGAGTTACATAACATGGTTATGGACACCCCTGTTTACTTATTGTGGCCATTTTCTATCATCTAGGCATGATATGTTCCAATAAAAGGAAATCTTAATGCTACAACATACAATTATTTTGGAGACTATAGAGCACTTCAGACTTTGTGACAACAGTTTCAGCATGACACTGACCGCATGCACAAAGCAGTATAGAAAAAGAAATGGACTCCTGACTTTGGTACGCAATAAGTTGACTGGCTTGCTCAGAGACCTGACCTCAACACCATCAAACACTTTAGAAGGCCAATAGAGGGCCAGACCATCACCATCATCATCAGTGCACGACCTCACTAATGTTCATGTGGTTGAATGGGAGCAAATCCCTTCAGCCAGGGTCCAAAATCTTGTGGTAAGTTCTCCCAGAAGAGTGCAGGCAGCATGTAAATACTTGTGATTGAGTAATTAGATGTTCAGCAATCACATATATGTGTAATATTCAGGCATACACATACCTTTGTCCATTTAGTGTATGTGAGAATCCCAATAAGTGTCTAAAATGATAGATATGTTTCACATGTTTATTTACTAGTTTCTGGAGTGTAGACTGATTACACATTACGATAGCACAAGAAGTTTTTATGAGCCTGATTGTTGCTGTAAGATAAAACCCATCCAACATAACAACTCATGGTGATCTTGTTCTCCACCACAGTGATGTTCTGTTGAGATAGAGTCCTGAATGAACTATATATGCGGCTGCGATGCAGATTCCCATTGGACGGGCGAGGTAAAGATGAAGGGAGGAGAGGAGAGCAGGAGAGAGAGTGGGGAAGGATGATATGCTGAGCAGAGAGAGCCTCACTGACGTAGCAAAGGGGTTGTGTACTGAGAGTGGTGGAGAATAAGACAGGAGAGGGGGGGTGTAGAGAAAGAGAGAGGGATAGTCTGCTTACAAGCACGCTACAGTACACTTCAGTGTTACCCAAGAGAGAGAGCACAACATGACTGACTAGCAGAGAGAGCGAGCAAGAGAGACGGGGAGTGTGCTCTCCTACCTCCAACTGAGTAAGTACGCTGCTATCTCTTCTGCATCTAATCTCTGCTGCAAATTGCACTGATAGCCACTATGAACCTAACAATAGATGTGTACATGCTTGTCAAATGACACCTGATTATATTGTAATAAAAGACGCAGGTTTACTTTGTCGAAGCAGGAAAAGCTTTCAACTCTGCTCTTGGAATTTTGAATGAAAGTTTGAGAGATGGAGTTGATGTATGCGGCAGTCAAAGTGGGGCATGGTTTTTTCACAGCGTTTTGAACAGATTTGATGTATGTCCAAACTCCTCACCCTCAGCGCTGACATTTCTGTGGAAAGTCTAAGTTGCACTAAAGCAGAAAATGGCATTTAGTGCAGTTGTGTGACAGAGGAGCAGTGGTGGGAAGCTGTGTGCATACTTGCAGGCATTCATGCTTTTCTCTGTTAGTGGGGGGAAGGAGTGCATTTGGGACCGCTAGGCTTCCTGTGTGGGGTCAATTAAATACTGCATGAGACAGAGCACTAAAAGCCTGTCCCGTGAGGAGCGAAGTGCTTTGTGTATTTGTGTGTGTGTGCGTGCATGCATATGTGTGTGTGTTGGTGCATCAGTGTGCAATGCCTTGATTAAATTTGATGAACCAGCAATGTTGAGAGGGCCAAAGATTCCAGTTTAGCTTCTGTTTGAGTTCCTGTTTGGAAACGCTGCTTTAAAATTATTTTTAACTTATTATAGACAAGAACAACGTCATAATGTAAGGAAGTATGCTCTCTTGTTTTCATATCTAGGACATCACCTCTATTCTACTATTTTATACCTCTCCATCTGATTCATCTGGCTTTTTTGGCTGTAACGTCAGCAATCTGTACACTCGTATTACTTTTATTTTGATAAACCAACACTATGGGGTCACTAAAAAGGCAACACACTGTTTTTAGATGTAAAGCTGCTATGCGGGAATATGTAGGGCACCATTACATATTGATAAGTCTGACATTCCCTCAGTAAGCTCAGCCCACTTGTCAAGACGCACCAATTAGGCCTAACTCAAACCTAGAGCCTAAATCAGGTCAGCTTCTAACAAACGCATGTGATTTAATGAAGGATGCAGCAGCACTGTGCCATTCTGTTCTGCACTGTAGGTACACAGCTTTATGTGGGTTAGCTCCAGCCTCTCTGCACTTTGAAGCAGTTTGGTGAAGTCAGGTTGAGGGATCCCCTGGGGGATGAAAACCTAAGTATGCACAGCGTAGCCAGCAAGGCCAAGTCGACAGCATGGATAAAAGATAGAGATTCCTGGTCGAGCTCTCTCTCTGTGGGTTCTGCTACTCTTTCTCAACTGTATGTCAGCTTCACTGCCAGCCCATCGATGATCATTGTCCTCTGTAGCATTTTTTCGTTTTGCAGTCAACTTATACAAGCTGTTCTTTAAACCTCCATACAGATTGCTGTTACTGTAAGGACTTTGTGTCTTTGGTGAGAAAGCTGAAATTACTTGGAAATGCTTATTTATAGGCTGCCAAGGGCTCAATGCAGGCAGGAAGAACGTATCCTGAGGTAACATTAGAACAGGAGGAGGGTGGAGCAGCTTGGGACAGGATGGAGTATCAATCTGGGTAGCTCTCCTATTGATCCACTCTGCCCTACTCTGGTTGCACTGTCAAGAGACCTTCTCTCTGGCTCTGGATGATCCACCTCTGGCTGTAATGCTGCCTCAGCTCCCACTGCACACAGTTTGTAAGATTGTAAGGTGCCTCTTTACAAGTCAAAAGGTCAGAGACGTGGGTAGGTGACTGTAAAGCTAAAAATCTCTTGTTTGGAAAATCTGGAAGGCTGCTTTCTCTTTAGTGCCCTATTGGACGTTGGTGCAGAGCTTCTCAGTTTCTTACAGTACACAAGTGTGGTTGTAAAGGGCTCAATATCAAACCTTAATACTTTTTTAGTACCAATTTAAATGTGTCTGTGGCAGCACCAGCAAGTATTAGCATTAGCACTAGACTGGCAGGTGTTTGGTATTGAATGTCTCATTAATTCTCATTTAATTAAACTTTAATCAGATATTTACTCATTTAGAACATATTTGATAAAGATTTGTTCAAAAAGATATTGTCTGTTATCAGTACTCAGGTATTGTGTCTGCACAAGTTTGAACAAGTAAGGAGAAATAGCGTGTGTCACAGATCCAACCATGGTTTAAATAGTTTATCCAGTCTTCCTATTATCCACATCAAATGATCAGATCTGTGTCTTTGTGAAACCATGCAGCTCCTTTTGCCTCGATTGTGACGGCCCGTGTGAAGAAAAGTGCTCAAAAAGAAACATTATGGAGTACATCTGCATCACAATATAGGTGTAATATTATCCTGTTGGAAAGAAGAAGAAATTGCTGCAGAGGCTGAATACATGCTGTCGACTAAACAGGAACAAGCCTCAGTGTCTGTCTGTTCTTAATGTCTGTAAAGGCACTTAGTTCACATTCAGATGGGCTATCTGGCATCAGTGCATATAGCTGAGCCAGTCTCGGATCTGTTTTCTTGAGTGAATTCATCAAACCTCAGTGAACTTTGACAATCCTCCACTATCCTCTCCCCTTTGCCAACGCCAGTCTGTGATGGGAGGAGTGGAAGGAGAGGGGAGAAGAGCTATTTTTAGATCAACTCAAAGGCAGAAAAATAACCACAAAAAGATAAAAGATTCTGCTGTTAATCTCTTCTCATATTGTTCTAATGCACTGACTCTTCCTCCCTCGTCCTATCCTTCTGTTTTCTTCACACTCGTCCATCTTTTCCCCTTGTCTTTATCATTCTGTCTGCCCTTCAATTCAGTTTAAAGAGAGTCAACAGTGACACAAAAACATTTATATCTCTTCAATCAGAAACTCTCTCTCCATGAATATAATTTGCAATTCAGGTATGACTTTCTCTTTGCTGCCCTCTTACTGTTTTTAGCTCTCTTTTTATTCCTTGAGTGTTTTTTGTTGTTGTTGCATCCTCTCCATCCTTGCCTTCCTCACCCACTGTTTGAAAGGCTGTTACTCAGTGGCTTGAATATGCTTCATGCACAGCACTAATGATGAACATAGTCACCCTATCTTCTCTGTGTGTCTCTCCGAGGGAGCTAGTTGTTCTAACTACAATAATATGTGTGTGCATGTGTGTGTGTGTGCTGAAAGCTTGAATTCTGTAAAGCCACACAGAAATATAGCCCTGAGACATTTTTTGCTAAAAGCCCTGGTGGAGTGCATCTTCTTCTTCTTCTTAAGCAACCAAAGTTGAATGAGCGTGAGAGAGCGTATGCTGCCAGCATAATGGTTGCAAAGTAGGGTCTTCAGTGCCCGGGGCGACCTGGAGAGCAGGCATGCTGCCCTGCTTTGGCAGGAACAACAAGGCAACAAATGAGGCTGTCTCCTACGATAGAGACCTCTGTGCTCGCTTATTAAGACATCTGATGGACTCTATATGGCTGCTTGCTGACTCACCGCTGCATTTCTGTTCTGTAGGCTCATGCATCACCTTCCTGTCAGGAGGATGGTGCAGGGCAGACAGGCAAGCAGGCAGGCACAGCCCTGCCCTCCTCTATTCCTCTCATCTCCCTCTTTCTTCATTCATGTCCTCCTCACCTCTCTCTCCATGTCATCCACTGACTTTACACCCTTTGTGTTGGTTGCCATTATTGCTGCTGTTGAGGAAGTCACCTGTTAAGCAAAGAGAGACACTAATTGGCAGAGAAATGACAATCACAGACTATTATCAATTAGAATGCCTACATAACTGTTCAGTCTTATTTACAGAAGTTCTATCTGTACCCAGTAAAAAAAATTATGAATCATACTCTGCAGTGTGAGAGTGTGACCGGACCAGCCTAGTTGATTTTATGTTGCTTTCTCAGGATTTCTGAAAACAGAGATAGAAAGAGAAAAAACTTCACAAAGGTGGAGGAGAGGAGAGGAGAGGAGAGGAGAGGAGAGGAGAGGAGAGGAGAGACGGTGCATGAAACCAGAGGGAAGCTCCTTCTCTCACATGAGGGCTGGCTCAAAGCTGAAGAGACCCACTGTACCAGTATTCGGGCGTGTACACACCAGTGCTGCAGTCAGGGCATCAATTTTGTATAGGAAATGGCTGTTGAGGCAGCGCAGCAACGTCAGCTGTGAAGCACTTAAGCTGAGCGCGCCACCCTCTCTCTCCCCCCTGTAACCACGGGCTGAGGGGAGGAGGGTTCTGCCTTTTTTCTGTGCAATGGGGGAGAAGAGAGCGCTGGCAGCACAATCATGTCTGCCTCCGACTCGAGTGCTACAGGACTCATCTGTAACAAGGTATGCTGTTGATGCTCCCCGTTTTGTTTAATCACTCTGCATGCAAACTCAGTCTCTTAGTCAACGAGTCCCCCTGTCTGTCTGTTCGGAGACATCTTCTTCTTCATTGTGTTTTTCTCTTCTCCCCTCCCCTCTTACTCTTGTCTCAGCAGAAGTCTATTCTGGATCACTCACTTTGTCAGCATCTCCCCACTTCTCCTCTGTTCCCTCCCTCCTTCTCCTCATCTTCTTTGGACAAACTGTACTGTACACATGCAGTTTGTCTATCTCTGTCAACTCTGAACTTGCATTGAACTCTCTCTGCATTGAACTTGTAGGCCCATCTGTTGAATATCATGGATTTTGGAGCTGTTATTTTGTTGTTGTTGTTTTTGCTTAGTCAGTTTCATGGTGTTACTTTGGGTGTGCAACAGCCACTTAGAACAATTTAAAAAATGAAAGAGATCTTTTATTAAAGAATTAAAAAGAAGTTGGGGACCACATCGTCACTCAAGTGGGAATATTTCAATGTTACAGTTTCTTTAGTATGAGACTCCCTCACACAAACAGGACATTTGCACTAAACTGACTGCAGCGTACCCACTTGATATAATTAAATCAGACTACCGAAGCTCCATATTAATTTAAGATAAATGTTTTCAATATATTTTTGAACAGGATGAAGACTGGATATTATCACAGTGCCTTCAAAACATGTCTTTTAATAACAGTTTAATTTTGAAATATTCTGGCAAATTGGATGTCCGTAATATTTTTGATGTTGCAGATAAGTGGGATCTGTTTTCCACATTCAGTAGCTGCACTGATTTCTTGTCAGCTGACAAGGATTTGAAAATCTTCCAGGTTACTTTGTTGGTTTCTTCAATAAACACCAGGTGAATTTATACATTTGGCTTCTTCATTCATGCACATGGAGAGGAATGCAAAACAGACAAGAGTCTGACGTCTCTCTGACTGGGAATAGCTTTGAACAGCACAGCAAGAGGGACGTGTCAGAGTTACCAATGGGTTACGTTTGTCAAAACTTCACAGTGATTGGCTGTAATATGTGAATGTCAATATCACTTATCACAGTTTGCATGAGATTATTTAAAACGTCCCACACTATTGAAATAAATCTTTACTACACAACTACTTGTCATTAAACATTTGCTCTTTTTTTTCCGTCTGTATATATTCTGAACATAACACGTGATCATGTAAATTGGCTTCCTAGAACACAGCACAATATTTATCTGTCAGTGTTTACGCTGTTTTCAGCAGTGGAGGCTACTTTGAGGATATTATAGTTCATAAATGTTGCACACTATCCTTATTACTATCTGATTCTGAACTGAATATTTTGGATCATTTGGAATCCATGAGGAATTAAGCAAAGCTGTGTAATGCTTAATCAAAGACAGAAACACAGAGAAAGAGACTGACAGTCTTCAATTCATATTTCTCCAGTTTTCTTTTATATGTCATTTTTTATCTGCATGATTAAATCAAGACAATATAAAACTGTGACAGAATAAAATTGCAATCAGTATCGGTGAAGACAGTGTATAGGTATTGTGAGCCAAAGAGACTCTGCACTTCAGAATATCTTCATCCATCCGCACAGCTGTGTGCTTTAATTAGGTTTTGTTTCTTCTGTTGCTAGACTCCTCAGGCTTAGATATTCAAATGATCCACAAACTCTGTGCTGGATTTGGCTTAAGCATTTTTTTAGGGGGACAGGGGACGGAGGGAAGAAAAGAGGGAGGAGAACAGGTGGGGAAAAATGACAAAAGAAGGATGACGTTGTTATTGAGCTAAATTTGGCTGTGTTATGTGGGTGTTCCTGTCTGGTATGTGTGGAGTCTTCCAGCCCTGCAGCCAGCTGGGACTGCAGTCACTGGGGGAACAGCAGGATGCTGATGGAGTGAAATGCAGGATCTGGTGAAGAGAGGCTGGGTTTTATCAGTCTGCAAGTTGTGTATGAAATGTAAAGAGGGTGACAGGCTCTGTATCTGTCTGTACTGTATGTGTGAAGTAGGTTTGATGTTCTTGTAGAACATTTGTGTAAGAGTTGTGCTACAAGCCAAACAAACTTGAATTATATTTTTAAAATCTGGATTTGTTTGTGCTATCATATGTTATGTAGAAAATTCCATTTGTGTGTTTGTTCAAAATATCAATGTCTAATATGTCAGGTGACCACGTGTCACAATTATCTTATTAATGACAAAGTAATCAAATCTAAGCCAATCAGGCGTGAACAAATCTAAAAACCAGGTCTGCCTTTCTTTTACATCTGGAGTCAGATAACAAAGAATAATTTGTATGGAACACATTAAACTTGCATGAAGTTGATACAAATCTTAAGATCATGTTTCTTTTAAACATGACTTATTATAAGTAGTGCAAAGTCTGTTAACATTTAAGTTTAAAACGTATCACTCTTGCTCTTCTCTTTCACAAGATCATTCAGAAAGGAATATTTTGTGTCACATCTACAGGTATACCAACACCAGCAGTTATGGTCTTAAATGTTCAAATGCTTCGTTATGTCAACCAAAACAGCCAAATCTTCCATCCATACAGTATCTGACAATCCTAGCAATAAAAAATCTTTAAAAAAGATTTAGAAAAAATTATGATTGGCACACAGGCCGTATATTCCTGGATTAAATCATACCCTAATATACCACTAAACTTTCTACTAACAAAACTTGAAAATGTGTTTTTTGGATTTTAAAGTGTGTTATTACTTATTTATCTACTTTTTAATTATTACTTTTAATTCCAATATAAATTAAAACATTTTGATTAACTGACACACAAATAAATTCAGAGCACAAACTTCAAACATATAATTACAATTGATTTGTCTAGTGACACTCCACCACATCCTTTGTTGATACAGACCAATCTGGAGTCTAGAAAATGGATCGAAAAATGGATTTTGTAGCATCATCCTGTATTATCAGTACTCTGTCAGAGTTGTCTTAGTGTGTTTTTTCCTGGTTGAAGTCTTAGGGCTTTTGCCAACATCTAGTCTGCCTGGCTGAGTGGATAAGTAGACAACAAGTACTGTGCTGTACTTGGTGTTGTTGCAATACTCACGCACATGTTCCCTTGAGATAGCTGCTTTGGAAAGCTGCAGGAACTTACTGGTCCTTGCAGGCTGGGTCACATGGTTTCAGGAAAGGACCAGCAGGTTCAGAAACAGGATGAACAAGGAGAAAGACGTGGGAGACACGGAAGGAGATGTAGGTTATCTGTTTGCAGCAGCATCAGAGCTAATTTCTAGGAGTCAGCAGTTACTATAGCATGAGTAAGCTACAAGGTGCTACAGTGTTTGTTACAGTAGCTGTAACAGTTATTTCTCCCCTCTCCTTCTTTTCTTACAGGGTTCAGCCGATTCCTACACTAGTCGACCCTCTGATTCCGACCTGTCCCTGGAGGAGGACCAGGAGGCGTCTCGGCGTGAAGCCGAGCGCCAGGCTCAACTGCAGCTAGAGAGAGCCAAGGTGAGAGCCCAGTGGTCAAAGGTCAATGCTTGTCTTTAAATTCACCTTGAGTTCCTGGGGAGCTGCATGTAAACAGTTCTATCATAATACTCAGAGGAAGGAGTATAAAGGCAATGATACTGTGTATTGCAATATATTTTATTTATATTCTTTACTTCCTTTGTCTTTCAACAGTCTAAACCAGTAGCATTTGCAGTGAAAACCAATGTGAGTTACTGTGGGGCTCTTGATGAAGATTGTCCAGTCCAAGGTGCCGCTATTAACTTTGAAACCAAAGACTTCCTGCACATAAAAGAGGTGAGAGGGCTTCAGTATTAATTACTATCACATTTCTTGAAGGTAAAAACTTGATCCCTGTCAAAATATTTTGCAGCTATGGAATCATAAAATATGTGTTTCTGTCATCCAGAAATACAACAATGACTGGTGGATTGGTCGGCTGGTGAAGGAAGGGGCAGACATTACTTTCATCCCAAGCCCAGTAAAACTGGAAGCGATGAGGATAAAACAAGAGCAGAAAGCAGCAGCAAGGTCAGAGTTCACACAGCTCTGAGAGATCTCCATGTCTCTGTTACCACTCCTCTACTTGTGTCTTTCTGTCTCTCTCTGATGCCCTAATTCCACCAGCTTCTTGTCTACTTTGAAAACTTTTTGTCTTAGAACTAGTTCTTCTCACATGTTGCTCGGTTTCGGAAGTCCTTCTTTCTAAATTGCCTCCTGAGGGGATTCACGCATAACAAAGTATTGCATTATGTTGCTCCACAGGAAAGGAGGGAACGCATCATCACGAGGCTGGAGTTCTACCCCACCATCTGCGGGTAGGTGGGACTGCAGGAGTCTGCAAATGAGTCTGTCTGTCTAGTGGAACTGCATACTGTCTCAGGGTCAGATTTGATTAAAGGGCTATTCCTGTCTAAAGTGTTTGTCTTTTACATACATCAAACTAAGCTCAAAGATTATGTGAGATGCCAACTGAATGGCCACAATGTAAATATGCTTTTCCTTGGTATGCATGTTTTCTTTCTTTACACTCTCTTATGGAGCATTAAAACTCAAACATTCATTACTGAAGTAATGAGTTATTGCAAGAGCCTTCTTGTTAGCTTCTATACTTCTTACTTAATGTCCATTCTGTTTATTCTGAAAGCTAAACAGAAGCAGAAACAGGTATGTTTGCCATTGTGCTCACATCTTTACAATTTCTTAAGAACATCCTCAATAATACTGCTACACTCAGTGCATCTCAGTACTTTATCATGGCTCTGTATTTTGCCAGTGACATGCAGAGCGAATATTTCTCATTCTGTTGAGTGTGCTAGCTAAATGTGTGTATCATTGGAATAAATTCACTTCAACATGTTGTATATTTTCCACCTCCAAACACTGTATGTGCTTGTGGCCTGTGCAGACAGAACATGTTCCTCCATATGATGTGGTCCCTTCCATGCGGCCAGTGGTGCTGGTGGGCCCTTCACTGAAAGGCTATGAGGTAAGACAACAATGCTGCCTTTCAGTAATCTAGTTTGGTTCTGCTACTTCAAGCCTTGCTTTGTGTCTGGAGTAATTACCTGGATGTGGTCAGACATAGGTTATGTGCTGAAATTTAACTGATAAATCAATTAGTTCGTCAAGAAACAAACCTAATTAATTACAGTTGATCAGCTGTCTTGTACAAAAATCTTGTGCAAGTCTGTGAATCCATTTGTAAATTTTGGCCCGTTTTTCAATAGGCCACTTACATTGCCACACCCTTTTAGCCATTATACACTTCACACATAGACACACACACAGAGACACACACACACACTGCCAAATTTCAGCCTCCTAGGGGAAATCTTTGGCTGCCAAAGTTGGCGGAAAATTTAGTTGACTGATCGACCAACCAACAGAGCGAGTTATAGAGCTGCTGGTCGCAGCTAAAAAATGAAATAAATATAAATATACCACAACATCAAGTTCTTATAGCTTCTGAGATATGAATATTTTCTGACTAAAGGCTCTAGGTATGGAAGTGCCGGTTTCTCAACATCTAATGTACATGATTGATTGGCATATAATTTGTATATACATATATTTTGTACAGATATGTCGTCACTTTGGCAATCCTTAAACATTATCAAATATATGTATCAGCATGTTAGTATTGTCATAATGAGCATGTTAACATGCTGACATTAGTGTTCACTTCAAAGCACCGCTGTGCCCAAGTACAGCTTCACAGAGCTGCTCATATGTAGTGTTATTTTATTGTTAGTAAGTATAATAGTTTATACAGTTATTTAAATCATCAAAAAATGCACTGAGTAAATGAATCAGTTCTCTTAATATACAATAAATGCAACATTTTTCAGTGTTTGAGCTCAGCTTTTCTTCTGTGGACTGCCATTGTTTGTTCCAGTTTAATCTGGACTGTATGTTCTAGTCCAGTATGCGCTTGCCTAGTTTGATCTAAAGGGAATAACTCTTTCCTCCATTATCCCATTAACACTGATACTAAACACCACAGTCACATCCTGATGAAATTATAGCACGCACAACAGGAATCTTAGATCCATTTTGAGTGATACAGAATTGCTCAAATGCCCTTCTGTATTAGCTACTGTATGCAATATTCTGCTATGCTAAACTCTCTGTTACACATGCGGTATGAAATGCAGGAAAACATCTCGCACTTAAACTCAATTAATCGTAGAATATGTCAATTTCGAATGAATCTGCGGATGAACATGCAGAAATGTGAGGCGTGTAATTGAACAGAATGTCTCCGTGCTTCAATATTTTCTCTCTGCCTCGCTCTCTCTTCTGTGACTGCGCAGGCTGTGTGCCAAGCTGTTTGTTTTGTGTGTGTGAAATATTTATGCATCTCTCCGGTGATGTGCTTTGGGGATGCTCCAGTGGCGAACACCAGCCTGCCTCCTTCTCTCTGCGACTCTCGTTCTTTTTCTGTCTGTCGCTCTTCTACATATTATATTCGGTTGCTCGCCATTGTCCTATTATGGTGCCTCCCTCTTTCCTGCTCGCTGTCTCCCCATCTCTCTGTTACACTGTGGAAGAGCAACACCACTGTGCACTTCATCCCCTATTCAAAAGGCCATCCATTTTTCAGGACTGTTTGAAAATAGGCTGCTTCACCCTCACAGTGCAAATGCAAACACATACCATCTACAGTATGTCTATGTACGTAATCCCCACCACACATAAACTCTGTTTATAGTGATAAATGATGTTATGGTTGTTCTACCAAACAGTTCAATTACATGATTAGTATTTTGTAAAATTACCTTTACACCTTCTCCTTCTCCATACTGTGTAAAATATGTAAATATTGTTAATTTCAATAATTAAACTGAACATAAAATTTCTCAGGTTTTCAAATCACCCTTATTTAAGTTAACATACTCGACCATGACCAGCTCCAAACCAGTTGTGATGTCATAAAACCTGCCGGGACTTTATGGGTCATCATTTCTGTCTGACTGTGCTGATTTCTGGCAGTATCTTCCCTCATGATGGATGTGATTGTTGGGTGAAAAAGTGAAAACATGTTGCCGTTTTAAGGTCTTTTTGGTTCTGTTACGTTATGTGTATAAATGTGAATTTTTGCATCATGTGACTGTGTTCTTATAAAAGAGATAATATAAAATCAAACAAGTAAGGCAACATTTTACTTTAAGCCCTACTGTTCAGCAATTGTACTCAGCTAAACATTTAATAAATAGACTATAACACAACATAATGTACTTACAAGCAGATATAAGTGATTATTAAGGTATCAAACACTATAACTCCTGTGGCTACCCATAGGTTGAGGCTGATAATCATTGACAATATAGTAAAACACAGATGTAATAATATAGAATATGTCTTCATAAGAGAAGATAATTGTTGACAAATACATTACATTGATAAATAAGATTTTGGGGGCGCTATTTACTGAATATGAAAAATATTAGAATGAACCTTTGATATTTACAGACTGCTGGTCCTCTCCCATGAAGTCCACCATGTTGATTTGTGCATTTCTCATAAATCCTAAATAGGGGACTGAAATAAAAAAAAATAGTCAAATATATTAAGTAATAATGTAGAGCTAAATGTGTGTGCATAAGTGTATATCTCATAATACTAGTCCATCCTGACTTCTGTCCACTCTTCCTTCCTCCTATCTGTCTTCTAGGTAACGGACATGATGCAGAAAGCCTTGTTTGACTTCCTAAAGCACAGGTTTGACGGCAGGTAGGTACGGCTGTCCATGTTGCTCTTTACAGCTGCAGCTCAGTGTACAGTAACGCTGTGACCGAGCTCCAGAGCTGTTGGTGGGTTTTTGCCTATCACGTTTCATGGTCGATAGGACACATGATGATGATGATGATTTATTTTTAGCTGCAAGAGAGTACAAGTTCATCTCATCCATTGAAATGGAACAGTTGTGGATGTGATGTGATAAGACGCTTCTTCCGTAGGATCTCTATTACACGGGTGACTGCTGATCTGTCACTGGCGAAGCGCTCGGTGCTGAACAAGAAGGCCATAATGGAGAGATCCAACACACGCTCCAGTCTGGGTGAGTGACAAGAAAGTTGTCTATGATCTTTTTTTTAGCTAAATAAAGACTAATCCTTGCTAAGAATAAATTCCTCTTTTTCTATTGATGTAATGTCAGATCTGTGCTAAACAAAAAGTCAGTGATGTTGTGTTTAATGTGAAAAGTCCCTGTCTTTCTTCCATTTGTTGACAGCTGAGGTTCAGAGTGAGATAGAGAGGATCTTTGAACTGGCCAAGTCTCTTCAGCTGGTCGTCCTGGATGCAGACACCATTAACCACCCAGCACAGCTCCTCAAAACCTCTCTGGCTCCCATCATCGTCTACGTCAAAGTCTCCTCGCCTAAAGTAGAGCACAACCCACATAAACCTCACAGTGAATTCATTCAAGACTTATGTTTTTGCCTACGTAGTCGCTGCATATTATTATAATTAGAGCTGAAACAGTGGATCAGTAATCAGTTATTTATTTTATTTTCTGTCAACTGATGCATCATTCTGTTTGTTAATTCAAGCAAAAAAGGTCAAACACTTGCTGGTTCCTCCTTCTCCAATTTATTTATGTGACTAAATAAAAGAGGAACAATGAGGACAATTAAATTAGAACATTTGATAACCTTTATTACTTGGTTTTCCTTTTAACTGTTTGACTCTCTGTGTCCCTGGTTCATCTCACAGGTTCTTCAGAGGCTGATCAAATCTCGAGGGAAGTCACAAAGCAAACACCTAAACGTCCAGATGATGGCAGGGGACAAACTAGCTCAGTGTCCACCTGTATGTCACTCTGCACAGTACTAATCATAATCCTCAGAAACAGCTTTTCATCTAGAAAACTTTCCTCATCACTCATGTTCCTATCTTTAACACATTAGGAGATGTTTGATGTCATCCTGGATGAGAATCAGCTGGAAGACGCATGTGAACACCTCGCAGAGTACCTGGAAATTTACTGGCGCGCTACACATCTCCCCTGTTCTGCCCCCGTTAACCCCTTACTGGACCAAAGTGTGATCACCCCACCCTCAGCTAACTCCAGCCAGCAGGTAAGATAAACACTCAGCTGATGCATAATTCATTAACAGTTTGGCTACATTATTAATTACAACTTTACTGCCTCCTGTGTCTGTTCACTAGTTTTCGGAGACTCAAGAGTTGATAGAATGATTACTACCCACAGACATAGGTGAGACATTTGTTTTCTTTTATTACTAATTCTACTCTTTGTAGTGTTTTCTCTGTTGAAACGTGCTCCCTGTTTTCCTGCAGGAGTAGCCTGTGCTGTCGGCTGGGGTCAGACTAGGAGGTCATAGAGCACAGGGACCAGGGCACCACCAGGGGGCAGCAGCAGCCCTCATCTCTCCAAAGCCAGCCACCACCTTCTCTGGCCACACCTGGGGCGAAGAAGAGAACAAGAGTAGAGTCCCCCTAGAGAGAAAGAGCAGGAGGCTGGTGAGCTGGAAGAAGAGGAGAAACAGAACGAGGGAGAGGAGCAGGAGGAGGAGGAAGATTTGACCAGAGGAACCTCCACCTCACTGCTGCCCCCTCGGCAAGAGCTCTCTGCTCCCACCGCCACGCGACAACTCAGGGCCGCTTTCTACAGCTGCATGCCTACTGGTAACAAAAACCAGTACAGCAGTGCAGACGCTGCACGCCACCCACCTTCCCTCACCTTCCCTCCTTTCCTGACCTTGTTCCCAACTCCTCCCTGCTTTCACACCTGACACAGCTGAGCCAGCCTATGTGTGATCAGACACCCAGACACAGATAGGCTAATTCAGCTCTAATTGTAGACAAACAACACACCTGTGGGTTGTCAGGCTATGTTAGAATAAAGCATAAAGTACTGTAGCATAGCAAATCTATCAGTACAACACAGAACACAAACATGAATAGCTTCCCGTCGTAGGGTTCCCAGGATTTCCTCTCTGAAAAACCCGGCTTCCCCCTCTGGCCAAAAAGTGCAGAGAGTGACAGAAAACCAGTTCTGTATGTCTTCCATCTCTACAGCTCTCTGCGAGCTGTCATTCCAATCGTTCCTTTATCACTTGCTTCCTCTTCTTGTTTATCCAGTAGCCTTTTTTTAAAACTATCCTTTCCATTTATTTTGGTTACAGTAACTATATACTATAAGTCATATCTTGGCCCTCAGTATAGCTGATCACAACATATGCAACAGTGATGCAAAACCCACACAAGCACAGACTTATACATCTATATGCATCTCTTGTCACAGTTGTGAATGTATAAATGCTGGTCTGTTGGCTTAGGAACGATTATTTTTTTAAACTGTTGATGGCAAATCCCATGACCTAACCAATATTAATCAAAAACTGAGGTCGTTGATATCATTAACAGTTCTCTGTGACAAGAAAGCTGTCCCAACAAATCTCCAATATCCAAAAACAAAATGAATCACCAGCTCTCATTTGGCTGTAATCATTTCCATTAATCATACTGTACGTCAATTGTTGCACAATAATATGCATTTTTTTAGCCCAAAGAAATACAATTTCCAACACAATTTGATCCATGAGATATGATATATAACATTCAGATATCAGGAGATTCACCGATATTAACGTCTGTAGGTTACCCCAAAAAAGGACAGATCCAGTCTCAGGCTTTCAGCTATTTAATAGCTGTTGTTTCCCGACACCAAACTGCTCCTGGTGATGGTTTGAAAGCAAAACTGAAAGCTTGTTATTTTGTATTTTGTTGTATTTCTTTTCAACAAAATGATACGTCTGTGAGAGACATAACAAACACAACGTGACTTCATGTTTCCAAATGGACTGGAAAACTTAAGAAAACACTTTTTTTGAGTAAGTTTACTGTATGATTTCCAA
Source organism: Larimichthys crocea (assembly GCF_000972845.2). Classification (NCBI taxonomy): domain Eukaryota; kingdom Metazoa; phylum Chordata; class Actinopteri; family Sciaenidae; genus Larimichthys; species Larimichthys crocea. Next base: position 16,865,614 of record NC_040025.1, read on the forward strand.
AGACGTATAGATTAATAACAAATTAACATGTTACCTCAGCATGTGTGCTGAATATAATTCTTGATGACATTAGCACTAAACTAAAATAAACACATCACTACAAACTGCACACACAGGAACATATCTGCATTCAAGTATTACTGTATGATTTAAATTTCACACATCACTCCTACTCATCGTGATAACTGAAGACATCAGTGGAGAGTCTTCCCAGTAAATAAGAAGTAGCAATGCTGTGTACACTTACATCCAGCCACCACTGTGCTACAACAATTAGAAGACTTGATCACCCCTTAGCACATTGACAGATTGCAATGGGTAACTTCCTAATGAGCCCAGTATATAATTTCATCATCTTTTTTGCATAAACAGCTAAAAATCAGCATGTGCAGTGCAGGCTTATAAGTATATGGAGGGAGACCTCTGGTGGCACATTTATGTTATTCTCATATCCACCACTGCTTATTTCTCTGCCCATTGCAAACAAGCTGCAAGACATACATGAAAATGAACATATATAGAAGAATACGTACATTCAGAATACTAATGAAATGTCTTTGCTGCAAATACCAAAAGCTTCATCCAAACTGTGCATTGCCACCAATAGTCTGTCTTGGGTTTATTTAATTATCTATTTGCCTCCATCATGGTCTTAATAAGCACTGAAATTCTCACATTAATGGATTTGCTTTCATCATATAAAACTATAGAATTCAGCTAACATATCACATATGTAAATACTCTAATGTATGTGCATGACATATTGTATTCCTGTTTCATCGGAAGGGCTTTTTGGGATCATCCTCACATGAGCCATTCAGAGTTCAGAGTAAATCAACATAACTTGCCACATGTATACATTATCAAAGCTTCATTGTACATACTGTATATTCAATATGCAGATATTATTATTATTATTATTATTATTATTATTATTATTATTATTATTATTACCAAAGGCACAGAAACAAGGGGTAGAAGGATTTTAGTGACAGTACACAATTATATATTATTAAACGCCTCAGAAAGCATGTGTTTATATGTATTTTCCTCTCTTTTTAGAATGATGCATTGCAGTTATTTAGGACCATCACAAAGTTTGCTTCCACTGACACCCACATTAATTTCTGAAGGACCAGGATTGAGATACATAACTTCTACTTGATGAAACACAGAGAGCACAGTACCTTCTTTCAAAAAGAAAAAAAAATGATATAAATATATATCTATATATACAGATAGATATCTGCTCCTTTTATTTGCTTAATTTTTATTGCAGGAAATTTCTACAAAAAGTGAATTATTCTTTGGACGTCCAAAGCACAATTTTTTACAATTATTATTTCCTATTGCGTTTCACTTGCCTAAATTCTGTATGCAATACAAAGTCTAGCATTGACGAGACACTAGCTGAGACTATCAAGATATCTCCTCAGTTATGATGGGGTATAATTGCACTACTATCATTTATATGTCTGCTTTACAATGCAATAAATGCACTAAATGTTATACTGTACCCACCTCCAATACTGAACAAACGGTCTAATGATGATGTCAACATTTCACGTGGTTTCTGACAAGTCGATAAGATAAATGGGTATTCAACAGTGTCTGATGATGATGTGTACAGGGTGCATCTTTTGTCAATAGCACATTTGAAAGAGGGGGTGAATAAAACACAACAACAACATTTAAGTAACATTACAGTGTGGTGTTTTTATTTCTCCTCAGTGATTCATAAAACCACCAACAGAGGGCAGAAGTGGCATGTCTTTACTTTCAGGTTGTACTGCGCTGTGGAATAATCAATCCAATGTAAACCAGATACATCATATAGTGATGAATGTAGTCTCTCTTTAAAACAGCTATTTAAAGGGTCAGCTCGTCCTAATTATAAAGCAAAAAGAAAGAAAACGTATTTTTGAACTTACACTTACAGCAGAATGCATTTAGTTTTAGTTTGATCTGGCTAGATTTTCTCTCATTTCTGCCACTGCAGACTTCACTGTGGACAGTGTTCATTTAAATTACTTCCTTTAAAACAGTCTTTGTTAAAACCTGCGCAACGATTATGTGGATTAACAACACCATTTCTTGCTGTAGAATTTTACAATGCTGCTAACAAATAATCTATTTTGGCTGGGAAGATACCACTATATATGTTTTTGTTGTTGTTTGTTTTTCTAATTTGGATGAACTGACCCTCTAAGTGTATCCTGCTTTTATACACCGTCTGAGTACTTATAATCTAGTGCAGTTTGGTTTAGTTTAGGCAATAGTGAGTTTCCATCTTTTTAGCTCATGTGTGCAAAGCCATGTTCATAAAAAGAAGTTTGATATGGAAGAACTTTACAGTGCCCTGACCTCAACACCAGCACCAGTACCTCGATTCAGCTCTTGTGAACGGGACCAAATCCTGAATCCAGAATCAAAAATCTTGTGGAGGCTGCATATTAATGATCATGGGATAGAATGAGATATTAAACAGAAACATGAGTATACTAGTTGGAGTGTCTACATACTTATGGTCACTTTTGAAGATGTGTTCCTTTCATCAGTATGTGTATTTTTTAAAAATGTTTTGATAAGCTACATCAATCTGTTCAAATCATTCATAACTACACCCATATGCCACTCATTGAGATTCAGCTTGTGCTCTATTTCCTACAGTGTGCCATATTATTACCACTTCTATCTGGGCATGATCATCATTTACCATCTGTCCTGTGCTTGCCGCATTTCATCTGTTGGTAGCCTAAAATCACTTCCCTCTGTGCTTTATCTAACGTGTCTTCACAGACACACTCATGGAAAAAAAAGTGTGAATTGCTGCTTTATGTGTAGAATATCACATGTGAAAGTCATGCTAGAAATCCTTGGTTACAACACCATCTGCTGATGGTTTGTGGCAGAAAAATAAGAAAGAGTCCCAGTCTAACCGTCTGAGAATCTTGTGAGAAAGATAGTGACTCAGCTTTTGTCTGTTTTCCTGAGACCGTCTGTAGACTCTCTGCCACTCTCTCATTGTGTTGATGATAATTACCAACACTGTCACCAAATATATTGAGGTGTGATGGCTTAAGCCTTAAGGTGTCAATGCTTCATCCTGCCAGTAGTCAGCTCTTCCTCCCCCAGCTTTGTCCTTCTCATCCTCTTGTATCAGCCATATTGGAAGGTGTCACTTTATGCCTGATGATTATTCACAGCCACCTGTCTCTCGCTGTCCCATCAGTGGAGCTCTGCGGTGGTTACACTGGCATTCATGTATGCATTGCGGATCATTTCAAAGGGTAGAAAGAGTTCATAGTCTGTTACTTTTCTTCTGAATTGTTTAGATTTCTCATATGCAACACTTTATTTAAGTTTTATTCACTACCATCAGTGGTGTAGCTCAAAAATTCGGTACAAATAAAGAGACTCTTGCTTTAAAATGATCTACTGTTGTACTAACAAGAAAGTGTTTATAATGCATTATTGCGTTAAGAAAGTCTGCGCAGCACATCTTTTCTCCACGTACTGAAGCTTTCACAGTGAGGTTTTAGAAAAATGTAGGGCATTATTTCTGTCTCAGTATTTATAACACTGTGAGAATATGATAAAAGTGGAAAGCCATCAAACTCTGTCACCTACACTGAGAAAGGATTAATGCATTACTATATTATAAAAGACAACCAAATACGTCTTTACTGTTTCCAACAAGTGCTCGACCCAGTTTGTTGCAACATTGGAGTAAGTGGCATATTAGAACATTAGAAACTTAACAATACAATGTAATATACATTTAAAAAATATATAACTTGTCCAGGGTGTACCCTGCTTCTTGTCCAAAGTCAGCTGGGATAGGCTTCAGCCCCACTATGACCCTGATAAGGATAAGTGGTTACAGATGATGGATGGATATTAACAAAAAGGTTCTATAATTTAACCTAATGCCGCTTCATTTGCTATGCTAACTGTAATAATATTAATTACTTAGCCATGTTACATACCAATATTTACAATTTTGGGAAATTAGTAAGCAAATAGTTCTCATTCAACAATCAACAAACAAGTTTTGTCCATCTTACTGCAGAATAAATACTCTGAACCTGAATAAGATTTTGCCAAACATAAAATTGTATTGCATTAAAAAAAATCCTCTTCTTTTCTTTGTTGATTATTAACAATATTATTTTACAACATTCACTTAAAAGATTACAATCACAAGAAATACCATGAACAAAGAGAGAAAGTGCATTGCTATTGTTGTTGTTGATGATGTAAATAAAAAGCTTACAGCAAAACAAAACATTTCTCTCTTTGCATGCAGACACCACCCTCACAATCAGAGCTGTGTATGATGACAACAAGACATAGTGGGCTGTGAAACACAGACAGATCCCAGCATGATACAGGCTGTTTGTGAACAAAGGCAAATTGCTTTGACCCACTGGGGGGAAAAAATGCAAGGCCTCTGATTGGCAACAGTAAGTAAATTAGCCAGTGCACTGCCAGACACAGGGGGAAGGTGGCTAATTGACTTTTATCTTTTAATTCCCTTTTTCCTCACAATGTGATGCTGCTTCCATACAGTAATAACTTGCAGGGTGTGAAAGTCAGTGTCTGTGTATCTCCAGGGGTTTGACCACCACAAGTATGAGGAAAGACCTCTGACTTGACCCTGTGCGCAGCCGATAGCTGGTCACCTATCAGGGGGCCTCACACCACCCCACCGCATGTCGACATGGTGGTATTATACTGAGCAACAACCACACTGACACAGGTCAGACTGTCCTTTGATCAGCAAATATTCACTAAAATGTCTTATTTGTGTATTTTAGAAGGGTTGAACCTGAAAGAAATGTTGGATTTTAGAAGAAAACCACCACCTAGTGTTGTTGTTAAATACATAATCACAGAAAAAAAAGGTTCAGTGACTAATTTGCCTAATTAGAGCAGACGATATTTACCTTCCACGTAATACCACACTGCTAAATGTGAGCTGGTGCAAAATGGAAAATAATAATCAAAAACAAGATGTTGATTTGTTTAGATAAAATTGACTTGGCTGTCTAAGTGCATGTGAAATTAAACTAATTGGTCCACTGTGGATTGATTTATCAGTCCTTTGTCCCAACTCAATGGTATGCTATTGATCCAGCCAGTTTATGTCAATCTAATCAATCAATTTGCAACAGAACCCACAGGTGACAAAACAGACATCTGCAGTGACTGTCTGCTCTATTTCATAAACCCTGAAATGTCATGTTAAAACAGTTTCACATTAAATCAGAATGACAACTTGTACAAAATAATGGATTTGTTTAGTTTGAAAAACATAAATGAGTGTATAACTGTGAAACTCCTCTTACAATGAAATGTTATACTGTATTCTGAACAAAATCTCCAAAGAAATCCCTGCTTATAACGCAGCTGTTCTATCCTTGACAAAATAACTTGTTTTTGCTCTCTGAGAACATCTCTGAGTGCAGTGAGGGGATGTTAGAAAGCCTGTGGAATGGTGAGCTCCTATTGGCTGCTGCTCCCCTCTATAAAAAGCCGCAGTGGCAAATTCAATCAGATCAACTGCGAGCATCCTCCAAGAAGCACACACCGGGACTCTCCATCAGACTGGGACGATTTCTGGGCTGTTCTGTTGCTTGCATCTTATTCTTTTCTCTCTCTTTTCTTTTTCTTTTTCTTTTTTTTACATTTTCTGCAAAAAACAAACAAAAGAAAAAAAATATTGGACCATCATTAACATCATGAAGGAAAGGAGAAATACACAGCCGCTGGTGGTGAGATGTAAACTGGTTCTTGTGGGAGACGTTCAATGCGGAAAAACGGCGATGTTGCAAGTCCTGGCGAAGGACTGTTATCCAGAGGTATGTATCCAATGTTTGTGGAAAAATTAACCACAAATGTATGCTCATAAAAATGTCCTGTTGATTCGTTGATAACCAGAGTGTTTAGTTTTCTTTAAATGTTTCTAAATGTGACAGGGGGAAAAAAAATCGGTGCGTCTTTTGCAGTCAGTTTTCATGCGCATTTTCATACATTTTGGTCCTATCGGTACGCACTCACCGTAACACTTTTAAATGCATTAGCTTTTTATAGCATTATTATCAATTGAAGTGTAGACTATTACCTACAGATTTATGACTGCTTCGTGTTTTATTGGCCTGTGCAGAATCTCCCCTGCAGCTGCAGTGATACATGTGATTCATTGATCCGAAATTCCCTCAAATTGAGGAACTTTTTTTTTTTTTTTTTTTATCTGGCACATTATTCGATTGAGTGCTTGTTTTCGTGTTGCACTAATTAGCTGGATAAATCCCATTACCTGTAGCTGACTGACTGACACCTCCCCACTAATGGCACCATGTTGCTAATTGCTCCCCAGACCTACGTGCCCACGGTATTTGAAAACTACACAGCCTGTCTGGAGTTGGAGGAACAGCGAGTGGAGCTCAGTCTGTGGGACACTTCAGGTAACTGATCACCTTTTCTCTGTCTGTCTGGCCCATCATGGCCTGCCTTTCTGCCTGCCTGCAGCACTGAAGGAGAATGGGATAATAGGCAATGCGCTGTGAATGTAATGTGTCTGTCTCAGCTGAAAGGAGAGCTGCACCTTTGATTTTCCTCATAGATATTCCTCTTTTTGAGAATTGTCATGACTATGTCCATCTTGGAATAACAAAAAAAAAAACCATCAAAGGTTCAGGGGCAGTCCTCATATACTTTGTTTAGCTGACACAAAATGTGCACTTGTTAAACTGCAGCCATCTTTCAAATGTCTAAGTTGCAGCTGATTATATTTCCTCACATTTTTGCATGTGGCAGGATAAAGGATTGACAGATCTGCAAGTAGGTTTCTCTGGAAACTATGCAGAAAGACAGAGATTATTCTGCTTCACTTGTTTTTACTGCTGACTTTGAGCATCATATGTTCATTTACACTAAGCGTGAAAAACAGGGTCAATGTGTCAGTATGGTTCTTCCCAGGGATCTGCTGTTTAGAGAGTGCTGACCTGGATACCAAGAACATGGGTTTGCAGCACCTGTTTGATTCCCCTCATGCTACTACGCAATGGTTCCTCTCTGCAGCCCATATCCATACTTGTGCTGGATGTATCTACAGTCACACTAGGTCACCATGGCTGAGCAAGTTGGCTCGTTTGTCGCGTGTCTTTGTGCATAGGCTCATCTGTGTACAACAAATCCTTTATGTAACAGACCCACTTGTATGAGATGATGCAGTATTTACTGTGTTTTAGCATCCCTCCACCCCCTCCATGATCCAGCAACAGCAACAGGAAAAAAGTGAGTGTAATTCCCTCCCCAGACCAAATCCTGGTTTTTAATCCCAGACTGTGGACCTTTGGTCTGGCCAGCAGGAGTGGGCCTGGTGCCGGAGGATGACGGGCACACACAGAGACATCCTGTTGAGCAGGAAGGTTTTCTGGAGCAGACAGACAGGAGGCAGCTCAGAAACTCTGGTGACCTGCATTCGCCTCCATATGCTGCTCCGGGTCACCCACACGAACAGCATGATGCAGGGGATTAAGACTCTGAATAGGACCACAGGGCCATCCCTTCTGACTGACCCTGAGTATGAGATGCTTTCTTTCTTTCTTTCTTTCTTTCTTTCTTTCTTTCTTTCTTTCTTTCTTTCTTTCTTTCTTTCTTTCTTTCTTTCTGTAGTTCTTCTTCCTCATTATCCATTCATAATCCAAAATTGAACAATTATACATGCCTTTGAAAATTAACAGATTAAATTGGCCACAAAAGGTGTCACAGGTAGATATTCATGAAGATGTGAATATTTCTATTAGCTTTAGTTTCAATTTAAAGACTTCAATGAATGTTCTCTCTCTTGATCTTGATCTGAGAGCAGGACTTTCATCACTCTCTCCTTCCTATTATTTGTTATGGATGACTCTCATGTATCTTGTGTCAGACTCCTGGTTGATGGACGACAGGCACATGGGCTATTTGTTGGTCACACCGTGCAGTTTCTTCTTCTTACTGTAATTTGCTCTAATTGCGTGGAGTTGTGCTGCTGTGGCCCCACCACACTAAGAGGGTCTCCTCATTATCCTGACTCCCCTTCATTGATTCGACTGACCTCATCACCGACTCAACATGGCAGGCAGCTTCTTCTCCCAGCCCGCCATAGATTTACAGACCAAAATCAATCCACCGATTTTAATCAGCCTGGTCCGATCGGACATGTGGGGGGACACCGTCCAGTGGTTGTAACTCATGTATAGTGAATAATGAATCTCGTTATGGTGTTGGTGAGTAATTTATTTCAGGTTGAATGGTCTTGCTGATAAAGCCTTTGAGTTTTAGAGGATACTGTATATATCATCATTTCTTATATGATTAATGAATGAGATTGATTTGTAATGAACCCAATATCCATTTAGGCTGATGAAACAATCTGTATAATTGTAAAAGAGAGGCATCGTTAATAGACAATAATCATTTTAATAGCTACGTATCAGTCACTTCTAATGAGCATTCAGCTTTTAGTCATTTCTAGGGTTCAGTTTACTTTTAAATTCGTCAGTCGATTCATTTTTGATTGCTCAGTTAATTACTTGATGTCCACGAATAGGGAGAAGTTGATGCAGTTTAATTGATTTGTTGGACCAAAAGTCTACAATTCAGTGCCACATATTCAATTTGCAATTATAATAAACTGAGAAAAGAAAGAAGTCCTCACATTTTTGAATGACTTAACCAATCAATTAGATGGTTTTCCATTAATAAATAATTTAAGTACTAGTGTAGTTTTGAATTAGATTAAAGAATAAGGCATTAAAGTGGATTATTTTCTAATTATCTAACTAATTCGGTTTTAACATTTACCTTTTAACCGTTCTGACAATTGCAGATTTTTACCTCTGAGACTCTGACTATCACTTTGTGAAAGATTAGTAGCAGCTATACCTTCGTTTCAATGCATATCAATGCTTTGGTTTGATTTTTTCAATGAATCTGTTGTTTGCTGACTCAACTTCAAAACACAGGTTGTGATCAGCTTTGACAGGTTCACGTTTCACAAAGTAAAGCTTGTTAACAGCTCAGACACAGTGATGCTCAGGAACAAAGAATCGTCCTTTCTTCCCCTGCAGGGGGCTTCAGCTGTGATTCTGACTGGCTCTGGCGTGTGAAACCAGGGAACAACTGTCTGACGCAATGTAGTGTGTTTTTGGGCCTTGCTGTGAAGTCCATAGTTATCAGCTGCAGCAGCAGCAGCAGTACAAATCCCAGAGGCTGAATGTGGGTGGAGGGGCAGGGCTACTCTCAACCCCAAATCTGTGAGTCATCCCATCACCGGATCATTAATCTGTCTGACCCCTACATTCTCACTGTAAGAAAGAGTGTGCTAATGATGAAGACAGACTCTGACACTTAGTTGATTTAGCACAGAAAAAAAGCAGACCCTCCCCTCCCCCACCTGTACACTCTAACACAAGCCCCGTCGTCTCGGCCTGCTTCTGCTCTGGCCCAATTTCCACCTCAACACTTAGCTCTGGGCACCGCACCATCAAGACGGATGGAGTAAAGCTCAGCCGCAGGAATTTGGTTATGCTCTTTTCTTTTCCTTCCATTCCCCAGTTAGTCAGCCTCGCTCTCCATGTTTCATGCCTCAGAAACTCTCCATCTGTTGTAGAGGCATGCTCTTGAGAGAAAGGAAGAAAGGGAACATTTGGAGCATGCTTAGGCTCTGCATGTGTATTGATATGTCTATCTAAGCCATTCTTCGGGATGTTGCAATGTAGAGAAGGAGGGAAGAGAGAGAGAAAGAGTCAGAGACTGGTACTCTGTGATATCAGACTGCAGGGGGTGAAGGATTAATGGCATAGGAGGGCTCTTTGTGATCTGCCTCAGTGGGCGACACTCCTGCTTTCCCTCCTCTCTTCCTCCTGGCTTTTTCTTGCCACAATAGAAACAGCTATTTCTTCCAGGATTAGAAACTGGGTCCTGGAGTGTCGGGAGAGTGCTGCCAAGGCTGCTCCTGTACCCAAACAGAACGCCGTGGAGCTTCAAATACTAATATTTACACATTCATATATTTTTTTATTTATTCCCTTTGAAGATAGCATGAATATGCCTTGTGCATTGTTTGTCCAAAATGAAGGGTAAATCGATTGAAGAAAAAAAAAACCCTAGATGTCCCCTCCATCTCCCTTCCCCCTTGGCAGGGTAACTCATTTGTCAGCTTTAATTGCAAAGGCTCTTGGACCCCCCTGTGCAGCTTTCCATTGATTGCTGCATTTAGATAAGGGGCCATTTAATGCAGAATCACACCCAGTTTCCCGGGTGTGTGATAACCCCTTGTGGGAGATTTAGAAGATTTATAGAGCACCCTACCTCTGACTCTCCTATGAGATACCTCAGAGTTGGCTTAAACACAAACACACACACACACTCATACACTCATCACCCTAGTGGTGCTAATTGTTCTAATCTTAATGCGTGTCAATTTTCACAGTCAGCAAACGCAAAGTTGTCTCACAAATAAGCGTGGCTTTTCTACACCAACCCTAGGTGTGAATGGTCTTAGGCTAATAATGTAATTTACATTTTTAAGGTGGCGAAGGCTGTCCTCTTTGTAAAAAAAAACAAACATTTACTTTAATCAGAATGTTTCAGTTCATTTAAAATTAGAACAAAGTATGCAAAGGCATTGAAACAGTTATTATACAACAAGCATGTCCCTTTGTTCCTTTGCAGAAATGTTTACTTTCTTCAGGACATTGAGCCCTGAGGAATTTCATCGCAGCTTGTCATTATTCCAGTCACAGCGCCCGGCAGCTGGCAAATTCAGTTTTACCCTTTGATAATGTGGAAAATCATTAAGTATTCATGAAACTGATCTATATGCACACACCCATGTTGTGTGTGCTTTTTCATATGTTTTCTTCTCATGCATTGTTTTCAATGCCTTAAATCAATTAGAGTGGTTGTGTAATATCTAAATGAGTGATTACACAGACCGCTTTTGTTATCTGTAGCTATAAGAGGAACACAGAATCCCTTTTGGGATTCACACAGAGCCTAAAGTAAACACGGTAATCCCATTGAGCTGCTCCTCTTCTGTTTCATCTGATACACAGATTGGGTTCGCCCCTGGCTGCTGCCAAATTTAAATAGTGAGTCTGTGTGTCATTAGGTGTGGTGTGCTGTGAATGTGTGTGTGTGTGATATGGATGTATTTCTGTGGTTCCCAATTCTGTTGCAGAGCAGAGGAATGTCCCCAACAGTGGGTGGGTGGGCAGTTTGCAGTGTAAAATGATTGATTGGCAGTTAAGGCGAGCCTTTATGGAGAGGTGGGAGGAATGCCTGATGTAGATGGTGGATTCCAAGGCTGTTGCTGTGGTAACAGAGGGACTGGAGGTATTGCGCGCCGAGCAGAGGATTTTTTTTGGGGGGGTGGGTGGTTTACTTAAGGATTCTGAGCATGAGTGGGAGCGTCTGCCTGCCCCGAGCCCCACCGTTCCACTTGCGTAATCTACTGCAAGAGAAGATCAATGAGGATTTAGTGCTCGATTGTCATCTTCTCTCCTCTGAAATGGCAGCAGAGGATATAGAAGCAGGGAAAAGAGCAGTTTCAGGGACAGCAAAGTGAAGCTCAGCAGGAGAAGTGATGCCGATTGCACATAATCCTCACAGCTGTATTCTCTCACTCTGCTTCTGCCACTCTGCCACTTGATCACCCTTTTTTGCTCTGACTAACTGCCTGTTGTCACAGCAATCGATTCCTGAAACAGTCTCCACTTAAAATGAATGAAAGATTAACTCAAATCGTGAAGTCTGAAACATTTTACAATGCAAATATAGCATAGACCCTCATAAATTTGATATAAATGTGAAATGAAAAATGATGCCTTGTAATGTAGCAGACGAGTATGTTCAGTCCCCTGCAGGTTTGAAAAATACACACAGAGTAACTTTGAGAGTACAAAGTATTGCAAGTAGTAGCATGTGTGTTACCATTTCACTATGAAGATGTGGAAAACATTGAGGACCTTTGCCAGTATTTCAAAATAGTGGTTTCTGTAAAATTCCTCTGAAACCTTTCTCGAACAAATCAGCAATATTCAGCACTGCAGTCATTCTGTTTTGAGTTCCTGTGGTAGGAAGGGGCTGCACTGAAGTCACTGATGGTACATGGAACTACTTGAAATCTGAGATGTGTTTTCAAAGTTTGTCTTTCATCCACATTAATAAGTCTCTCTTTTCTGCCCTTTAAGGTTCTCCGTACTACGATAATGTGAGGCCTCTGTGCTATAGTGACTCAGATGCAGTTTTGCTGTGTTTTGACATCAGCCGCCCAGATACTGTGGACAGCAGTCTGAAGAAGGTATTGACATTAGTGCTTCAATTTACAGTCATGAATCTCTTTTATCCCACATTGTTACGTACTTCAAATATAGCTTGTTTTCTTCATAGTGTAGGCTACTGTAGTTATTATTTATTGTACTGATTGTCCTTTTGTGTCCACAGTGGAAAACTGAGATCCTGGACTTCTGTCCGAGTACGCGTATCCTGCTCATTGGTTGCAAGACCGACCTGCGCACAGATGTCTGCACGCTCATGGAGTTGTCCAATCAGAAACAGACACCCATTGCCTATGAGCAGGTGAGACAAAAAAAGGAACATACAGTTAGTCAGGGATATAGTTAATGTGAATTCAAAACATAAAAATACGACATATCAATTTTGCTGCTTTACTTGCTGTTATGGCTCAACGGTATGAAATAAGCAGACCTTCTTTTGATGATTTCATAATATCTGTTTAGGCTTTGGACGTTACACCTTGCATGTCAGTACACTTCTACTGGAGCTGTTATTTTCAGTATTTCAGAAACCATTTTGGGAATTTGGCTCAATAATTGGTTGAAAAACTTGTTGATAATGAAGTTGCATTATGATGAGTCTCCTATTGTCACCCAGAAGAGACAATGATGCCATGCAAGCACATTTTTAATTTCACAGCCATTTTATGAGCTTGCAGGGGCCTCTCTTCATGAACTTCACACTACATGGTGACCCTGGTGCAAATAGAAAACAATAAAAATTTATTAAAGGATGTTATGAACAGCACCCTTCATCACTCCATTTATTGCAGGGTTCTGCTATGGCTAAGCAGCTGGGTGCAGAGGCTTACCTGGAGTGCTCAGCATTCACCTCGGAGAAAAGCATCCACAGCGTGTTCCGCACAGCAGCGATGGCCTGCATTAACAAGCTGCAGCCTCTCCCAAAGACCAGCCCCACCCGCCGCCTCTCCAAAAGACTTCTCCACCTGCCCAGCAAGTCAGATTTGCTCTCCTCCACCTTCAAGAAGGAGAAGGCCAAGAGCTGCTCGGTCATGTGAGTGGAGACCTCTTGGGTTACAGTCATCACATGCAACCCCCAAGCCCCTGCCTCTTTGGTCTCGGGGAAGGGGGGGTGGGCACGATGGTTTTATCAGGGCTCCCTGCTGAATCCTTCCCTCACCCCCCCAGAAACCAAACACCCCTCAGAAGAGGTGGACACCTCGCTGTCCACTTGCTCCTGAACCTTTTAGCGCACATCCATCTTTTTCCACAACTGTTTTATCTTGCTTTCGAGGAAACAATATCAGTCAAGGTTTGATCATCGAGCTATCATTTTTTCACCTGTAAACAGTATGCAACTACAATGGTTTTACATCTGTCTGATTTTACTATCTCTAGGCACATGTTGATTTTGTCCAAATTGGAAATGTGCAACGTGTGACGTTTAATCTTGTGATGTAAATGGCTCTCAGACACTTCAATGGATATTTTTCTAAGTACAAAAATATATCTAGCATGAAACTGTCAGGAATTAGCAAAATCCTGTACATCCCTCTTAGTAAGGTGTGTGAGGTGTGAAATAGCTTGTCACTGGTGTCCCCATTTAGGCCTGTTAAAGCACAGAGATGTCTAGGGAAGGAGTAGTGGGACAAACCACAGTGAGAGCTATTACAAAGAGAGCTGTTCTCATTGTCTCAGTGGTGATGAGAGCAGGGACAAGAGCTGTGAGTGCAGGCTGCTGTGCAGACAGCAGTCTAGACTATTTCAACCTTCACAGGTTGTTGATGCATGGTTGTGTAGCTCTGGACAGCGCTGCTCCACAGGCTTTCAGTGGACCAAGTGGAGGAGGCTGAAGAGGCTCTGTGTGTACAAAACGAAATGAGGACACACAAAAATAAAGGGAAGTGTAGCCGGGCTCCAGGTGTCTATGCTGTCACAGCTGGAGTCTGTTTTAAAATACTATTTTGGTGATGGGACACATTTTAATAGAAGCGCAAAGATACGTTTGTTGTAACCAGGAGCATAAACACAAACAGTTCTATGCCGAGCTGTCAAGCGTTATTTATGAAGCTGTGGCTGGTTATTAATGCCAGTCAAGGTGTTGTGAGGCATATTTAAAAAGCATAGGATAACGCCTACCTAAGTCAGGCTGACTGTTGTTGGAAAAATCTGGTTTGTATTTTCAAATATTCTTCGGAAAAAGATTTGTAGCATTGTATTGTTGAGAGTTTTTCAGCAATTCTCAAATGGTATGCAGTTTTGAAAAATGCCTTTCATATCATATACCCAGAAGTCATTGAGAGTTTTTGACTACTGTAATATGCCTATGGATTTTTCTCATTTGTAACAATCCAATGTAGCACTCCCAACCTGACTCTACTCTTCCAAGATGACTCAAGTCTTTGTGTTGTACACTCTTGTTAATCTGTTGACATCCAATAAGCAGCACTTACTGTAGGTTACAATGACTACGGAGCAAAAATTGGACCCTTTTCTGAGCTTAAATCTTTGGCTTCATGGTTATGTGTGTGTGCAGCATTGATCTCTGTGCTTCTAACCATAAAGCAATAATGATTTAAGTGCTTGTGATACAAGGTAACCTGTGTGGCAATAAAGATGCAGCTTTGTGATAACTGTCATGCTATAGCGCTCCATGGACATCCATGTTATAGACTGAAACCATCTCTGCTGTACAAAGAGGCTGCTGATCTGTGTTTGCCCCTCCTCCATGTAAGTAGCCACTGGTATATAAAATAAGCGATGGCGGTGTCGTGCTATGAAATAGATCAGAGTATGTGAATAAGAGGGAACAACGCTCTTTGAGTTGGAGATGCTAGACTTTGCTGTCAATTTTATAAAATCAAAAAAGTAGTGAAGCAGTAGGATCTAAATAAGATGCTTGGGTGAGCTTGCAGTGCATCATGTACTTGTGAAATTGGAAATCTACTCGGAAACCTTCAAAAGTCTAACAATCATCTTGTAAAAAGGGCTAGTGTGTGGATAAAAGATAACAATGTGGGACTAAGGAGAACAAGTAATCAAAATGCACAGGCTGGCCCTGTCCAAAGAAAGCTATTTTTCCATTATTTGTTTTTATGCTTAATATGTATTTTGCTTTTTGTTTTTTTTGTTTGTTTGTTTTTTGGTATTTAAAAGCATGATGTGAGTCTCGGTGTTGTTTGAAAATATCTCTCTGAGATGGTTGTAGCGTTTTAAAGGAGCTGTGGACTGTCCCTTGTAGTCAGAGGAACTTAAAGTGGTGATTTGCACAAAGGCTTTCAGTTCATGGTCACACACCAAATTCCTCAGCATTGCCTAGCAACAATTCAGCGTAGGAAAGAGAGAGACTGGCTCTTGGGTTGGTTGTGTGGACAGAGAGGGTTGGCTCACGAGTAGATGCCCACATCCATTATTACAGCGTCAGTTATACATTTATTGCCAGGCTTGTTCAGAAAAACATTTCTTGATATTTTTCTTTGAGTTAGGGAGCTGATGCCAGGCCTTCTGAAGATTAGATTAGACAGGCGGCTCACGAACCATGTCAGTTAATATGCAGCCTTTGTGTTGTAGTCAGTGTGTGGTACAATGGTGCAGTCAAACTCCTAAGCATGTCCTATTGAAGTTGTATGATTGTACATACAGTCTCTTGTTTTATAATCATTGTAAGACATCTTAAAGGATGTCACATAAAAATATTGTTGTTGATGTGAATATTTATTTGGTAGCTATTTGTCTCTCTTTTTTTTTTCTTTTTTTTTTTTGATTGACTTGTACATTTGTTTAAAATCTATTTTGGAAATTGAACTTTATTTCTTTTTTCCTTTTTTGTTTATTTTGCTGTCTTAAATAAAGCTTGCCCTGTCTGGCATCCTTAAATTGTTGTCTTTTGTCATTTACAACTTATTTATATATATACACACACTCAGTTTCATAGTACTGTCATAAAATACAGTATTTACTCCCAATAAAACTGCTGGTGGTGAGATAAATGTTTGATATTTGTACATATCAAACATAAAATATATCACATGTTTTATACATTTTTTAAGTACACCTACATAAATTCAGAGACATTTAGCATTTAGCTATTGAGATGCCTTTTGATCCATAGTACTGACGGATTAGTTCTCTTTTTACACATTACAATATACTGATTTTGATTTATACTTTCATCAGACAGTCATGTGGGCTTGATCAAAAAGATCTGCACCTAAAATGTGAAAATGATGCCAATCTACTTTAAACTTTCCTATCATTTTTCTGATAACATACTTCTGAAAGGGTTATCATTAAAGTGAACAGATGTCTCCAGTAGTGTATCACTTCAATCATCTCTGTAGGAAGTGAGTTGCTTATCTTTTCCACTCTTATCAGTGCTAATAATTCCTTTAGCAGGGCTCCGTGTCACTGCATGCATGCAGAGAATGTCTCATTAAGGATAGAGCAGATTTAAATCACAATGGATGGGGGATTACTGTCATTTTCTATTACTTCAACCCTGAACTAAGATCATAGACACTGATGATCAGGGAGTTATTATCACAGACTAAGAAAAGAAAAAAGTTTCAGTCTCATTAAGTCAGATGTATAATTTGCAAATGATTAACAGCATGTTGAGTATAATAAGGATGATAGACATGAAAGTTCTGATATCCACCACAAAGTAAATAACCTGCTCTGCTCAATTTGACAATAAAACTAATCATGTTTTAATTATGTATCATGTGATTTTGAAGGTAATGAAAAACACATTTAAGTAATTTACCAAGATAGATAGATAGATAGATAGATAGATAGATAGATAGATAGATATTTTTCACACCTTCCCTGTCTCTTCTGAAGATGCACAAGGCCGGTGCTCTCATCTGTCTTCAAACACGCCACATCTGGTCGCCGCCAGCTGCAGAGGTGTCTAAAACTGGCCTGACGCCACAGAAGTGTCAACAGGCCAACCAGCCCATGTGCCCTCACATTGCCTCTTCTTACAATGCTACAGACACTAAGTAGTGCTAATAAGCTTGAGTGAGCACTGAGTAATGTCTGCAAGGTAGAGTCGGTTGAACAATATTGAACCCCATCATAATGAAGCATCGAGGAACCATGGAAGTCTGTGAAAGTGAACATGTTAGCATATATATAGGGGGCATTTCAATATATTTTATTCCATCCTAAGGGCATATTAAAAAAATGTGTAAGCATATTACATTGTCAACAAACAGTTGCTTATTTACACATCCAGCAAATATTGAGCAACGTTAGATTTAATTATGTGGTTGTCTTTGTATCTACCCGATGAATTTAAGTTAAATATTCACTCTCCTTTTGGCTTTAGTTTGTTCTCCACCAACTCCTGGGTGAAAAATCAGGCTCTTTAAATGCTAAACACTCCAGGTAATGTACAGTTGTTTTTTTTTAATGCGGGCTATAAAAACAAAGTAATGATGACTTCTCGTCAGATATTCTGGGAGATGTTGTGCATTGACATGATGCCACATTGACATAAATGTTTTGCTCAGGATATAAGACAAAGAAAAGTAAAATGAAAATTCTAAAGATTTCATGTTTTCTGCGAAATGCACAGAAACACAAAGAAACTGGTGTGAGGAAGTTTAATGTGTAACATGAAAACACTTGCTGCTTTTTGCTTTAAAAAAAAACACTCTGTTGCTAAAAAACAAAATGATTCATGGGATGTCAGTGGGGTGGATGCTGGAGCACCTGAGGTAGAGTCTGACATTGTACACATGCAGGCACACACACCGGGTGTGAGGACATGTAAATGGGCCACATACGCTGCTAGTCGTAGTAAATTAGGCCAACATCTGGACAGGCACAGAGAGTTCAATTGCCCACTCAGCTGTGGCTTGTACCTTGAGGGCTCGGTTAAGGAGAAGTGGCATCATGGCACAGTCCAGTGAGCTTTCAGGACCCTGCCTTTTTGTTAAGACTTTACCACATACAGCCACCTTTGAAAAGTTCTTTGTCTCCAACACAAATAGTTGGTCACTTTGACTAAACATTAGTGTGTTGCTGTGGACAAAAGCTGGAGAGGAGCCATTTTACCCACACAAAGCCAAATTAACTGGCTGTAAAACACAGTGGATTCATTTGGATTCACAAACATGTCAAACTAATCAGAACATCGGTCCACATTACAAAATTCAATTCATAAGAGTGCTAACATCATTATTGCCCTGTTGACATTTAAATCAATTAATTAAAAATCTAGATTGATGATGGAAGATGCTCCAATGGGCATTCTTTTCAATGTAGTTACAGTGATTATATTCTAGTTCAAAGGTATGTGCAGCCAAGAAATACAATTTAAAAAATAACTGGACTGAGGACTCAGGACAATGAGTCAGTGTTTGGGCTGGACCAAGACAGTTTCTCTGGACGTTGGTGTACAAAGGGTGATGTGAGGGTAGTTGCGCAGCACTGAGTGGACAGCCCTCAGTGCTGTTGTGTAATATTAACATCATGTGCTGGGTCCTCAGATAACTCTCTGCAAGGACACAACAACGCAGCAGCACAGAAGAAACCTGTCACTTTATGTTTCCTGTGTGTGTGCAGGCAGATTCAGATCTGCCGTATTGTCATCTCGAGAAAACAAAACAAAATGTGCCCGTGAACGTTACAGCAAAAATTGTGTGTATCCATCTACGTGCATCTGTGCAGATATGTGCTAATCTTTGATTACTGATGAGGTGTGATGATGTGTCGAATCCTGCAGTGTGTGCTCTCTCTCTCTCTCTCTCTCTCTCTCTCTCCCTTTCTGTCTCTCTCACACGCAGACACCAGATTCTCTGCCTCTGCCGCAGTGCAGGGCAGGGCCAGAATATCCAAACCCATCAATTCCCAATTCAGCCAGTTTTGTTCTCAAAAAGGGGGGTAGCATAATAGGATTAAACAGGACATGATCACAACATAGCTGTTGTTCCTTTTATCCTCACAATCTCTATGCAAGCTCCTGCAAGGGCTGGCAGTAAAATCTTTAAATGATGTTCATTTTAGATGCACAATATGAGATTTTAGGAACAAGTGTTTATGGTGATGTTGTTTTTACTGTAGGCTATATGATTATTTTACCTGTTTGTGACTTTAATAAAATCCTCACCCTACAAATACATCCTTTGTTTTGTCATTTTATTCACACAGCAGTAGCAGCTGTCCACCTGATTAGATCTACCCCCTGTATCTTCAGTTTCAGTGGGGACTAAACACTATGTTGCAGCTCCTCCACCACCCCTGACCCCAAACTCCCGCCTGTGGCTAAACCTACGGCTCCCCTAGAGATCTCTCTTGACCTTGTGTTTCCCTGGCAGCACGACCAATGAGCTCAGTCAAATGTGAGCAATTGTTTAATGTTCCCCGTGGCCCCAGTGGAAAAGCACAAGTTGTTCCCTTGAAATTCACTGTTGTTGTTTTTTAAAGGAATCATGAACTCTCTGTGTTGTTTTTAGGACACATCTTTATGCATTAACCAGGATCGGCCAGAAATGTGTCTGTGGCACAAGTCATGCAAATTGAGCATATGCGAGCTGGATGAGTAATCATTGGTTTATTCTAATCCTTCGGTGCTATTTGTGTGTGAAAGCATTCCCTCTGGTGTATGTTTACTTTTTGCCAGAAAAGCAAATTTATGTAATCTGGTTCATATGAAATGGCAGGTATTTGTTGAAAATAAAAAATATGCTCTTTTTAGTCTTGTTCATATCATACAATGGATGTTATGTTTGTGTTAACCTAAAAGACTGCAGATGAAAAGTCTGGTGCAGTACACCAAATGGCAATGTTTGTGTTCCCGACATTTTATGCAGAGGATGTTCTTTACAGTGAGTGCACCAATCCAAACCTTACATCCAAAACATAAACACAGTAGACAAACACACACACACAATATGCACATGCTCTGTACCCTTCTTTGTAATCACTGGGCAACCACACACAAAGGCCAAGGCATGCTCTGCTTTTCACAATGTGACAGTGTCTGAGCACAAAGCAGTACGCTTAAAACACACAGACACACAGAGAAACACACAGAGCGGATTTGGCTATGGGCCACATCCTGCGTGTGTGTCTGCACAAGCCAAAATAACATGGAGACATCCAGTGCAGTGGCCATAAGCGCCTCAGCTGCACCAGTGGAGAAATAAGCATGCTTTGTCCTTCACACTGATTAAAATGTTAGATTAGGTCAGCTGCAGCAGACTGAGTGCACAGCAGTGATAATTACTCTATAATTACACTTAAACACACATTGTGTCTCTGCTGTGTTTCACCCCCATCATTTTACTTTTTACTCAGTCGTCATGTGTGAAAAGCACAGTTTTAATTGCACACGTCAGTGTACTGAATCCAGATCTGGCCACTTTGCTTGGTGGATGAACCTGCTCTCAGAGGGGAAACATCAGCAACCATTAAA
Organism: Larimichthys crocea; assembly: GCF_000972845.2. Taxonomy (NCBI): domain Eukaryota; kingdom Metazoa; phylum Chordata; class Actinopteri; family Sciaenidae; genus Larimichthys; species Larimichthys crocea. The sequence continues at coordinate 16,886,353 of NC_040025.1, forward strand.
AGGACCAGCGCATTCCTCAAAACAGAGCACATCTCCATCAGTGATCAGCATGTGCGCATGTGTGCAACTATTATCCCTAAGGTCCCTGCAGCTATGAGAGAAGTATTAGCAGTGGGGGGAAGGATGGGAGACAGACAAAAGGGAGGCTGAGGCTACTGCAGACAGCACTCTGCTCCTTTTTTTTCCCTCTGCCACTCCTCTTTAGGGAACCATGGCTACAGGCAGGAGCATGTGCTTTTAGTGGTTCAAGGGAGTGTGAGGTGTGTGTTCGCCTTAGTCCGGGATGCACGTGGGGCTGGAGGGCCCTCCCACTGACTAATAACTCTCCTGCTTTTGCCTGGGGGAGGGTTGGGTGTAAAGAAATAAGGAGATGGAAAGTGAGTGGTGCAGAGATGGGAGGATATCTTCAATAACTCAGTGTCTTTAAGTCTAAACCTCATATATACTTTGAAATTAAGTGAAAAGAAAAATGCTTTACGTCGGCCCCGCTGCAACAGATACAGACACTAGAGTGTTAAAGTAGGGTGGATACAGGAGAAACACTGAGCCGAGCAATGACATTGATCTCTAGTGACAAGAGAGCTGTAAAAGCACTGGGAATACACACACTAGAGGGATGTTCTTGCATGTACATACTCAAAGGGGGAACTGAAGCATAGAGCCAATGCAGATTACATAAGCACTGCATTGGGAAGAGGTCTTTGCTGGCAGGCAGCATCCACAGAAACGAGCCAAGTTGCAGCAAAGATGTGGAGATCAAACAGACACTCTATAAGGAAACATGCTTTGGTTTATACTGCATGGTCACTCACCTTTCTTTCAGTCTAATTATTTAAACTAACATTTTGTGTGCTGATCTACAACAATTTCATTGCAGGGATATGTTGTCATGACAACAACAGGTAGCACATTGGTGATAAAAGCATGTTTCCTGACTTTGAATTGAGTTTGAAGGAGACAGTAGATGCCTTTTCATAGAAATGTATCATTCCTGTTTGACCATCTAGCTGCAGTGTGCATCTTCTTGTCGTACAGTATAACACAGGTGTCAACAGCCAGAAGTAGATTTACAGTATGCGCCTCAGTCACTGACTCACAGCAGCTTTTTCAGCAGCACATGGAGTACAGATACTGAAGCAACACTATGATACATATGAAACAGCTGAGGAGCTCAGTAAACATGAGTCCTGCAAAGTCTGAGTGGATTTGGCTATAAGCCCATTACCAACCTGAGCATACATGCAGCCTCATTTCTTTAACCTAAAGTTATGCAAATGTTAAATTCAAGAATGTTTTACACAACAATAAAAGTTTGCCACAGGTCAAAGTTCACATTTGTCTGAGCACGAGACTGCAAAGTGCGGTTCAGCCATTGAAAGTATAAAGAATTACAGCATATCCATGACGTCACCCATAGGTTTCTGAAAAACTGTTTTCTAAAAATCGGCAAAGAGGTGGATCATCAGTAGACCTGAGGCAGGCCGAATGAAACCTGGTTGCTCGAACAAACTGCTTGTAATGTTTCCCACCTGTCAATTAAAATGGCTACACTGGTAATTATCAATAACTTTAAGTCTAATTTAAATGGGAAAGTTAAAGAAAATGCAGACTAGTACAGTTGTCATGAATGGGGAAATTTGCTATAGACACCAGGCTGTAAACATGTTTATTTCTGCTGTAAAGTTGGACATGAATATACAATCCTTAATGGAGATCGACTGTCTGTAGCCAGCCTCAAGTGGCAGTTTTTGGCACTTCACATTGGCTTCACTTGACAGCCTGTTCGCTGTTTTGGTTTAGCACAGCTGTGATACATTTCATATTTTAAATCACAAATCAAATGTTTTTGTCTAGATTTAACTCATGCTTACCTGCCATCACATGTCAGTTCATTACCACAAATAAACAGTTTGATATGAAATCCTGTCACGGACAAAGTGAGATTCAGATTTCTCCAGTACATCTCAGAGAATATCTCCAACAAACTTTTTTACAAACCTTTCCTTTCCGCTTTACACAATTATACAAACCTGACAGGCTTCTCATATAATGCCAGGCCCTCTGGTTTTGCATCAACACACTTAAAAGGGTGGAGAAAAATAGTACTTTAAGATGAAGACTTTTTTAATCAATGCATAGGTTATATACTGGAATGCATAGTCTGTTACTATGCAACACATCAGCTCCAAAGATATTCCCATGGAGGATTTTCATCTGCCTTCTGTCCTCCCTCCCAAAGCTGTTTCTTCTTTTTCCACTGTTTCTTCTTCCTCTTCTCTTTGACTCAGCACATATGCCGTTGTTTTTTGGGTGGGGGGGGGGGGGGGGGGGGGGGGGGGTGTCTTTGATAAGTAAATATGCATTTTTTCCCAGCTGCTATCCTTCCTGCCTTGATATGAATGTAGAAGACTTCGAGGCAACTTTGTGACAGGAATCAGCATGCCAGACTGGTAATATTTAAGCGCTCACTCCTCTCCATCTCTATCTCTCTAACTACTGAGATTGTTTTTGATGTTCAAAAGAGCTCTTGTACAAAATATTCATAGATTAACACTGTGTTCAACTAGTGTGTTACATCATGTTACTGTATATCATACTATCATTTCATTTGGTTTAAAAACAAAATTTTCAGTAATTTAATTAAGAAGGCAATCAGTTTGCTGTTGATTTATACAAATTTGAATATCAATATTGTTTTTACAAGTGTCTACAAGGTATCCTTATTCTTCAGGGTTTGTGAGAAGTATGCCATATTTATCATATTTGATGCTAATGCTACTTTCTAATTTTTCCTACTTTAGGTTATTAGCTTAAACTTTATTCTAATACTAGTTTGGCCATGAATACATAAATATATCTTATGACTCACACTGATTTATGTATCATGCTAGGAGTGGTTACTCACACAACATCCTCAACTCCTGCTATAATTATCTGACATGATTAAGCTTTCTGTTTACTCTGATGATTTAACGTCTAAACTGCTGAGTGAGCTGTTTGTTGCCATAAGGTGCAGCTGTTTCATTTGCTAATTGTAAGATTTCCTGCTTATCCCTCTGGAAGTGTGACGGCTCAACATACAACAAACCACAGGTGAAGCACTTACCGTAAAGATTTTCTGTTGACACATTTATGGTAACTTTGAGGCATTTAAAAAATTACATTAAACATTACTTGTCTGATAGTTCTGCAGGTTTAGCCTGGATCTGTATCAGGTCTCTGCATGGATGGATTATAATATAAGAAATAGTTACATCACATATGGGTAAATAAAATTCTTGTGTGGCCCACAATATCTGTCAGCAGGTGTACTCGGCTGCAGCAAAGAAAGCTTCACAGCCTACACTTTGGCACAGCAATATGAAATCTACAATTGTGCAAGAGTGTGATTTTTTTTTTCATGAGCTGGTCCATATTTATATTTACACTGTAAATCCAATGTGAAGCCTTAAAAGCTTGTGCACAGGATCACGCATAAGCCCAATTGTTTATATAACAATGATGCTTTCTCTCTGACATTTGCAATTAGGCAATTCTTTGCAAAACAATCGGATAATACTAATTACATTAGTCCTTCCTCTGTAGTCTGTGAGTGTAAATAAATGGGGATGAAATTGGAGCACAGTATATTCCTAAGATGTTTTTGTGTCATTTTGATTCTTAATTTTAAATGTTCATAGCAAACCGTACTTTCCATTCACTTGAACTTGTTTTACATCTATGTATATAAGATCTACTTTATATGAATGAAGAGACAAAATGGCTCAATGCTATTCAAGCACTATAATAACTGGTGCTCTCAGAGACTCAATATGGCTCACATACAGTAGTGCTGCCAACTGGAAACAACCTTCCTGGGCTGCATTAAAACTCAATGAAATCCACAATATCATTTAACAGATTATTTCAATGCCAGTGGAGACATTGCGTGCCCAGTGTGACGCCAGCCTCAGTTGGATTTTGGACTAAAAATAAGCAGTTATTTAAGCCCCAGACAGCTGTTGCAGTTGTTCGGAAGAAAGACAGACCTTGGTTGAGATTCTTGTTTATAAAGCTACAGAAAGGTCATACTACTTGCCACGACAGCTACAGCTAATTGCTCTTACATGAGGCAGTCTGAGAGTAGATGGCCAAGGCTGAGCATGTAGACAGAAAGGACAACAAAGGAGTTTCACATTCCTCAATATAGTCAGAAAACATTTACTAGACTGTGTTTGCAGGAGTCTTTACTCAGCTTCTGTTGAATACTGCACAACCAGTTTGCAGTTTGATATATTGTGAATGATATGAACAAAAACACTTTTGCAATAAGCATGATAAATTTAAATTTGGAGAGGTAATTACTGGACGTGGTTTTAATCTTCTCTCACAGAGGACAGATGATGGAGTTGCTATTCTCATATCGAGGAGAAGCTCGGCTGTTGCTGATGAAGAACAGCTTGAGCAGAGCCTTCAATCTGTGATGCTGACAACCAAGCCAAAGACCCCAATAGTTGCCAGCTCTGCTGTTGTGTCCTGTCGGCGAAGTAAGTCAGTAAATCTGTCAGCATTACTAAGAAAAGCAGAGGGTCTGTTCTGCTAAATCAGGCAGACAAAAAGCCATGTAGCCCCGGCTATGAATCAGAGAACAGAATGTGAGAAACCGCCTCAACAAACACATGCATGCTCAAGTATTCACTAGTGCATATTCTTACATACTGTATGCACAAATGCAGTCAAGGGCACACAGACAAAAGCCAGAGAAGCACAAGCACCCACACACCCACCTTCACTTTACTGTTCTTAAGCAAACAGCCTTAGGCACAGTGAATGAGCATGTCAGCGGTGTGGGCTGACATTCTGTCACACAAAGAGTGTGTATGGAGACAGATTCCTCCTCAGCCCCCTCCTGTCCATTTACCTAACATACAAACACAGCCTGAAATATCCTCGTTTGTCCTTTATGAGCTGGATTTAGAGATTTTTAATTCAGGGAAGTCAGAGAACCTTTTTCTCTGTCAACGTTGGCATTAGAAGAGGAAACTGGGTGAAGATATAAAAAAAAACATACCTTCAAAGGTATGGAAAAGTAGGCTACGTCTGGTGGAGTTCATCCTCATTATAGTGAAGGGAAACAAAAAGTAGAGTGCCCTGCCCCCAGATAGACAGGTATGTCTGTGATTGGGTGGCTTTAGCACCAGAGGATGAGAGGATGAGGAGGCAGGCAGGCAGGCAGGCAGGCAATGTGCCAGGGTTCTCCCCACAGCCAGAGACACTCTAATTAAGGAGCACAGTGGAGAGAGGGGGCGAGAACAACAGCACTGCATTGTCACATAATGATTTTCTTATCATCTCTAGTACAGGAAACACTGCACATCTCTCATCTGATGGGTATGTACGTCTGTGTGTTTCTTGGGAGCTCCCTCCTGAGCAGCCGTCTAGTCACACCCAGAAAGTCTTGGTGCTATTTTCAGTGTCTGCCAGGAGAAAATTCAAGGCATCCTGCCACAAGAGTGTAGAGTGACACTTGATGGAAATTAATGAAAGCAGCTATGGATGTATCAGTCTTAATCCATACACTGAGGGCTTATTTTCACCCTGTCATCAGTTATAGCGGAGGCTTGTCACTGGTCATTTATACTGATGCATGTTTAATCCACCCACAATATTGCTCTGCATAATCACTGATACATATTTATATCCTGGGTTACATTTCTGTAATTTTTTGCCCTTATTCACAGATGTCCAGATGGACAATGACAGGGAAGGAAAATACCCACAGGGAGAGGCAAAGAGTCATTCTTTGTCTTTTTTTTTTCCAACTTTGATATAAATTCCGGACCAAAGGTCCTACTTTATAAGTGAGAGTACAAACAATATACTGAGAGTACATGCCATTTTATTTCAAGAATATAATCCATCCATCCATTTTCCTCCACTTATTCAGGGTCGAGTCGTGGTGGCAGTAGGTCAACAGAACCACATCTTCTGAAAAAAGCAGAGAGAAGCTGAGAATACAAGGAACGATGGCTCGTAGCAACAGTCCTGGTACCCCATACTCCTCCACATCCCAATTTACAAAGCACATGTAGACTGGATGGTCATACTCCCATGACCCCCCTCACCATCCCTGCAAGTGTAAAGAGCTGGTCTGTTGTTCCACAGCCAGGATGGACTCTGCATTGCTCCTCCTGAATCCGAGAGTCAACAATCGCTCGGAGTCTCCTTTCTAGTTTCAGGCACCCTAAAATAAACTTTTCCAGGGAGGCTGAGCAGTGTGATGCTATCAGGATCACCAAGATAAAAAAAGCCCCACCCCAACAATAAGGTAGCAATTCTTTTGGGGGGATCAAGAATATAATTTGCATGTAAATAATGATACCTGAAGACATACAGTCAGATGGGTGGATGTCTACTTACAGTATGGAAGCTCTTCAGCCTTTACATAAAATAATTTACATTCAAATGTAGGTTATATTCACTGAACTGAAAGTGAATTTTGAAGAACTAGACATGTTAGTTGTATTTCTATCCATATGTTACGTATGTTCAGTGCTTCATTTTTCTTTTTTCACAATCTGCTCCTCAACTTAAAAAAAGACAATTTTCCAGTCTGTCGCTTTAAGTCCATTTCTGGCGTCTGAAACAGAAATAAATCGCAACAAAATATTCAGTAGGTAATAAAATGTTCATAAAGTTGTGTCTGGTCATCCTGTGTGCTATCAATTTACACAATACAGCAGAAAGTAAAATAACTGTCAGAGAAAAGGCTATAAAGAACAGACACTTAATAGAAAACGGTTAAATGTACAAGAGAGGAAAAGGGATGATGATGATATGGATGGACTGGACTGATGAATTATGGGAGAAAATGGAGTACAGGGAGGTGGAGGGGTGGGTGATACATTTGACCAGATGGGTCCTGGTCTGCTTTATGAGAGCAGCAGATGCCCTGAGATCCTAGGCCACAGAAATGCCTGCAGTGGCTAAATACTGGAGCACTAAAGAGGCTGAGCCCAGTAACTCCGTCTAACCACATGTGCACTCTTTCTGATATAGAAATATAGGTTAAAGGCATTTTCTCATCCTACAGAAGATCAACTGTATATTAATCATATTCAGTTGTAACTTTGCATTAGCGGGCTGGTCAGAGCCCAGTGAAAAAGCAGGAAACATAGCTTATGTATCCTGCTTTGCTGCATGAAAAGAGATCTGAGACAGTACAATGCTTCAATGTTTGCAATATTTTTAGATTTATTTGTTTATTTATTTGTGCTAGTGACACCTAGGACACACATTTGACATTCAGCATCCCTGGAGAGGGATTGCCTATGTGACTCTTCCTGAGGTTTCTTTCATGTCTTCGCTATTAAAATGATTTTTCTTTACCTATTGAGGGTCTAAGGTAAGAGGGTGTTGCATGCTGTTCATATTGTAAAGCCCCATGAGGCGAACTGTGATTTCAGGCTATATAAAACAGATGAATCATTTTGTATTTATCAACATTTAAATTGAACCTGCATCTGTTTGTGCATTGACACAACCCATATTTAATAGTACATGCACTGCCATAAGAAACTGTGTGGTCAAACACAAGGTAATAACCGGTCGCTCCACTGTACATACAGTGTAAGCTGCTGCTGCTGTTGCTAAAACTGCCCCGAGCACCATAGAAACACATGACTCATCATGTATAACAGATGCTCTGCTCCTCTCACTGACTTTAGGCAATGAGATTTTGGGAGGTGCTGTGGGACTGTGGGCTTGTGGTGATAATACAGCTGCATACTAAAGGGACGCCATCTTCTTCTTTAAAGGGAGGCATCACCCTCTAGTGGAGCAGGTGGGTAAAAGACAGGACTGTTTTAAGTTGCAACTTATGTACACTTCGGCTACACAGGGAGGGAGTACTTGTTAGTAGGTTTAATCCATTGTTGGTTTTCTTTTCAAGGGATTTGTTGACAGTAAGAGAAATACAGAAGATCAACATACTTAACACACTACCTATGATAACACCACAATAATTATCATCTCTCATATCCTCAAGAAACTTTACTTTCACGGATGATAAATTAACCACATTGTCATATGTGTGCAGAGGTTTCCTACATGGAACTTACTGGTTGAATATGTAGACAGAACCTCAATTTAATACACTGAACAATGGCAGGGCAGTCGTCCAACATCAGCTATTGTAAAGCAGGGATATTGCAGCAACAGTTTGAACTTGAAATATACAACAGTGATGATATTGATGGACCCATTCCAGCTACATTAAGAAATGTACTACAGCTAAAGTCAATGTTTCATCAATTGCAGAGTTGTTAACAGTTGTGGCTACATTATCATCAGGATATATCATCACACTCTATAGTATTCGTCTATATAGCAGCTAATATTTGCTCTTTGTTAGGTAGTTTTACTTTCAGTCTTCCAACCAGTACTGATTTTTGCCTGTTCTGTTTACTGCTTTTAGGCACTAAATCATCAATGATCCAATGTTACTAATTTGAGATATTTACCTTGTTGAAAGTGAATGATCTGTAGTATAACCCCTTTTACTAAACATACCTTGGATTAGGATTACATACTGCACAGATTAAAAGTTTAAAATAATGTCTTTGCATAGTCAGTTGGAAATCTTTGGGAAAAGCCACTAACCTTCATGCAAAGCTATACAATATAACAAACAAAAGTGTCGGTGATGCAGATCACTGAAAAAGTGCAGAACTTTGAATCAATACACAGTATTAGGTCTATCTGAAGGACGTCTTCTGATTGTCTTCATCCATCAGTGATCCTCTGTCACCCCTTTAAGGCGAAGCTCCTCTTGAACTCTAAACAAATAATCTGGATCTGGATATCCAAAACTGGAGACAAACATGCAAGAAAGTGTAGTAAGTACATCAACAAGACAAAAAAAACCAACAACTGAAGATCAACTTGTCGTCTGTTGTGTGTATTCAATTACTTGTCTCATGGTCCATGGTCAATTTCTAATGACTTTTGCCACAATGAGCTTCACATTTGTGGTTTTGAGGTGTTCATGTTCTCTTCACAAGGAACTTTTAATTTCCCTAATGTTTTGATATATAACAAAATACTTAGAACAAAATAAATCCCATCAGCCACAGCTGTAATTAGTGTTGGAAAATGTTAGCATGCTAAAATAATATTATAATAATATAATATTACACATTTAGCTCAAAGCATGCTTAAATACAGCATCTGAGATCTGCTAGCAAGGCTGTAGACTTTTAATGTTGTTTCACTTTTAATGCGATTCACTGGAAATAAGTCAGACATTAATTAAAAATTAGACCTGTTTCAGTTGTAATGTAAGAGAACTCATGTGAAATTTAAGTTTCATTTGTCAGGATGAAAGTTCTAAATCTTCCAATACAGACAGCAAGATGAATATTCAAATGCAATAATGTGCATACCTTTGTGGACCACCGTCTATGTTTGTCTTGTGGTGAATGTCGTTCCAGGTGATGACGTTGTTGAGACCTGTGGTAACGGATCGTCCGATTGTGAAGATGAGTCTCCTGTCAAAGGCTTTCTTTAGCAGTTTCAGGACTTTCTGACCCTCCTTGCAGTCTGGCAGGTAGGCTGTGCGAGAGGTGCCGCTGTACCTCACCCCAGGGTTTGGGTGCTCAGGCTGTAACGTGGTAAACAACAGCATACATGTATCAAACACAGTGATCAACAATTGTGGCAATTTGTGACAAGACAGAAACACTGATGCATTTTGTAATATATCTGTATTATAGATTGCATTGGGAAGCAGTCCTTGACATTGTAGCTTAATTGATATTGGAGCTATATCTGAAATACTAAAAACTAAAACCCAGAAAGCATTCCTTTGTACAAAAGATTCTTCAGAAACTTTAAGATGCCTTTGGTGTTGCACAAAATCCAAAAATATAACCTCTCTCTCTCACTCTTCCACACACATCTCTTCTGTTTATATCCTGACCTATACATTTTTTTAAACCTGGGTTGTTGCTGTGTTTTTGTTTTTTGTGGCTCCAAGACGAAAATCAATGCTTACTTTTTAGAACTTGCCACAGTTATCACATATGTTGGTTTCATGTAGATGCATTAATTGGAAACAGACACGTTGAGAATAGAGCTAAAAAGACTACATGATTAATGAACTATTTTGATAATCAATCATTTCAGTAATTTTTCATTCGAAAACACAAACCTTTGTGAGCTTCAAGCTTAACGTGAAGATGAGTTGCTTCTCTGACAAAACAAGACAATGATGTCACCTTGGGCTCAGGGGAAATTGATGGATACCACAATTTCTTGGCATTTCATAAAATGAGTTATTATCAATTAATCAAAGATATAATCAGCAGATGAACTGATCATGAAACGAGTCATTAGTTGCAACCCAGTTGAGAGTTATCAGGCTTCAACAACTCTCTTTGGCCTTGTGTTTCATCACTGATCTATTTATCAGCATAATTAAAACAAGAATTCAATCTATCACCAGATAACATAGCTGTCACTTAGAATGGGATGTACGTCTCTATAAAACAAGGTGAGTTGTGAGGAAAAAAAGGCATGAAATCGAGCACACCTTATCCTCCTGCATCCTTACACTGTTTCTATGGTAACAGAAGAACGCACCTGTGAGATCACTTCCTCGGGATTCTCCACCTGTCTCCATACACTTAAATATTTTATAGTGGATGTTGCTTTAAAACAGCGGACTGGACCTAAGAAATAGAAACAGTTGGCTGCCATTTTATCATACCTATTCCAGATGCTTTAAATCCATGTAATACAAACACAAAGAGCGCCATCTGGTGGACAAATCTGATATCAAACGCATCTTAAATGTGAAGTCAAAGAAGAAGCTCTGTTGATGAGGAGCTTACTCATGTGGCCTTTAGCTTCTGTTTAAATCTGACAGCCTCACCCCTTGTATCCCTGATGGAAAACTGTACTGTATCACTATACATCCGCAGTGCTCGAAGCCGGGGAGGTTCAGCCAGCTCTGCGTCACGGTCATCGTGCCCTCCGGCTGGGTCCCCGTGTACTCTCCGTGGTAGGTGTTGCATATCGGACAGGCAGGCTTAAACTTGAAAACCGAGTCGATACACTCAGAGCAGAAGGAGTGGAGGCACTTCAACGTTTTCTTCCCCTGAATTTTGTCCAAACAAATGGCGCAGTCTTCCGCACTTTTATGGACTACATCAGTGTGGTCATTTGGTCTGCTTTCCATTATTTTTCCGGTATGTGACGACAAGTATGTTGCATTTCCGTGTATGGATGCAGATGGGTTGGTATATGTCTGGTGTTGTGTGACGTCAAAACATGGAAAGTCGTTCACTTCCACTGGGCGATGCACCACCATGTGCAAGGAAGTGGTGCAAACACTGACTTCTGATTGGTCTTGATTTGTTATAGGCGGGCCTGACGAGAACATGTAGATTTGATTAGTAGTCTATTACTACTACTACTTATCTGAGTTAGTAATTACTTTGCAGATAAAGCTTTTAAAAAAACTTTACCAGCTGTATATAGAACATATATTTATTTACTTATGAATTACTTAAATTTACTTATTTACTCATGAGCTACATAGAATTTTGAATGAATACACTATGAATACTTCTTTACCAATCTAAACATGTGATGTGAAATCTTGTTAATCACCTTTAAACGCTCAACATATTAACCTAATATTAGAAACTGCCAAGTTTTGTATACATCAATAAGTATTAGGGAGTGACCATGTCTATATATATGATCAGATGAAAAACACACAAAGTACATGTTTATGTGTTTACTAACACAAACTGATTACAAATTAATGTATTAATCTAAATGCACAGATTAGTTATGAGATTAGTTTTGTGCAAGAGAACAAAGAGTCAGGAGTTTTCTGTGTGCTGGCTTTCAAAATTACTCAAGTTAAAGTACTTAAGTGGGTTTTAAAGACAATGGCTACTTAGATGTAAAGTCATAGTGTCTGAGAGGTTGTCCTAAACAATAACAATGCTCTACTTGCGGACATCTTTTCCTTATATGAAAGATTTCCTGGTGAAGAAAATAGTTCAAAGCATCCTACTAAGCATTTCATGACTTTGAATGTATATTTCTTGATAAAGCTGACATGCGCCGTTACCAGTGGTAATCTATTCTGTGTCAATTGTGTAATTTATTCATTCAGCATTCAGAAGTTGTTTATATTATCCTTTTTCTTCATGTTTAATATGACATACCCCCAAACTGAGTCTTATTTCTAGCAATACAGGATACCTAACAATTCATTTTATTTTAACCAGGCATTTTGCCTTAAGTTGACAGCATATATAGTTTAGGGGGCAGACAGGAAATGTGAGGAGTGTGAGAAGAAGATAACATGATAGCAAAGGTCCCCAGCTGGATTCAAACCAGGGCGTTGTTGTTTGCTTGATACACATCTTTGCTACTGTGACACCCCATTCCAAACTGTTTTTTTTATAGAGACACACCTCATACACTGGAAAGTTGACCCATTAATATTCATGATTATACTTAAGCCTAATCAAATATAGCCCGTGTCTTCACCCATTTTTATGGGTAGTTATTGTACAAAATTAGGTAAAATTAAGTATAGTGTGTACAGTATAGTACAGTACATTCCAGCTTTGTTCACTCTACAATAATGGTGTTGTCCACTAGATGGCACAAAGTGTATTAACAAAGTATCAGTATCTCAGCGTTGTAAGAATCTTTGATGCTACAGGGCAACAGTTCAGGTCGAATCTTGATTAGAGGCAACTTATTCCAAATGGACACTTTCCAAATGGACTCAGGTTCATTATTCAGTTGTTTATGATGCACCTGGTTTATTTCGAGCCTACTTTAATTATACAACACAAACCCAAACATAACTTTTTATTCAAGTATTAAAATGTAAAGCACATTATTCTCAACAAAGTACGAATGAACACAATTATAAAAGCAAAACTCCAACTTTTCCATAACAATCAATTTGTAATAATTGTAATCCCTCCACCTATCCATTCTCCTGGCTCCTCCTCAGTCATGTAATGCATAGAAATGTTTGCACAGTAGCTTTAGTAAACTACATTCCTGTGTCCCAAAAATACTTCAGTTGGTCCCATAACTAAAATAAAAAGGGGATGGAAACATAACAAAAGGGTATTTGATGTATGGATCTGACTAATCAAATTTAATGAAAGATTTATCACTAGCCAAGCAGGTTACTGCACTCAGCAAAGCACTTTCACGCATACAGCTTTATCAATTCTGAGGGGGTTTTCAGCTTTTGGACTACAAGAGTGTTTATGAAGTAGAAGCTAATTTAATATACAGTAGTATACATATTTTGATGAATGTGTAGTATTTTAACTTAAAGCCAGATAGTAGAGCTACAAACATAATGCTGTTTATCTATCAAATAACACTGAAATACGCCCAAACTGCTCATTCATTTGTAACATCATGCTTGACTTTTTTATTTATTTTTTATCAAAAGTGAATATAAGAAAGGCACAACAAAACCAACAAAATGAGATCAATACCCCACCCTAAATCAAATCAATTGTTCCCGCAACATTTTCTTTTATTTTTTTTCCCACTGCGTTACCATTGATTATCTATTTAGATAAACAAATTTACAACAGTTCCCTCATTTTAAATGAGACCATTAGCAGGCAAATCTCCCAGTTTGACAAGGACAGTGGCATAGATATTTAAAGAGCTTTTGTGCCTTTCATTTGGTTTAAGTGGTCTATATGCCCTTTTATTTGACATCGTCATAAATCTGGTAATTAGATGAGCACATTACTAACAACTGAGGTAATGGGCTCAACGCCTGGGAGACATCTTGAAATAACATGAGTGACCGATGGCAAAAAAACCCCAGGGGAAAGTCCTAATGCGTGTAATAAAAGGTGCTGCAAGGACATTGTTTAACATTCTTCCTCTTTCAGAACAAATGGGTGGGGAAAAAATAACGCTCACACGCAAATTAAGAGTTTCAAGCAATTGACATCAACTTGTAGCCACCAAGCTTATAGCTGATGATGGCTGCACGAAACTGTTTGCCCCGAGCACTCTTCCACATAGGAAGCAATAACCACAATGGCGACTTCACTGAAAAACAAACTCCCTTTTCAAAGTGCCTATGAGTGCTTTAGATTGCAGTAACTTCAGGAAATGAATTCTTTCTATTGAAGCAGTGCTATTCTGCCATATGATCCAAGTACTATCCTTATAACAGGTAATTAGTAACAATCAAATTAGAGACTTACTCAACAAACATTTCTGGGAAGATAAAACAAAGAATGTGTGCTTGTAAGAAAAAAAGAAAAAAAAACCCAGAGCAGAAATAAACATTAATATAACATAAGCTGTCTTCATAACATTAAACTTAGATTTCCTAAATAATATATAAGTACCGTGAATTCCAACACGCCATGATGCTCTTAAATAAGTGCATCAAATATCGGTCCTATTGCCGACAGTGACAGGTAGAGGACTGTGTAATACAAGAATGCACTGCACTCAAAGTATTTTCTTCCATATGGAGCACTGGATTAAGATGAACTCTGGAGGTACAAATGAACAAACAGAGGAACAACTAGTGGAGTGATGTGGGCTCTGCTGCAGCATTAGACATCTGTCTGCTGAGGGCCTTGTCTTCGGCCATCCTATAAGGGACGGACAGTCTCAGAGCACAACCTGGAGCTGAGTCACGTCGACCTCAAGGACATTCGGAAAAATCCTACAATGTCTTGGAAGAGTCTGTCATTTTCATGCTGTCAGTCTGCCGTGATGCCTTTCTCTCTGAGCTCCTCTGTCACTCGCACCAGGTAAGTGGGGTCTGGGTAGCCAAAACTGTCAGGAGAAATAAAAAAGCCATCACTGCATTTGTATGAGTTCAGGCAGCAATAGTTCCATCTAGCCAAGGTCATCAACTGAAAGCATTTCCTTGTCAGGAACTTAAATTACATCTGTCACTCTTTACTTGGCCTTTTTCTCAGATACCACACCTCTTAAGGAAGTTGTTGTGGCTATTACCAAATCAAACCTCAATGGCAATTCGCCTCTAGCTAAAAGGCCATACATACCAGCGGGGCCCGCCCCATATTGAGGTCTTGTGGTGTATGTCATTCCAGGTGATGACGTTTTGCATGCCCGTAGTCATGGAGGTACCAATGGTGAAGATAAGGCGCTGTTCGAAGGCCCGGCGCAGCAGGCCCAGCACACGGTTCCCCTCTGGGCTGTCAGGGAGGTAGGCCACACGGTCTGTTCCTGGGTACCGGACACCTGGGTTGGGATGTTCTGGCTGTTGGTAACAAAAGAGTAAAAACATTAATGGCTTTAAAACAATTGCATCCATTTGTTGGGATATGTGACACTATTGCAACAGTGATTGGGTTACCACAGTCATGTCTTGTGTATTTTTAACTGCATTTGCTACATGTTTCTGTGATTAGTGTGTTTGCAACAGTTTCTTCAATCCAAAACAGTTTTCTCCTCCCAGAGATAATAAAGGCAACTTTAAACCTTGGGATAAAGAACCTTGAGATATCAGCTACTTCTGACCTCTGCAAGATATTCATTTCCATTGAAGGGGAAATTCCACTGATTTTTACACATAAAAGGTCAGATTACAGTACATGCCAGGGGAAGTGCTAAAGCTTGTGAAAACAGTTTTATAATATCTAACGGGGAGGAGCTTTGTAGAATCTGAGAAAAAATGCAGATGTCCTTAGGGACAATCTCAGCCTGGACTACGTGTTTATAACAGAAAGCCTGTGTTACAAACTGAGAACATGGAGTTTGAAAGACATTATACTTTATATATACACCGGTATACATAAAATGTACACAGCAATGCACCAACAGAAGTAGGGAAGAAGAGTCTGCAAGCTAGTAAACATAAATAACTAACATAACAGGATTTTATATGCTTTTTAAAAAAATGTTATTAGGATGGAAATGCACTCAACACCTTTGTTAGACCACAGGGATACACACAATGTACATTTTGTTTGTTTATAAGAAATAAAAGTCAATTAATTAAAAAGTGACACCTCGTTCAGATCCTGTGTTTCAAGTTTTGTGGCGCAATTACACTAAACTTGTGTTTATAATTAGATCCAAGATTAATTGGATGTATTTCCTTCTGGAACTGGATATTAGGCGTTGGATGTAACATGGGAGTGGATAAATATTAAAGTGTAAACCAAATAGACAAGATTTGCACAATCAAGCAGAGGGGTCAGGTTGTTTAAAAAGACCGCACGGTTTCCTGTAGTATTACCTATATACACAGTTATAGTTAATAAGTAAAAGCAGTTAGATTTATGCCAAATTAAGACCATATTATCCAAAACAACTGAGTTTCATTGCATCCACAGATGATGATCATAGTTATTCCAGTTACACTGACTGGCACAAACAGACTGCATGTGCACATGCTCTTGGTCTACTCACCGCCTGTAGGCCAGGAGGGAAGCTGTAGATGATGCAGACACACCCATAGCCTTCATGGCCAGGAAGCTCCAGGTCAGGATCTCGCTCCACGATCATTGAACCATTGGCAGGCTGGTTTCCAATCAACTGCCCGTAAACCAGCCGACACACAGGACACGCTTTCTTCACTTTAAAGGCTTGATCCAGACAAGAGCGACAGAACGAATGGCCACATCTCTCCAAGGTAGTCTTCTCCACTATGTCTCCCATGCAGATTGAACAAGTTTTGTTGTCCTCTGCCTCACTGTGGGAAGCCAAACTAGAATCCATGTCCTTCCTCTGGGCTGCCTCGTGGAGCATGGCGCAGGCTTCCTCATCAGCAGGCTTCCTGAACCTCTGTTGCTGTCTCTGGGAGCGCCGAGGCTGGGGAGGTGGAGGCTGAAGCAGGCTCCCCTCTCCGTTTGGCTCCAGGACTCCCACACAGGGCAGCAGAGTCCTCTTCCTCTTGGGTCCCCCCTCCTGTTTGCTCATTTCTTTGCGGGCACAGCGGCATAAGTCAATGAAGGCTTTTCGTGTCTCGCTGGAGATGGGTCCATCCATCACACCAGCTCCCGAGCTCCTGGAGCCTTCCACCGGCTGCAGCCTCACGGCGCAGCAGCCCCCCCTTTCTCCTCGCCTAATGATACCAGCACTCATCCCCTGCTTGTGCTGGAAGTCAATGAGCCAGGGCCGCCCAGCTGCAGCCAGGTAATCCCAAACCGCCTGTGAAACCAGTACCTCATCACTGCCCTGGCCAGCACGCACACTCATCTCATCAGAAGAAACTGCACAGAGAGGCACAAAAAAAAAGTCATCAGAACATCAGTGTACGAGCAAAGATACTCAAACACACGTGTACGAAGGTAAATCCTGTTGTAGAAGTTGCACCTGGCTATGCACTAACCCATTTTCTCAAATGCATTGTGGGGGAATTATCGTATCTGTTGGCTGTGATGGCTTTACTTTCGTTTTCTACGTGGCCTAACAGCTCACAGTAGAGCACATAAAAAGATGTATTCCAGCTGTTTATGTGTACAAGACAAAATAAAGCCATCATCCCTGTGTGGGCAGCTATTTGCAGTGGCTGCAGCACGTCAAAGACACACATAACAGGCAGTATCGCGGCATTGCCGAGGACGTATCAGCTGTTCAGCGATTCAGACTGTAAACAAAGGAAACTAAAGCCCGTCACACGCGGAGAACATGAAAACCAACCTGACAGCCACATGCAAACACAAGAGTGACACTTGCTTAGGTTTAAAGGTTACCTTGTGATCCCATAAATCCCTTCAATTGCGAATAAAGCGTCCTGTTGAACAGAAAAGAGAGAGGAAGACAAGCTGAAAGGCTGATACAAACGTTGTCGGTGATATTTGAGCCATTCTCCGCAACACCAAAGGGAAATTCAAAGATTTCGCAACATTAGCTTGGACTTTAATACGCGGTCTCGTTAACATTTATTTATTTAAGTGTGTGTGTGTGTGTGGATGGAGGGGGGGTTCCCACCTCGTTACTTCGGTACCTCACCCTTTGCCGTAGCTTGTCACTGCCCGTCAGGGAGGTTTCTGGCTCGGATTAAAGAGCCCAGTGCTCCATCAGAGGAGGCCTTTATTTCTGACGTGCTGCTGCAGTTTATCCGCGGATAATTAGTCTTTTGTAGTCAAGACATGATATCCAAATGTATTCCCGGCTCATAGCTCTTTAGGTTTCCAACAGCCCCTCCCTGGCCCTGGCAAATGCCATCCAAATCCTGCACCTCGTCTCCAAGTCTCGCCTGTGTTTGCCTTCCTCGTACGTCCTTGGGCTAGGCGTAACACAGAGTAAATAGCATTTGTAGTTGCTCTTCTTATCTGGCTCCGAACACGCTCGCTGTGTGACTTCTTTCTCCAGGCAGATTAATTATTTGCCTTTTCTTCTCATTTTTTTTTTTGGAGTTGTTTCGCTTTCAAACCGCGTCCTCCCCCTGTTGACTGTACAGGAGCAAACATACACATTAATAATAAGGGAACTGGGACCTACGAGGAAATGTGACCAGGAAGTTCGTCACCAGGCGTGTGTTTGTAGGTTTTTTGTTTTTTTTCTATGCTCCGAGTGAATCATACTTTTGTCGTGATTACCAGCTTTCATGATAACACAACGCACAATACACACACACAAGTGTCCAACCTACGTGTCGTCGAGGGAATACCCACTCATTCAGTTATGATGCAAATGAAGTCTTTCACGTTTATTGTTAAATGTTGATACTTTTGACAGAATACATTTTTTATACATGCATACAACTAGAGCCTTTTAGTGAACACATTACTAAAATTCTATTTAACTGTCATAAAAAAGTATTGGCTTCTCTAGTTATAATAATAATCATAATAATAATAATAATAATAATAATAATAATAATGTTTCCTTTTGATTGACACTGTCACAAAGGGTTTGTACTAAATGTTTTAATGAGAAAGGTACTCTATTTTACTGTTGAATGTCATGAAAGATACAGATACAGACACTAAAACAGGTTGAATGTCATGAAAGATACAGATACAGACACTAAAACAGACTAAACTTATGGACAAGGAGGGCAATTGCTCTGTGTTAGAAGAGTACAGATCATCGAGGATGTGTTCTGGAAAGACTAACCTACATTGCTAAGGGCAAGCAGAAAGACTTTGTCAAGCTCTGGAAACCTTACATGAATATCATTAAAGATGGAAATGTGAGCTTTACCTGAAAGGAAATTGTAAAAGATGTTGGGAAATATTTATTTTATTTGTATTCTACCTTATATTGGTGCAAGTGGGTAACTGCATGTGCGTGTGTGGGTGTGTGTCTGTGTAAGTGCATGCAGTCTCAAACTGTATTGTTAATGTACAGTATGTCTTCCTTAGAGAATGGTATAAGAAAAAGGCAATAAACATATTGTGGAAAAGAAGACACTGTCACGAAGGTGTTCATGTAAGTTCATTGATTAATCAATTAACTTATCACTGAGTCAATCCCAAAGTCCATCCCAAGTTACAGGAGTGGTGTCTTGAAGGAGCACTTTTTCTTTGACCAACGAAAAAACCTCACTCAGTTTACAAATTAAACTTGTACAAGCAGAATATTAGCACTTTTGAGATGCTGTTACAACCATATTGGCATTTTTCACTTGAGAAATTGCAGTGTTTTGCAATCCGGGGTTGTTGTTTTGGTGCTCTCAGCTCTGTAATCTAATGATTTAGAGTTGGCTGCAAAACAAAATTGCATTTACTTCTGATTGAGAAAGTCATTTCTCCAATAAGACAAAAATGCAGCATTCCAGAGGTGCTTCAGTCAGTCAGACTGTCTGCTCCATTTGCACACAGACTTTTGAAAGGAATAAATAATATAGACAAAAGTTTTAAAAAAAGCAAATTTGTTGAGGTAGGCTGTGCACTTAAAATATGGGAAACACAGTCTCCATTCTGCTGCTTTTCACTTAATGCAGTAGTGTAAACCTGGGTTTTGCTCAATCACATACTGTATGACAGGAGACATTGTCTTTGTCTAAAACTGACAATATGTTTCAACACCTACAGATGAATTTCAACACCTACTGATTCATATCAACCTCTGTAATGGATCTGCCATTATATTGAAATCAGTGATTTCTTCTTGCCATCAAAAAGAAGTGAAAATGATTGATGAGTTTTTCCTCTTTCATTTAAAAAACACTGCTGACACAAGGGTATCAGAAAATTCAGAGCTTGTGCAAAATGTACCAGCAAGGCTTTTAGTAGAACCACAGTATAATCTGTTTCTCCATCTATTTTGGTTCTTGGTTAGATTTAGGATTTGCTGATGTGACAGTTGGCCCTGGCTGTCAGTGGCCCATAGGCTTTGGATCACCCTGTTTAAAGAACTTATGCCAACATAACACAATATATTTAATTTCCCTAAGCACATTTAAGACTGTGATTATGCATGTAAATGTGGCATTAAATTGAGCTTTCTCAGCTAACCTCTGGACATATATAATATCTAATGGTGTTACTTCTCATGCTATAAACATTAGATTAAAACTGCTGAGATGTTTGAGTAATTTTCCAACTATCCCTACAGATAGTTCCATTTAGTGTTGCAAGCTACTTGGCCCAACTCAGCATTCACTCAAAGTTAGAAGATCACTAAAGTTAGTAGGACACTAAACATCACAATTTATTGTTATCTGAGTTCATTTGTGGTTTCCACTGCACATTCAAAACATGTAATTTTCAGCTCTTTCACTGTAGCCAAATAAAGAGAGAAAATTCACCCTTAAACATATTTTACATTCTCTTCTATTGATGCTGAATAGTCAGTATCTTCACACATAGAAAACAACCTCCCTAAGCTCAGCATGCAGGAGGTTCTTTTTTTTTTTTTTTTTTTTGGTAAAATGAGTACATGACATGAATGTAGGTCATTCAACTGTGAATCAGAAAATGAAGTCATATGCTGGGAAAGGACCCCCCACTCATGTCTGCGGTTATAGTGACCAAAGGATTGTTCCATTAGTCACTGTATATGGAGCAGCTCTAGGATTTGTGTTTGGCTGACATCATCATGGTCTTGCCTCTTTGCTTAAGGAAAGATGTCTCAAATTAAAGTGAAGAACTGAGCAGTTTTAGGTAGATCAATTGTGGATTTTTACACCTTATATCATTTACAATCAATATGAGCATCTGAATGAAACTCTCTTAGACTGTCTGCTGTGTGAGACTGGACTGCTATATCAGTTCAATGCAATCTTTTCTTCTTTTCATGAATGCCATCTGACGCTGCAGAAACTATTTCTGTCTCTGAGTCTCAACAGTATGCTTGACAAACTATAAATGGCTTCATTATTATCAGGCCAGTAGGCAAACTTTTGTCCTCTGGACCACACTAAAAAATAGAAATTAAGTTTTAAGATTTCAATAATGCATCCAAATTATGGCTTATTATCTGCCAGAGTTACTTAGTAGAGATAATGTTAATTCCCCATTCAAATCACATTGCAGCTGTAGAAAGCTCCTTGAGGTAATTCAGATTTCACTTATGTCTTTTATTTCTTTAATGGTGGCTAATTCATGAGATAAGTTCATTGTAAAGCTGCTAATGCCTTCTGTGGTCATCAGAGAGCTGTATGGTACACCACTCTGGCGAAATGTAGCACAGCTATCTGACATTGTTGTGCATTGCCTACAGTTCAGTATTTAACACTATAGTCTGCTCTAAGATTACCGCAAAGCTCAAGGACCTGGGATTTAAACATCTCTTTGTGCATGTGGTTCCTTGATTTACTGATGGGCAGACCCCATATGGTGATAGTGGCGAACACACATTATCAACCCTCATCCTTAACATTGTAAAGACAGCCTAAAAGACATTTATTTCAGAGGCTGCTAAAAATAAAACTAGAAGAATCTTTAGGATACCAACCAGATCCCTGCTGCAATCAGGAAGAATGTTCTGGATACACCAAGTTAGCACAAAGTGGTACAAGCAGCGCTTCTACACTCTATTCCTTATTACTATAATTGTTGTTCAATTAAATTTTATTTATATAGCGCCAAATCATGGAACAGAAGTTATTTCATGATACTTTTCATATACAGTAGGTCTAGACTATATTCTTTTTAATATTATTTACAGAGACCCAACAATTCCCACTTTGAACATGCACTTGGGGACGGTGGAAAGGAAAAAACTTTTCCCCTCAAGCAGGACCTGGCACCATGGCAGCCATCAGTTTTGAGTAAGAGAGGGGGAGAGGAAAGGGGCAGGATAGAGAGTGAGAGAGATGTACACAATACATTTCACTATGATTGCTCCTGTACAATTGTATTTGATCACAAAGCTGGATTTAACTGAATTGAAAGGCACATGACAGACACAAGGTGATCAAAGCTGGAAAAATAACTTATAAAGAAGGATTATTTATAATATGACCATCAGTAACCATTGCCCTAATAAACCTAATGTGCTCCTACCTGATGCAAACCATCTGCTTCTTATTAGTTTCACCTCATCCTCCCTGACATCTCCAGTCATGTCCCACATACTCAGACGCTACCTGGCATTGTTATTCTATCCGAGTTATCATCTGTGGCTCAATCCACAGTGAACATTTCCCACTCATTTGATGGCACTGCTCTCTTTCTCTGCCTTTGTGCTATTGTTCCACTTGCTCCATCGACAGCTGCCAAGCCACATACTAGAGACATTGCCTCTCCTCTCTCGTCCTAGTCCAACTGCTTGAAGCTGTTCCCAATGTGACAGCAACTAGAGTTTCTCATGTTTGCTTTTTAAGTCATCTGTCAGTTTCCATGTCATTTTCGACTGTTTGAGTGCTTTGGCCCACTAAGAAAAACATTGGAAGTCAAACACAGCAGTAGTAGGTGCATCCATTGACAGCATCCATTCCTATGACGACCCAAATTGATGAAGCTAAGCTTTACTCTGATATTATGGCTGAGAGCGATGCTAAAGAGGCATCTGTTAATAAGCTGACAGAGAAGCAAGCTGTGAAGGGAGATGCTTTGGCTTCCAACAGTGTGTCTGTCTCTATTCAGAAAATAACCACCAGCCAGAGTCTTGTGTCTTTTTATTATCTCCAAAAATACAGCAATGTTTTCAGTCTTCTGCTCTCCCATGAAACTGTAAAGCACATCTTCAAAATTAGCAGCTTTTTTAAATTGGTGACTTATAACTCATGAATGAACCTCTCATTTATTTTCTCCTTAGTTTTATTCACATTGCAATGGAGATCTCACAACAGAGTCATCATTTCTTTTCTCCGCTTGCAGGATTTTTCTAACTGATGTTTCTTCATGCCACGATTCCTTTGTAAAGGCATGAATTGAGAAGAATTATATATCACTTTGTGCCTGTTTTGCATGGCAGTAAGTGGAACACACATCATTCTTTACTTGTTAAGCTCATATTCTCAACACTGACTCAACCAAGAGAAACATCAGCTTCATAAACTGATAATGAGGATGACACCGATTGAAAATGGATCCTGCACATGCAAAATGCTTCACCAATGCCCCACCTGCAAGGAACACTGCTGTTCATACTACCTGTCTGGCTGGCATACATATATAATTTATATAATAATATGGTATATATAATCTAATGTAATATCTCTGTGTGCGAGGAATAATCTACAACAACAACTGCTGTCAGTTCTCTTTTGACTTTAAAATAAACATGTTTCCATGTACAGTAAATGTTTTTAGGAGTTTCTTTAGATCAAACTTTATATTATATGAAAACAATCTTTAATCGCGTCACAAAGATATTTTGCCAGTAACACAACGGTGAAATACAAGACACTAGTTCAATGGCATCTTGTAAATTTGTCTACAGTGTGTCAGAAAGATGTTGATTCATATTATATTGTGGCATAATTAAAAATAGATGTGATTCAGCGCGGTTTATATGAACTCATAGATATTCACCGTCTGTTTCATATTGTCTATTACGTTGACAAACTGTTGGTGGAGCCCTCGTGCCGCTGTGGAACTCAGGCTACACCGACTCGTTCTAGAACTGTCTCGCGCTGTCGAGAACCCGGCCGTGCCCGGGCTCACGCTCGTAACGGGCGCGCGAAACGCGATGTCATGAGAGGACACGGAAACCACGCGATGTTTGGAGGGGCAGGGGCTCGAGCGTTAGAGTTAACCATTTAGGTTTCAGTTCGTTTTTTGCCGGGCACTACAGCTAGGCAACACTATTAACTCACGTTAATACCGTGGTCCGACGAGGGAGTTTAATTGCTAAACAGTGGAGATGTAAGTCTTGGGTTTACTACGTAGTCGTTAACGCTCTTAGCTAAGTAGCTAAAAGTCATGGCAGTGTGATATGCAGCGGACCGGCTAGCTAATGTGAGCTAACCCAGCAGCACATGAGTTAGCCTGAGCGGTGCAGTCACACTTAACACGGCTGTCAAGGCACAGCGCATCACAGCTAACTTTACTACATACTACTATAATGTGGCACCACCATGCCCCATGCGACTATAAGCTCATAGAGAGATTTGTTTACGCGGCTCATTTCTCGCTCGCTAGACGGCTAATGTCAACCCAACACGAGAAGGGTAAACCTTAATGTTAGCTGCTGATAAAAGCATGGTGTCATGATTAGCTGGTGAGACTTTCACTTCGGCTAATGTCAGCAAACGACAGCTTACACACCTGACAGCTATTCACGAAACACAAGCGGCCCCAACACACTATATTATTATATATATATATAATACATGTTTGTCCTCACGTCCAAATAACCGACACATCTCACTATTAATGACAATCTAACTGCTCTGGCATGTGTATTATCTGAATATAATGTCAGTGTAGTAGTGTTTATTCTCTTTTTTTAAAATGAGAGGACAGTTGTTGCTTGTTAGGTGAAGGACTGAAGGACTCTGCAGTGAATGAATGAAGCTCTAGTCAACATGAGTTAAAAGTGACTTCAGATGTGCTGCATCATTAAACATGTGGGCTACTAGAGCAGAATAACCACCCCTGGTTGATTAAATGACATGCGCCGCTAACACTAGAAAGCTTGAATGATTATAATGTAAGATTAGAGTGAAGTTGGATTGTGACTTCTATTCTTCCCTTTGTCATTAGGCACCCTGCAACAGCTAAGTGGTACGACAGACGGGACTCTGTTTTTGTTGAGTTCTGCGTGGAGGACAGTAAAGATGTGCAAGTAAAATTCGACAGTTCCAAATTTGAGTTCGGGTAAGATGCGTAATAGCATGTTAAATGATAATACTTGTTATCTCTAGGGCAAACTGACCCAAGACCCCATTTCTCATTTTAAAGAAAAGACGATCCATAAAATCCTTTTTGTGTATAATGTTTGAACAGAATAATGCAAACACAATTAACTTATTTGTTTACAGTTTGAATATAAGGAAATGTCATGAGCTCTTTTCTTTTCACCTTACAGCTGTGTCAGTGGAACAGACAACACCAAGCACCAGAATACAGTGGACCTGTTTGGAGAGATTGATCCTAAAGTATGTGTGTCACCTGCAGACATAGCTGCACTTCTACCATGTGTTCACTTTAAAGGCTTCATCTAACCCTCTCTGTTCCATGCAGGGATCCAAACACAGACGCACTGACAGGTCTGTGTTGTGTTGTTTAAGAAAAGCAGAGGCTGGGAAATCATGGCCAAGACTTACCAAAGACAAGACAAAGGTAACAATTCACAGATTGGCAGTTCAGGTGCAGACTTGTTATAAACCAGATATTGCCAATTTAATTGTCTATAAATAAATCCTGGCGAGCTGCGAGCTCATGTCTTTAACCTGCATATTAATAGAACTTGCATTTATCTAGTCCTAAATATAAATATTATTAAATATCATCATTAAAACACATCTGGAGTAAACACATTAGATGTTTAAGATCGCCTTACCTATACTTGAATCTATCTTTTCTTAGAACAACTGGCTGAGTGTTGACTTTACTAATTGGAGAGACTGGGAAGATGACTCAGAAGAAGACTTGTCCAGTTTTGACAAATTCTCAGAGGTAAGCATGCGGAACATGTACAGTGCCTAAAGTGGGAGTCTGTCCAGACTCATTGTTCATCGTTGTCTCCTTTGCATTTCTCCAGATGATGAACAGAATGACAGATGAAGGTGTAGATGAAGAGGTATGTTTTTAATAATTGTAGTACCTTCATGTGCTTCATATATTTTATTAGACAGGTGTTTTGTTTGGAGAAATATTAATCAATTGAAAATTGCTAGGTAAAGCAGTGTATGAAGAATTGTTTTGTTTTGTTTTGCAGCATGAGTCTGCAGACAGTGACGATGAAAGTAAGTACTATTTCTATAAAGCTAGCTGTTTGTAATGAGTAGTCATATCCCGAGGGGTTGGAAAACAAAGAAAGAAGCCAGTGCCAAGTGCACACCAACTTGATTCATTGTAGCATCAGACAAGCTAAAAAAAAGTGTTTGGGCAATGTAGTATGGTGATGATGATGCTATTTCAGGAAGGGCTTGATTGTTTATTAAGAGATTTGAATGAGTTTCACATGGCTGTAATGGACTGGTTGCACAGCAGATATTTTGATATAACAGACATGGCTGCATTCCACTTAGGGAAGATTCTGCTATTCTCAGTGTTGGTTCACTGTCACTGGGACACTTAATGGAACTGAGCTGACGTTACTGTTACGTCCACCTGTGTTTTCCTGCTGTGACTACATAAACAATCTGCTTTGTCACCAGTCCATCGAGAGCAAAGGGTGCACTCTATCAAAAAGCCAGTGAGATTTCACTTTGTAGCAGTGACGTCATTTTTATTAGTTATTTCTTATGAACTACCTGCAAAGGTTTTATTTTGTCTCTACATTAGTTTTTATGTTATTAATAGGACAATGATTAGATTTAAATCTAGTCATACATTCATTACCATCTCTCTCTTCCAGAAATTCCCGACCTTGAGTAGAGGAATATGGATGCCACCTCAGCAGTAAACAAAGCGAAGTTATTAGTCATTTAAAGAAAAAGACTAGACATGAGTTGGCAGCCGTGTTGGAGAAGAAACCTCGTCTCTCTACACAGTTTCCAAAGCGAAACCTCCCAAGGGAGTGACAGGAAGTGGCTGTTGGACACAGACATGCACAGGGATCCATAGCGATATACAGTGCTGTGCTTTGCTGTTCTGTTCTGCATGGACAATTCTGTTGAAATGAAAATGTTCTTGTTCATCGACTTAAATGACTAATGGGATGTGCTGATGTCTTACACCTTCTCTGTTTTTTTTGTTCGTTTTGTTTTTATCTTATTTTATTTTTTGCAATGTCAGGTTATGTATTGAATATTGTGATTTCTAATGACGAAAAAAAAACCTCAAAATGCTATTTTCAAAAAAGCTGATTTTTTTAATGACAGATTTTCCCCTTTAATGTTTGTATTGTAAATTGCACTTATTTTGTTTGTTAATTTAAAAAGGCAGGAGTTCTCCTTAAAATGGGGTTTCCAATGTATGCCAACATCTGCAAATATTTAACAATTTCATTTTCTAAACATGTTTCAGCATTTAAAATAAACTGCTTTATTTAAAGCTTGTGCAACTACAGCTTGTGTTGAGATTATAATGTTAGGGTGGTACAATCTGCATATCATCATATATTTTCAGAGAAGTTAGTTTCTCTGTGTCAGTGTAAAACATGGTACAATTTCTTCCAGAGGTGAGTGCAGAAATCCTGTGTGGTCTACCAAGAGTTTCCCGAGTAGTTTAAAAAATACAGGTCATAAATGTTTGTCAATCAGATGTACTAAAACTGCATTGGAGGCTTGTGTATTTGATCCAACACATTTGCATTTGTTTTATGCTGTGAGAGTTTGGGTATACATTTCTAATAAACTCTTTCAAATCCCTGAATAGAAGTCCTAGTATTGAAGCGTGTCACTTGTTTAACTCAATATTATAGCTGGTTAAAATAAGGGTTATTTTAATTATTTACTACTACTGGGTAGCTTGTGAATTATATACCTTAGGGTCAGTCGAGTCTTATCTGAATAAGAATACATCATTTATTTGTTGATTATCTGCAAAGTAAGTAAAGTTAAAAATGTAAATGTATTATATTTGTCTGTAATGTATCAGAAAATACAAATACTGAAAGTACAAGTATCTTAAAGTTCTACTTAAGTACAGTATTTGAGTAAATGTACATGGTTATTTTCTTCAACAGCATCCCAGTAAATCTAGTTTTAAAGATTCACAGGTTTTCCACTGTATTAAAAACTATACTGACACACCCCGACATAATTTGAAAAATCTACAATTAATTGTCTATGCCAGGGGTCGGCAACCAACTCTTTGGCTGAGAGAGCCATGAAAGCCACATATTTTAAAATGTATTTCCATGAGAGCCATATAATATTTTTTTAACACTGAATCCAAATAAACACGTGCATTTTTAAGTAAGACCAATACATTTAGAGTATAATAAGTCTCTAAATTTATTCTTTTTAATAATGTTGTTATACTGAAGATAACCGATAATAAATAAAACACTTATTAACATTAATTTGATTTCTGGTGCTGCATGGTCCCGATCATGCACCGATCGCCATAACAACCACTTACTTTCTCCCCTGTCTGCAAGCCAGATGCAGTCATCAAAAGAGCCACATCTGGCTCGCGAGCCATAGGTTGCCAACCCCTGGTCTATGCTGACCACAAAAAACCTCCCAACACAATTCCTGTAACTGATACACCCATCAACTGCTTTCTGCTAAAATAATTTTTTAAGGTTCAGCTTGAGATAATGTGAAGTTCAAATCAACTACAAATTCAGTAGATTATATACTAAAGTTAGTCATTTTAGATATAAAAAAAATCCCTCTTTGTATTTCCTGACAGTGTTACCATACAGTGTAATGACTCAGTCTGCTGAAGTGTCATATTAGCTTAGGTTTAACTTTAGATTTTGCACTTGCAATTGAATACTCTCTATGTCTTACATTGTAAGTGTGTCAGAAGGAGACTTGTCTGAACCTCTTCGAATCTATCCTTTAATTCATTCCTATAAAAATGTGAGATGTCACTGTAACCACTGTGTAGTGCTAATGTTTCAGAACACTCTACTCTCACTTCTCTCTAACATCACAGGGGGTTTCAGGGGCTTCCCGTTCCCTCTGTACTTTTATACTGAGTGCAAAAAAGGGAAGCCAGAAATTCCTTAATGTTGGTTCAGGTTTGGGTGGGTTTGATCTTGCCATGTATGATTTATCAAAACAGCGATGTGATGTCATGTGTGATACTCAGTAAATAAAAGTCATCGATTATTTTTGGGCATAAGAATCACAGGTGGCAAAAACACTAATCTGGTGTGTTTAAGTTGTAGGAAAATCCCTAAATATCCCCTGCTGAGGATTTTTTATCAGCACTTCTAAAGCCAAACATAATTTATACCGTATGTTTTAATCCCTTATCTCATGTGTCCTGCTGCGATACATGTTTTCACCGCTGTGTGGTAAGTATAGGCCAGAGCTTCTACTCCAGTGTGAGATGTTTAGGGGCTGCATGTTATTATGTATGCGTCAGCAGTCTGGACAAGAACACGAAAATACAATGCAAGCACCTTTTCAACGCTCTCCCCTGTAAAACTAAACTGTGGGCTTAAAGCCACAAAAGGTGGCTTACCACTGATGGAGCGAGTCATGAGAAGGACATAATACTCATCACAATAGAGGCACACCAACTGGCAAACTAATATGTCATTATCAGGACAACAGTTTTTTTTTAGCAAAAAAGTTTTTTTCTTCTAACAACAACCATCAAACCAACATTATGGCGGCAGATGTTGTTTACCATGTTTTTCTGTGCTATTTTGAACGTGGGATGAAAAAAAACAAACTATATTTGTTTGCCATTTTAGCACAACTCTCTGGAGCTGCAGAGAGCAATAACCCCTTCAAAAAAACAAAAACAAAACAAAACATAGAAAACCCTTCTGGCCCATGGAAAAGGAAATTTACAGATTCAACAATGACTGCAAGACAAACAGATAATAGAAACTGTTACTGCCAGCGTTTTGTTTCCATGCAAGAAAGGAGAAAAGCATTGAGCTCAGCATAATCCTTTCAGAGGCCTGTGACAGTCCCTCTGGCTGCACTGGTCAGCATGATGGTCCAGTGCAGAAGCTCAATGCCAGGCCTGCTCTCCCCTCTTCCTCTCCAACCATGGATTTTCCACCGCTTTATCTGACCTGAGCCTCCAAACCCGCCCAGCACACACACACAATGTAAAACTGTGCCTAATCAGTTCTGCTGCCACAAACCTAATTTGTACAAATCCAGAGCACAAATGGACAAATTGAGAAATTGCTCGTGCTTTGGTGGCCACAGCCTTGATTTGAGTGAATGTGAACTGTTGACTGTACATTACATAGGAGACAATGAGAACAAAATTATGGGAAAAGAGTGAACGTTGAACATTGCAATGACATTAATTCTGTGCCTATAAAAATATCTAAATTTTTAGAAATGAAGTAAAACTCTCACTGCATGCCTCCTCTAACAGTTTTTTCCTACCACCTGCCCACTGCTTCTCTATTTTAGGTGTGATGGTCACTGTAGTTTCTCACAGGGGCTTTTTAGTCACTGGTGTTATGAATGGGATTTCCAACTGTCATTGTATTAAAACTTCAATCAGTCTATCGGTAGTACTCTAGATGGTAACAGAGAAGTAAAGATATAATTTCCTCTCAACCTCTTGCATGATTAGATTAGATTTTACCACTTGCAATATTTTTATAAGGTTCCTACATAAATAATTAGCAAGGTCCATGCCTGTTAAACTTGCAACATATTAGTTCAGATTCAGAGTAATTTCTGCATCAAGCAGACAGAGGTAGGTCAAGGCAGGAGAAGGGTTAAATGATTTTGTTTTGATTTCTAGCATTGTGCGCTGGCCCCTCCCCTGGGTTCTGCGGGGCTGCTGCGGGCCTGGGGTGTTATAAAAAGGCCTATGAGCAACCCCTGCTCTGGTAAAGAGGCTGAATGTCTGCAGGACATGCTTAACGTTTGTCTATCCATGTTCTTCTACTAACAACCAGCAGGGTTGGCACATAGATGCACAGAGACTGGCGTGTTGCTCCACTCAGGAGCTATCTATGACAGAAATCAGAATTCAGAAGGCAGAGTAGCAGATTGTTCACAGTTATATGTTGAGCAGTTTCCCTGTTGTTGTATTTAGCTTTAGAGAAGCAGTTTCTGTTTGAAGGCAATTTTTTTTTTGTCATTTGCTCTGTGTTTTTTGGTCTGAAACTCAGTTATTATTGTGGAGAAAGCATCTCCTTTCAATTAGTTAGGTTTTCTGTTGAATTTTCATCCCTCCATTGCTCAGAGGTTGCTTTTTGACCTTTTGCCAGCATGTGGGAGTTCAGGTCCATGTCTTTCTGGCGGGCGGTGTTCGCCGAGTTCTATGGAACCATGTTCTTTGTATTCTTTGGCCTGGGGGCAGCTCTCCGTTGGACCACTGGGCCCCATAATGTCCTCCACGTTGCCTTTTGCTTTGGGATGGCGGCTGCCACCCTTATCCAGTCCATCGGCCACATCAGTGGAGGACACATCAATCCAGCTGTTACCTTTGCTTACCTGATTGGTGCCCAGATGTCCATGTTCCGTGCTTTCTTCTACATGATGGCCCAGTGTCTGGGAGCACTTGCTGGTGCTGCCGTGCTCTACGGGGTCACACCCAACAACATGAGGGGAAATCTAGCACTCAACACGGTAAGTTAGATGGATAAAATACCATAAACTGCATAATGCATAAGTAGTATTGCATGTGCACAAAACAAAGGGTCATTCAAAGGAAAATAATTTTAATGTGCATGTACGTATGTGTAAAACATTGTACACACAAATTGTACATACAACAATTTAACTGTTTAAACCATGTTAATTACGCATTTTAAATTCATGCACTTGCACCATTAATTTCAGCGCTTTTCCTTGTCTTGCAGCTGCAGCCAGGGATCGGCCTGGGCATGGCCACCACCATGGAGGTATTCCTCACCATGCAGCTTGTCATCTGTGTCTTTGCTGTGACTGATGAGAGGCGCAATGGACGCATGGGCTCTGCTGCCTTGGCCATTGGCTTCTCTGTGCTCATGGGACATCTTCTCGGGGTAAGGAACCACCACGGGGATCTAGAAATTTGAGGGTTCATATATGCATTTTATCACGTCATATACATTTTTACAGTCTAAATCCTGAATTATCTTCTGTCTTGGGCACAGATGTTCTACACTGGAGCAGGAATGAACCCAGCAAGGTCCTTCGCCCCTGCTGTCATGGTCAGGAATTTTGTCAACCACTGGGTAAGATGATCACATCTGTAAATCCTTTTACTGTACAACCTCTTGAAAAACTTCAGACTCTTTAACACATTCTGCTCTTTGTCTTTTGTGTCAATAACAGGTGTACTGGGTGGGCCCCATGATTGGTGGTGGCATGGGTGCTCTGGTTTATGACTTCATGCTGTTCCCCCGTATGCGTGGCCTCTCCGAGAGGCTCGCCACACTGAAGGGCATCCAGCCCCCAGAGTCTGATGGCCACCAGGAGACCAGGGGAGAACCCATCGAGCTCAAGACACAGGCTCTATAAGCCTGGAGAAGATTGGCTTTCTGACCCCCATCCCTCACCCCCTCAATCTGCACCCTCAGTTCCCGGTCCATCCTCAGCCCATTCAGCATTTCTGCACACATACCTCCTTCCTATCTTCACACATACTAACACAGATCCCAAACACCTTTGTTATCCTTGTTCTGCATCCAGAACTGGACCTAATGAGTTACAGTGAAGGGGCACCCACAGCCCTGACCACCTCACCTGATTCCACCTCTCCCCATCCTTCCTCCTCCTTCCTCCTTCCCCTTGGACTGCAGGACAAAGATGGAGGGTTAGACGAAGACTTGCCACTGAAGGAAGCACCCTGTGCCCTGTGGTGTGGGGAGTCAGTTACTCCTGGCTGACCAGGTGGCTATAACTGCTCAGGACAGGGGCCTCTCTCTCTCTCTCTTTCTTTCCCTTTCTCTCTCTTTCTGTTTTCTCCCTATTTTGTAGTCTGCTAAGAGTGAAGCTACAGTAGAGCAGTTGACTTCTGCATGCTTTTCCATTTTGATCCAGAGTCATTGCGCCCTTTGTTTTGTTTTGTTTAACGAACTTTGGGTAAATTACATGTACGTATTGTACTTTACCAGTATCTATTTGGCTCACTTTCTTTTTTTCTTTTTTTTTCAGTTGTATGTGTGCGTGTGTTTGTGTGTGAGACTGAGAGTGAGTGTGCATGCATGTCTGTGCATGTATATGCGTGGGTGCTTGTTTTAATTGCTAATTTTTATTTTTCAATTTTCATTGCCACAATCCTTTGTCTGTATCATGATTCTTTTTTTTTTTTAACATACAAACATATTTTAGGGAAAGATGCAGCTGTTTCCACGCCCTCACTGATACAAAAGTTCATCAGATGTTTAGAGTGATCCCGTTTTATATCAGATAAAAATAACTTTTGAGTCAAAGCCAAATTTATTCAGTTTAGAGTTTGTGTCTCATCTAGTGAAGCACACACACATGCATATTTATATTAAAATAAACACAAAACACAAAACCATCTGGTCTTTTTTGAGCTCAGTCTTCAACAAAGTTACAGTTATAAAAACTTGAAATGGTAAAAATACCACCAAATGTGTTGCTAATCTTTTTAAGTGGGAAATCTGCAGGTTTGTACCACATTTAGATAACTTATACAGTATTGGTGTTGGGTTATGTTTTAAATTACTTTCTGACATGAGCTTTGCTTTTAGAGCAGCGCTTATCACAGATTCATGTACAGGTGTGTGATAGCTGGTTTGCTTTTACTTTTGCGTGTCTGCCATGGAAAAACAAAGAAAGCAAACCTGACAAGCTGTCATGAGGAATAAGCGTTTTCTAATTGAATTGTGTTGTTTGACACGACTGAAGGGTCTTTGTTACATCAACTCGAGATTAAAAATGAAAGAGTGCATGAGGTGTAGTGGCTTGTTGCTGGTGTTGGCAAACACCTAGTGCCTTCTCTTTTCTACAAGGAGCTGGGTGGCTCTTTAGGAGTGAGATAGTTTTACTGGCTAAGCCCCTCTCTGATATTTGAGAGAAGAGAGAAGGTCACCACAAGGCAACTGAAATCTTTAGTGTGTTTGTACAGGGTGATAAATGTACACCTTTATTTTCATACAATCTACACAAGCAAGAATGAAATTTGAAGTTGAAGCTCTACATTGGCCTGGTGTCCTCTCTCTCTTCCATCCCTCCTTCATTCACCCTACCTCCTCCCTTTGTTTACGAGGCAGCCATCTTGTTCTGCTCTAATGAGGGGACATCTAAAGCTGCTGGGATGGAGGGGACGGGGCACTGAGATAAGTTAGCATTTTGACCAGGCATGTAAGCTGATTCTCTTTCTGCTTCCTCTACATTTACTACTTTTTTTTCAGTGTGATTTCCCTGGCAGTGGTTGAGTAGAATTTACATTTTAGTGACATGTTGAAATTAGAAGTTGTGTTCCAATGGAAAAGTTTTGTGATGTACAGTGTAAAGTTTTCTTTTTTAAAAAAAAAAAAACATTTCATGATTGTTGAAACTGGATGGATAGGAAATATAATATGCTAGTAATGCAATGTCTCCTCTTTGGCTGATGGATTATGGAAGTGATGCCACTTATGTTATACACCAATATGCTCTCATTCAGTGGACAGCCTTTTTGGTACCAGGCATGCCTTCCCAATCACAAGGCCACTATTTTTATATGTCAAAAAAATCTGAAAATTCTTATGTTTCCAATTGTTTTTTGTCTGTTTTCTTTTAGACTAACTGTAAAAAAATATGGGACTTAAATAGATGGTTGGATCGGACAGACCAGGAACTCATATACAATTATTTCATTTCAATTGCTTGCAGGACATATTCCTCTATGTGCAGGGTTTCAGACTTACACCTATGATATTAGTCGAGGTGGACTAATTTCTTGTAAATAAATCCACAAAAATATTTTTTTGATTTTTGTAAAAACTAAGATTTTATTTGTCACCACGGTTAAGAGATTATATGGGTTGTAGTAGTAGCTTCACAGTGATTTATCCAAAAGTCAGTCCACAAGATATAAAAGGTTATCATCCAGCAAAGATACATGCAACATGGTACATCCAACACACCACTGAGAGTGATATTAGGTAGAGCAAAGCTTTTCATAAAACAAGAATGTAGTTTATGAGGAGAATTGATTTAATATACATTCAGATGTGAATGAAAGCTGCTAAGATCAGAACAAAATTTGATTAGAATCAGCTCCCGCAAAACAAAGATACTACATTGTTTGTCAAAATAATATTGTTCATCTTTTCCCTGCAATGTTTTCTTTATTCATTTAGTACTATATTCAGCTTTTTAGTTTTTAAAACCACTAAACTCTAAACTCTAAACAAAACAATACAAAAAAATGTAAATGGCACAAAAATATGAATTGTTAGACTCCAAACAACATTGCATTAATCCAGTTTCATAAAATGACATCAAATTTGAGAATTTACGGAAATGAAGAAGGAATGGTTTGTAATTATACTATTGATCATCTACTTTTGCTATTTTCATAATTTTAACTCTTAGTCCTGCTTTTGTTGTGTGCATTAAGGCATCTAAACAGAGAAATGAAGAATCAAAACAATGTAATCAGTGATACTTAAGCTCAGTTAATAGAACCTAATACATACTTACAAAAAGTCCAAAATCTACCGGTTGAGATTAACTGACAAAAGCTCAAAATCAATATATACCGTACATATAACTGCACCCAACTTACCCACCATCACCCCTTCTGCCATCTGATGTAAGTGTCCATCAATGTGGTATAGTTTCACAGTCAACGGTGATGAAGCTTTTGTTTATTTCACGCCCCTAATCCTCTACTATACAGAATGAGTTCAGATCATAAACATTTCATGAAGTATTTGCCATGCATACTATGTGTCTCTGTGACACTGAGTGTATAACATACTATAGTTGAGGCTGAACCAGGCTTTTCAATCACAAGGAAGGATTATATACAACAGGAGAATACTATTCTTTATCATGACTAAATAACATGCAACAAACAGAGGGCCAAATAACCTCCGGTAGCTGACGGTCCACTGAGCGGCATTGTCACGTTACCATGAGCATCATACTGTCTGCTTTTTATGCATGTTTGGTCCCTGTTGCAAATCTACTGTAATCTGTACAACATCACTTATTTTCCAAAATGTGTGTAGTATAAACAGAAAAGACATCAACAAACCTAAGATCGGGAGAGAGAGAGACAGACAGAAGGCTAGCCGATGGAGAACAATGACAATCCCTCGTTCTGGTTTGTTCTCAGTTTTACTTTGTCCTTCAAGATGATTTCCTGCTTTCACGTAGCACTAGATCAACATGTTGAGTCCCAGAGAAATTTAATTTGTCTCCAATAAGTCTTTTTTTTTTCTTTTTTTTTTTTACTCAAATGTAGATGAAGCTGTAGATGAATGATGAAAGTGAAGGAAGACCGTCTGCACAAGCAATGGCGCATTTTTCCCACATTTTTCCCA
Organism: Larimichthys crocea; assembly: GCF_000972845.2. Classification (NCBI taxonomy): domain Eukaryota; kingdom Metazoa; phylum Chordata; class Actinopteri; family Sciaenidae; genus Larimichthys; species Larimichthys crocea. The sequence goes on from NC_040025.1 coordinate 16,922,941, forward strand.
GTCAGACAGACGATTTAGGCTCCGGTCTCTTATTCGATGTCTGCTTTGTGCTCCAAAGAAAACTTTGATGGACTGTCTTCCTAGTTGTCCAGATTTTGGAGAAAATCTAAATCTATTTCTAGTTCCATACTGTTACCTGCAGGGCTAGAAGACAGACACATACACCTAAGTGGCATCTCAGAACTGAGTAAAGGTATTTTTCAAAAAACAAAATATAGCACGGATCATGCACAGAAATTAAGATAAAAAACCTACAGGTGTCCAGCGAAGACAGAAGGGTTTTGACTGAAGTCCACAGGAGCATTTGTTGCAGTATCCATTCCTTCTGGAGGGAGGGACTCTGATGGACTAAATGGTTGCTGGAAAGTATGCCTGAAAGAAACAGCAGGAAGCGCTATAAACTAAAACCACAGATTAATTAATGACCAGTAACAGCATAAGATACAAGCTTCACTTGATCAAAGGATGCAAATCATGTCATGCTTTGGCATAATAAATGGACACTGATTAAATTACAAATCAAAGACCTCATTATTTACTCTTTGCTTTTCATGTCAAGATATATAGCACCACAAATATGCATCACAGTGAGTAGTTGACTTGTTTTGTAAGTTATTCATAAATTTGCTGTGCTGCTATTAAGAAGAAATCTGTTACCTTTGTTTTGTACACAATGATGCATGAGGCCAGGCCAATAAAGTCAAAAGAAAGTAGACCAAGTGTTCTACCAGTTATTACAAACATAATCTTTTCAGACTACTATTAAAAGAACAGATATGGAAATAATTAGGGGAGACGTAACTTTCTACACCTTTCCAATGTGATGTCAGCTGGGATTGGAATATTCCTCCCAGTTCTACACTGTTTTACACTGTTACAGATTTCAGTTTTAGTGAGATACTGGAGCAAACACACAAAATACCTGATGTCACTGAATGATGACTGTATTATCTATCTTTTACAGGAGCCATAATTGCATGATTAAGAATAAAGGTTTTTGCCTTTAATAAGACATAAATGCTATTGCTGTACTTTCAGAGGTGGACTTTGGCATTTCCACTTTTACAGTAAAAATGCAAAAAATTTGAGTACCTTCTGCATTTGAACCTGTATGTAACCTGAATGTTCCTAATGGTAGTCGATTGTTTGTGAAAGGACAGTACCAGGGAATATGAATGACAGGAAGTACGTTGAGTAGTATGAAAAAAAAATGAAAGAGAGAAATGTGTAGATGTGACACTTACACAGCTAAGCCACTGGGATTGTGAGGGCTTTCAGCGAGAGGTGCCATAATGGGTGGTGGTTGTGCGGCTGAGCCAGCTTCCCTGCACACACACACACACACACACACACACACACACACACACACACGATAAACTCCCATGCTTTTACTTTAAGTGCATTAAATGACTCAGTGTATTTGTAAAAACAGCTCCTTACATGCCGACTTTAGTATGGAGAGACACAGGGATATAACCCCCAACAGACGAGGGTTGAGGCTCTGTTTCAAACAATAGCAGAAAAGAAATGTGTTATGGTCTGTTCTCGCTTTAATGTCTGATGACTCTGTGCATGAAGACCATTACCTGTGTAGAATTTTTTGAAAACTTCATGCTTAGGAAAGTCAGGGTACAGGTGTGTAATGTGACCAATGTCCCGAATGCGGTCACCAAGGCTTCGTATCTCAAGGTCTCTCTTGGTGAAGGGCTGGATGTTCTGGATTTTTTGTCCCCCATCTAGGAGAAAAAAAGTTTGATATGTCAGTTCATGTGCAAGTGTGTGTGTGTGAATCAGGAGAGAGAGTGTCAGTCCATAATATTTTCATTATTATTATTATTAGCAGTATTAGTAGTAGTATTTATCTTTACCATCCACTGTTTCATGTGTGGGACACTAGAACTATGCAAGACTTAACAGGCTGCTATTACTATGAAAAGTTACATAAATATCAACATTTACCATAATGTATGTATCTATAGATAAGATTTTTAATCATCTTGGTCATTTTCAAAATAGACTACAGTCTTAAAAATGGATGCCAGTTCAACAAGAAAATGTCCAAATGCAAAAATATAAAATAAAACCATTCAGCTCAGCCAAACTCAAACTGGGACTAGAACTTACTTTCAGAAGCAGACACATATGCAATGGTAATGCCTCCGATTTCAGAGTCACTAAAGCGAAGCAAGAACGTCCCATTGGACCTCTCTTTGAGGATCAGGTGTAGATGCTGCTTCCCAATGAAACCAAATATGAGCCTAGTGGAGCAAAACATTGGAAACTCTTTTAATTATAAACAGACTGCAGCAAGTTGCTAATATTTATTTTTGAAATAGCAGGGGGAGGGTGGGTCCCCTCACCCTTCACTCCAGTAGGTCTTCAAGTGCTTTTTGGTCAGCTCCATCACCCCCTCAAACCACTGCCAGAAAGTGAACGGTCGCCCTGGGAGCACTTCCTGTGAGATAAAAAGGCACTGTGAGATTTCAGTGTATGTCAACCTGTGTATGTCTGTGCGAGAAGACATACAGCTGTGTGTACCTTATTAAACTGGGCCCAGGAGACCATCATGTTGCTAAAGTCATCTGCAAAGTCAGGCTTGTCGAATATCTTCTGGGCCAAGAAATGCTGGTTGTAGTGGTCCAGATTGTGTTGTGTCTGGACCTCAGAGGTGAATTTACTGTTGAGAGTGCTGTACATCATCCTCCACGGCACACGCTCAGGCACCACGAATGGCACTCTGTCCTGATGACAATGACAAAGAGGCTGACATGGCGAGAACACTGTGTTGTATTTACGATGATGTCAGTGGAAGCTGACTAACATCACAAATGGTTTGTGTGTTTCAGTGGTTGGGCATTTTAAAAAAATCAATTAATTTCTTACAGACCACTTCGGACTATTTCCAGTCAACACTTGGACTTGGGTTGACTGCCAAAGCAAACAGGAAACTTGTCCAGAGAGCTTGTGTGCACATTACTGTAAGTCTGTGGCTCATTTCCAACTCCATATCATAAATTGGTAATGCTGCATATTATATAATAATATTTTGTCTGATAAAATCAACCAGGAGACATGTGTGTGCTGATGTTTAAGTATTTAATATGTTACATAGTTACAATGTCTGTCTATATTGGTTCCATGTCTACTAATTCTCCTGTCATGTCAGATCCCACCTTGCAATCAGCTCATTTCCCTCACCTGGTTTTCCCCGCTCATCAGTCCCTCAGCATATATACTGGTTCATTTCCACTTCATCCCTGCCAGATTGTCTTGTGTTATATTGTTTGCCAAGCTCTCCAGCGATTCCAGTTTAGTCTTCTCGTTCTGACCCTGTTTTGTACTTTGGATTCCTGCCTGCCCCTTGTCGGATTTGTTTGCCTTTCTGCTCCCCTGGTTTTGACCCTGCCTGTACTTGGGACTGACTAAACTGCTTATCCTTTAAACTTGTCTGCCTCTGAGTTGTGTTTTTGGGTTCTCCTTGCCATTACCAGCACCCTGACAGAATAGGATTTGTGCAAACCGAAGTCTCTAGTAGTGGATAATATTCTTTATTCGCAGCAGTGACGTTATCTTGCCTACAGCCTATTTGCACAGTGATTATCCTCCTAATATTGCCTTTATGGATAGATCAATAGACCTTTTTCACAGCCGATATTATGACTTGTCACGAAAGGAAAAGCACAACTGTAATTGATAACATTAAAAATGACTGCATTCCATTTAGGTGAGTTAAGGCCCTTTCACACCGACACCACTACGCTCTGAAACCCATTATTTCCAATGGCTTGCATTACGCCATGATGGCTTTTCGCTACGTCGAGCTAAGTGGGTCGTGCTGCACTGCTTGGCGCAGACAGCGATGAAGCCAGCAACGACCGCAGCTCAGATTGCCTTGTGTCTGAAAGGTCCCCAGTTTGAGGTCCTGTTATTGTATATGCTGGCTCACTGTCACTGTGTCATGAGTTACTGCAACAATTAATGCAACTAAGTTTTACTTGTGCTTTTCATATTACACCAAGTCAAAATGTCTGCAACGAAAAAGATCTATAGTATTGATAGTCTGGCGCATAACCCCCCTGTAAATGCTACTCAGTGAACTTTAGAGGTGCTGGTAGGTAGATTTTGTTACCCTTGGACAGAGCCAGGCTAGCTGCTTCCCCCTGTTTCCAGTCTTTGTGCTAAGCTAGGCTAACTGGCTGCTGACTGTAGTTTCATACTGTATTTTAGACAGACAAGTATAGAGGGTGGCCTGGCAGCTGGAGAGGTGCTAGTTCACCTCCTGGGCACTGCTGAGGTACCCCTGAGCAAGGTACTGAACCCCTAACTCCCAGGAAACCGCTACATGTGGCTGCCATTTACTCCACCATCTCTCCACATTTGCATGTTTATGAGCCCACTGAGTGTGTATGGTTGTATTCTGGGTAAAATGCATGTAAAAACCTGCGTGACCCTCGAGGGATCAATAAAGTATCTATAAAAAATAAATAAATATGAGATTGGTACTGATATTCTTGTGTAACCCAGAAAGCAAATTTGCATATTTGCCTACATGTTATGTGTCAGTTGGCTTTACTACATTTTATGTCGTATTTAAATCTAAACCACTAAGCTCCTGCTAAGTTAAATCAATGCACTGGTCTGCTTATCATACAACATTATATCTCATAGTTTGTCTGCTAAAATGTATTTTAATCTAGATGCCATCTGTCAATGGTGCAGATGGTTCTCCTCCTCCCTTGCTTATATGTTGGCACTGTTATAAATCATACAGTTTTTAGACCTCTATATTTAAAGCTGATACTTTTGAACAGTCAATTCAACCATAGTATTTGGGACTTGATATGAGAATAGCCACATGTATGGTTAGAACCTTTGTACTACTGACTTTTAGTTTATTTTTACTGAACTGGAAAAACACAATGCAGACTCAGTGATTAAGGGGAGGTTTTGCATCAATTGACAGTGTAGCAGCAGTGTACGAGAGGTAGAACATCTAGTTAAAGTGCATGCCATAAGACTGCTGTGGGCCTGGACTGATTCTTGTCTGCCATCAAATAATGGCAACAATCCCATCGCTATCCAACAATCTTTCTGCTCAAATTTGTTCAAATGTTAAATACGCTTCCTGTAAGTTAATACTATAATTACCTGCTGCACAGCTGACATGCCATAGCCTGCAGCTGCATCTCAGGAGAGTTTTTGGGTTTAGGCTTATCTGCCTCAGTTTACCAAAGTATAGTCCCTGCAATGTTTTCATGTGCTTCTGTTTATGAATGATCATAAAACAACAGATTCAACTGAATAGCTGACATCAGTCTCTGTGGGTTTGGGAGGACTCTCTGGTTTCTGCAGTGCTCACATTCCTGTTAACACCATTAAACATATTATTGAGAGTGTATTGTGTATTTTAATTCAAATCAGTATAGGACACCTTACAATGTGATATAAGTTATTATTATTATATTGCATTTCGTAAGCCCCAATTTCACTCTAGGATGCACCTTTGGGTTTTGTAGTCTACATTCCCTTATTGCAGGAAGTTATTATTAATACCCTCCTGTGCTGAGTTTGGTGTTTCCTTATGGGGAGTGATGAAGTTTAAAAAAAGAAACAACAGGAACAGCTATTCTCTTCTAGTAAAGGTTAGAGCCCTATGCTCTAGCCAACATTAATGCTGCACATGTCTACATTCACATAGCAATCTATTCCACATGAGTTGGCTGACTAAAATTAAGTTATTGTGTTCATAATGACACCAACAAGCAAACTGCATCGCTAATAACAGGAAAACAAATTAATAATTTGGCACTTACTGGTTCGGAAAAGGCACAATCCCATATGATGGTCGCCAGAGCGTTGTTGTCTTGACTACCGTGGACAATGACAACCACTGGCAGTGAGATCATCTATAATATATGATATAAACATTTTATTTAGCAACAGTGTGTAAAGACCAGTTAAATAGCAGGTAGAACAACAGGTAGGGTCAAACCTGTATCCTGTAGGGTTTGTCACAGCCTGTGATGGTGATCTCTGTCGAAAACAGAAGAGCAAATTTCTCCTCTGTCACAGACTCTGATCCCTTTCTGTCTGCTCTCTTGATCTTCTTGATGGACTGTTAAACCAAAACAAGAGTTTGAATTTGTTAGAAAAGCTAAATAATAATTTAATCTAGGCTGAGAAATCTAGAGAGGTACAAACCATATTCCTGAAGGTAGCACATGTGCTCTTGCTGGATGTGTTGTGCTCTAGGATGGCGGTGTTGTTGATCAGTTCTCCGACATTATCACTGAAAGGGAAAAACAAAAGGATACAGTAAGTGCCAGTAACCCATTTTAAAGTTTTCATTTTTTTGTTTTGCCAATTTGGGTTTATAAGACACTGAACAACATGTGCAGACATGTCATGCATGATGTTCAGTTTCACAAATTTACAAACACATTTCAAAGGATCCAATTCACATAACAGAAATGTTCTATAATTATTAACACAGGGTGCTGAGTATGAAAATGTGCATCGTAAAGCTTTCACGTTATCTAGTAATTTCAGAGTTGTCTTGGAATATATTGTGAGTTAATTGTTTTGATGTACAGGTTTTTATCTTTAATCCAAGTATAACTGAAATAAAAGCAAAACAAATACAGATTAAATCCTCCCTGACAGTGTGCAGTCCTCCATGTTGCTATGATATGCTGTGTATACTGCACGACTCACCCTGGTACACTGCCAAGGCTCCTGGCCTGCAGTTCATTAATGATTTGCGCCTTCAGCACAACAGGCTTCCCGGGAGCTACTTTCTCCCCCAGCAGATATCGCACAGTAGTGGAGAACTTTGACTGGGTCTTAATGACCTGTGGGGGCTGTTTGTCCACTATAAGAGAGCTGAAGGAGTCAACAGTAACATGAGTGACGAGGAAGAGAGGGAAAAATTTGTTAGAAAAAAGAACTTTCTTTCACAGTTCAACTATTAAAAAAACATAGATATCTAGTAAAGAAAGCAATGTGACTGTTACCTTTGGATCAGGACCTGCAGGAGTTTCCCAAGCCTTTCCTGGAGATCTGGAATTAGTTCTCCCGTCAGCATCAGTTCCTGTCTAAGCTTTCCGTTTACACCAAGTAGCTGCTCACACCTAAATAGGTCAACACCAAGAGTGAGCAAGAATTAAAGACTAAATAAAACGTGTCAAGCCGTGATTTTTCATCATATCATACACTATGAAGTCAGAATATGGATATGGATCCTGGCCTTGACTCCCACGAGAAGATAATCAGGAGAGAATATCTGACACTGTGGCGAATGTTAACGACTGACTGACTGACCAACCAACCAACTGAACCAAGTGCCAACCTTAGAGCCACTCTGCTAGTAAGGCTAGTGTTTAACCAATAGAAAAAAATACTCAGATTAATCAACCATGAAATTAACAGTTAAAACTTCAGGGCATCCATCCAAATGTGTTCCATCTAATTAAATGTTTAGTTGGGTGGATGTTTTAGAGGTGCAATATGTTTGAAGTGTTTGAACCCTTGTAAAGTTATAAAGCAGTAATAGTGTACTATGCATTAGCCCTTTAAAAAAGAGGTAAAACAAACTTACAGTACAGCACTTAAATTGTGTAAGGTTGTCTTTCTTATGTGTATTATTTAATTAAGCGTGTCCTTTTATTAAACTGGATACAAACAATACAACACAAAGGCAGTCAGTCCAAAAAGTAACAAGTAGAGTAGAGTGCACCTCACCAGGTCTGCAGGGGGTTTAGGTTGTCATCAAAGAGATGTCCGATGGTGGCCTTGTGCTGCTCCCACCTCCACGCCTTCAGCCTGCTGATAAGTCGGGTCTGACACTGCTCCAGACAGTCCACACAGTCCTGCAGCAGCTGGGAACACTTCTACAACAACCAACATCCAAAAACATTACACTGACACACATAGGCAAACACATGGATGCATGTGCATGTCAATAAATATCATGTAAAAATATCAGAAATATCACACCTTCATACACACCAAAGCATATTAGGACACAGAGAGCTTCACATAATTTATGCCATTACAAGTTGTTTCAAGTAACTGTAAACCATGTGATTTATCGAGCCATTCTTACATTTTTATTCTATAAAATAACACTCTGGTAATGGTGTTGCCTACCAATCATTAATTTTGTCTGCACATCATTTAAAGTCTGTGTATAGTAAAAATAAATGTGTTCTGAGTTTGTCAGACCAAAGAAGAAAGTGTTATTAACTACTCAGTCAAATTTGAATTATTAAGAATATCAACAAGTATGAAATTAGGTGTCAAAATATGGTTAAAAAAAATAGCAGTATTCTCTGGTCCAGGACTGTGGGGGAGTATCCGCTGAATGTGCTGAAGCCACGCCCACTCATGCGAGCAGTCAAGCAGCAATTTTGAAGTGACTGAAACGTGTCCGATGAGTTCAGAAAATGACATGACTAAATTTGAAACACTCTGAGCGAGATGAATTCATCTCGCTCAGAGTGTTTCAAATTTGATCTCTCTGCTAGGGGTGCAGGGGTATGCTCAGGGTGGCCTCAGTGTGTCATCGAGCTACCCTTTAGGACCACCCAAAAAATCTTGGACTGAAAACTGGTGAAAAACTGTTTTAACCTCCAACTCCACATTTCAGTAATCAACTACTTAAACTGTTTTCTGTCTATTTTTTTTAAGTAGAATTGTATGAGGTACTTATCCATAGTCAGTATGTTACTTACAGTAGACAGCATTCAGCATCCTCCCAGTTTGGCTCCCAGGATCAGAAGAAAAAGTCTTTAAACTACATTTAAAAAGGCCCATAAAAAATCAAGATTCATTCAAGTGTACAAGCATATTCTCACAGCTTTAACTTGCCGTCACAGTTAAAGTACTACATTGTCTCAACTGTAGAACTTACGTATTCCTACACCAAAGCACAATTGTGATATGCATACCGCTGCAAATCTGAAGGCAAGGTAGTACGGTGAGAATATGCCCTTTACAAGCTTAAACTGATATTGATATTTTTAGGTGGGCCTTTTTGTGTAACACATTTTTCTGATGACTCTGTCCACAGCAGTGCTTTGCTCTAAGTCTTGGCCAGGATTTCTGTCTCCTTCTCTAAACTGGGATCATGCTGGCCGCCGTGGAGAAGTACCTCATACAACCTTCATTAAAAAAAACTTTTTCAGCACTACTACAGTCGCATATTAAAGTATTCATCCATAAAATAGCCAAAAGACATACTTAATGAGCATCAGAAGATGAAAAATAGCGTTGTCCTTATAACAGCTGCATTTTGATGACAAAGCTTCCTGAGAACTAAATCCACTCTCAGTAATTTTGGCATTCATAGCAGAAGCCACTGCCAAGCTTACCGTGGACATTGCTTTTACACTGTACTCCAGCTGCTGGATTTTGGTCTGGAGTTTCTGGATTTCTGTGTTTGTGGGATTTAGTCCGTTCTGTTGGACGGGCCCTGTGCAAACCAAAAAATATATCATGTGCTGAGTTCAATCCACACTACAGTACAGGACAGGGCACAATTATGAGAACTTTCCTAATTTTTCTAAAATGAAAATGAAAGCACTAAGTAAAACTGAGTCATTTGTGACACAATAGAAGATACAGTAAATATAATTAACACAGGTATAACACAAAGTAATTAAGTAATTTAACAGTGCCACAGTAGCGCTCCTTCTTACATGGTGGAAGAAGCAGCCTGTTGCTGAAGGAGTCTCATGCAGGGGATGGGAGGAGTTGTTCATCATAGATGTCATCTTTGCTAACATCCTCCTCTCCTCCGCTTGTCTATGAATATATTTTATTTCCCCAAACTGAGCTAAATCTTAACGTTGAAATGTTTTTTAAATAAGGAATGAGAAATATTAATAAAAAAGAATAAAAAGCTCAAGACTATTCTCACTCAAAAACTAAACTGAAAAATAAAATGAAAACATGAATTAATCTTTAAAAAGGAGGAATGAATAAAACCATACTACAATGCCACTCTCTATTACTACATGAGTAAGCTCCAGTTACATCAGTAGAGCTTATTGGTGCTCAGTACTGCAGTGTGGCTGTTTAAGTATAAGGGAGGGTGTTACTGGAGATGTGTTTACCTTGTGTTTGTGTCTCTCACCTTGTAAACCCTCGTACTTATCCCTCTCCCAATTGAGTTCTTCTTGCAGCTGGTGCCTCTTTTGTCGGTTTTCTTGGGCCTCCAGCACTTTCAGAACCAGGTGATCTACATCCTGCATGTTGGGGAAGGAAGACTCGCTACTCGGATAGTCAGGATAGCGTGGAGCATTGGGCATCTGATTGGGCTACAGACATGAAACAGAACTTAATACACTTGTGGGATGCAAGGAGCAGAACTTGTCACATTTCTTAGGGGTACAATCCTGTCATGGAGTCAGTTAGTTCATCTTTGTAGTGTATCAAAGTGTCCTCAAACATTCGTATATCATGTCTGTGTTTTATGACTACATATTTTGACACAAATTGCAGCTCACCGTTTGCACCCTGGGTTGAAATTGGAATTTCACCTTACCGATCTAAGCAGAGTCCTTTCCTTCCTGAGGATATCCCTGACCATCACTCCAAACTGGAGAGGGTTGCGCTGGAACATGGTCTATAAAGAAAGCACATGTCTCATCAAATCTAAAAGAATGGCCCATAGTACATCAGTGGAACTACGAGTATGCAGCAGTTTATTCAGCTGATGTCATGGATAATATAGCTGGCAAATTGTCTATATCTATGTTGTAACCAGATGTTACAAGCAAGTTTGTGCAGTTCTGAATTACACCATGACTTGAAGAAACTGCATTCAGCTGCATACTACAAAGAGCAGGCATGAGTGACACTGACTTATTGAAACCTGTCAGGGACTCAGCCAGGAAACTTATCCTAAATCCTGTTCTGGGAGCTACTAAGTGACACAGTCCCCATACCATGTTCCTGCTGATCTGCATCAGCTTCATCCTGTCCACCACGTTGGCGTTCTGCTGAGCAATTGTTTGCAGCATGTTGATGGTTTGCTCCAACAGAGCCTGTGACTGGCCCTTCTGCTCCATGTTTTCCATCTCAAAGTCATCCCTGTGAGCACACACACACAAACATGCATATAGAGTATGTGCATGTAAACAGAGCACACATGCATGCACTGTATACTGTACATGCAAGCATACAGCATCTGTGTAATTGTGTGTGTGTAATTGTGTGTGTGTGTGTGTGTGTGTGTGTGTGTGTGTGTGTGTGTGTGTGCATGCATGTGTTTGTGTCATACCATCTTTGGCTCTCGATCCAATCAGCCAAAAAATGTCTGACTTCGATGGGGAAGGCATTGGGGGGATAGAGGTTGTTGATAGTTTCATCAGGCAGGCACTGTATCATCTGGGACATGTGACTCCACTGGGCCATGATCAGGCAGGGCTACACAAGTCAGAGTAAAAGTACATTAGGTATAAAAATTACATTTTACTGCATTTTTAAATTAGAGTGGAAGCAAGTGGGGCTGAATATTTCAGTTTTTGGAGATCAGTTGTACAGAGTAATATGAGGTATATCAAGTTCTAGAAACGCAGACAAGACCTGTTAGGCTTGTTTTTATCCTAAACTTGCAAAACTGCTTCAGGGAAACAATCTTCTGGAAAACTCTAACACCACTGCTGTGGAGAGACACATATGGATGTTTTAAATCTGTTGTCAAGCAAATATCCTGCAAGCTTTATTAACTTTCCACATGTGGTGAAGCACATAATGTAAACGTTAAACCTTCCAACAGCTCTGTGGTTTTACCACTATTTCATAATAATGTCAAGGTCAATCCATTAATCCCTATACTTCCCAGTTACCACCACTTGTGTTGAACATCCAGTTTGACCTTCATGAATCCTAAAGCTTGGATATACCCTGCAGTTTGACTGTCATGTAAGTTGAGAGTGGTTTCCTGTTTCAATCCTAAACACAGTCTGTGTTTTTTTCTTGAGTTACTTATTATCCTGAATTTAATTTTTGAATGGTGATGAACAAGAAAATCTTCATAGTGCACCACGACTACTATCATACTGAAAAAATGGGACAATGCCTAGTTATAATGTGACTAAACAAACCTCTATGTGTCACCCAGCAACTCTTGCCAACACGTTGGCCTGTTGTTACTTAGCTACTGCAAATATTCCCACTGTGTTACAACTGTAGAAGAAAAAACAAGTCATCCAACATACTGAATATTTCCAAACTCAGTCACATCAGCAATTGACTATTTATGGTTACACAATTAAGATTTGGTGGGGGGCTCTGTAAGAGAGTTATCTATAAAATTAGAATACTGCTGAGAAGAAGAAAAAGAAGTTGAGAAACTGGTTAATTTAGCTTAGCATAAAGACAATAAACAAACAGAAATGACGGATGAATGTAAAGTGAGGTTTAAACTGTCAGAGTAGAGTCAGCATGTAATGCGATCACAATGTGATTAGCAATCTAAAAAGCAGATAGAGCAGACAGCTACAGTGCTCGAAGCTCGATTATGAACTGTATAGCCATAACAGGCCAGATCGGGCCTCTCAAACATTCCAATGAAACTATCTGGCTCTGTCAAGCTGATGGATCATCAGAAATTCACATGCTGGTACTTGTTTGTTTTGACAGTTATCTACATTTTTGGAAACCACAGCATGAACATAGGCTGTGGTATTTTTTTTTTCTTTCTTCAGCCCTGCAATCTTGGAGACAAATGTTTAGGCACAATAAACCACAGAGCAGTTTGCTTCACTTGTCAGGTACACTGCACCTCTGCCTCAATAAAATGTGCCCTGCACAATTCAATCAATAGCTTTGGTGGCTACACAAGAGCTGCCCAATGAATAATCCAACCAATGCTACTAGTATACAGAAAGGAGGGCTGAGCTCAGGCCCGCTTGGACCGAGTGGTAGACTGTGTAGGCCACCTATACGCACTTTGTATTGGTCTTTTAGATTTTGGTTCATATTTGTCTATCTATGCAGCAGCACAAAGTGCAAAAGGGCTGGGTGACATGGGCGTGGTCATTAATAAATGTTCTCTCAGCCATATTACTAGTCTCATTGTTCACACAGTTAAACATGATAATTAGAACTAAGCAAACAGAAGGCCTTACATGAACCCACATCACCACAAATATGCACCCAAAGACAAGATGAGTTCGATTCTCGAACAGATAGTAAGGGGGCGCAGGGCTGAGGAAGTATTCAGGGCACAGGACTAGAGAATACATTTATACACTGTCCTGTTTTTTTGTGCTACTCCCCTGGGTGATACAATTTCTATGATTATATTGGACCAATGGTTTAGCATTAGTTCTAATGTTACATTGTACAATGTTGCACAGTTTCATAATTAACGTTATACAACATGTTTTGCGCTACAATGTCTAAAAAGATAAAAGAGGCAATAAGATAAAATAAGTTTGAAAAGAGGCTATCATGAGCCCTTGTAATGTCTCAAAAGAAAGCTAGTATTGGGTAATAACTGACCAGCCTGATGTGTATAGAGGTGTCATTTTCATTTAATGAAGGTATATACACTAAAAGGTCGTGTGTAACGTCATTGTGCTCTGCCGCAGCACTTCTCAGAGGCTGTAGATTTATCAACATACCAGTTCTGCTGCCTTCAGGTGCTGTAGGGATTTCATGAACTGAAGGAGATGTCATACAGTCAAGAATCAACCACATTCATTCAGATCAGTGCAGGATGGTGTACTGACTGTTCTGATTTAACCACATTAAAATTATTATTTTCTGTGATGATTTAAGTTGGAGAGTTATTTAATTGGTAATTAATAATTTAGTATGATGTATCAGAGCCAATGTGAAACTCAAAAAAAACAAATGGATTTTTAATGGTTTTATTTACGCTGTGATTCCTCATGGGACTGGAGTTTGAAGGTGTTGTTTGGCAGGTTAGTTTTACACAAGCAAAGCAGTCGTGCAGCCTCTTGTAAGAAGGAAGGGTACAATGGATGGAAACATTTACTCCCGAATCTCTTGATCTGCAATTACACTGCATTGTGAGGCAACTCTGTGAGTGCCCTGCTACTCCACAGGCCAAGGCATTGGCTATTTAAAGACTATTTAATGAAACATTGTTGTATTCAATCAACAGTAGCAACTGAATATTGTGTCAGCTGTGATCAGGTCACAAGATGCATCAGGCTATAAGACATAGAGACAGCAACCTTAGCACTAGTTTTGGCCTCCTGAGATAATATGCTCTCCAGCTGTGGACAAATAGCTTCTGAGAAAATCCAAGTCAAGTCCACTCTTATCAAGGACATGCATACATCTCCCTGGTGTACAATAAATCTCTTTTGGGAATCAGTTTCCTCCTTTTATACTGTTTGTATAGACCACGTCTATAAGGTCAACTGAGTCAACACTTGTTTCCTTTGACATCTGGTTCTTTAGTTACGACTAAGTCTAAAATAAGCAAAATGAAAAAATGTATGGAGGATTTGTGTGGTTTATAATGGACAACATCATGCTACGTTATACCTTTACATCTGTGTTTATACAGTGCACTGTGTTACAAAATCATTTCTACTGGCTGAATGTGTTTAAATTGTGTTCATTATTTATATTTGTATTTACTGAACACTAGAAGTTATTTATTAGGCTGAATAATTCAGGTTAAATTTAAATTAGGCTATGTAAGCTATGCTCATATCAAATCCAATGCACCAGCATCACATGTGACTGAATAAAAATGACAATCAATGATGTAAGTGTTTCTTGCTGACAGACAGACTCTCATCTCTCTGACTTTAATTGTATCCATAATAAAAGTTAATGGGGGAAAAGTTGTTTTGAACTGTTTTTAAGCATCAGAAAGTAAATAAAAATAAATAAATCTTGGAAGTGATGCTCGAGTGTAATTAGTCTTTACTCTGTTATGAAACTCCAGAGATGTTGTGATACATCAGATCAGCTGCAGTGTCTAACTGATATGCGATAATAGGGCATGTTGGCAGGTAAAAGACTTCTGAATGACTGCTTTCGTGTATCCTCGCTCGCATCTCCTCAGAGTTCCCTCCTCGATCCTCAGAGCAGAAATAATTGCTTTGAGGCAGTCAGGAGGACGGCGGACCAGAACGACTTCTGGTTTAAGCTGGAATCAACGAGTAAGAAAATATCAAATCAGGAACAAACATTGAATTTCCTGAATATCAGTTTGAAGTTGTACTGAAAGGGGCAAACAGGATCCACATGCAGACAGTTTTGCATATAGACTGATTCCAATCGGAGCATTTTAAAATGTAGTGAGGCTAATTTAATTGTAATTTGTAAGTGCTTCCTGAACTAGATCCATTTCCTCTGTGAATTGATACTGATGCTTGTTTGGGTGTTTGAAATGCTGTCTTGCTGCTATCTTGGCTAGTTCTCTTGGAAAATTGATTTTGTACTCTAAACAGGACTTAAATTTGACCCTACATCTTCAGCAGACTCTTCATGCACAGAATAAAGTGGAAACAAACAGATATACACTGCTGTATCTTAACTTCTGATAAAATGCATGAGTGATATGGAAACCCATGATATTTAGAGGACATTCCGTTTATATCATGATATATGATAAAATCTGTTGAGGTATAGAAAAACCACACATCAGGTGTTGGCTGATGTCACTGCATAATGGGAAGTCAAACCAGTACTGGCCATTTTTCACTGGCATTCTCAGAAATCAATGTGGGGGAATTTTAATTCTTAACTTAGAAAGAAAACTTTGTGCTACCTCATTTGTTAATATATATTATTGAATGAGTACTAAGTTGATGTCCTGGAAAGCACACCCTGCCAGGTCAATTCCTAAAAATCACAATTCAGAAACGCCTTTAAACCTTCTAAAATTCCCAAGATCATCAAGGAGCAGTGACCCACAACACAAACCCAATTCTTATTTGGCTCCAGCAGGCTAATGCGAACACATCCAAAACCTTGAAAATGAACCTGGGTGCCAACAGGTTGTGCTCTCATTACAAACTGAGTTACTTCCTCCCAGACAGCGCAAATTTACTGAACTAGCAGACCAAATTTTACAAGTCTAATGCCTAAAAAACCTTACATCAGATAAATGAAACTGAACTTCCCTAAATTTTGTGTTCTGTTGGCAGCGTGAGCATGCCTTGAGTCATGTCAGTTTTATTCCTATAGCCCAAAATCAAGAATTTAATATCTCTACCGCATACAACATCTTCTAAGTTTAGACCCTCAAGTCAAATACAAACTTTATAAAACTTTAACAGGGCTAAGAGAGGAAAGGCCACAGAAGGACAACAGGGGAGGAAAACAAATAGGAAAACCTCTGATAGCAGAATTATCATGGTTGTTTCCTTGTTTTCTGTGTAGATACAGTATGTCTCTCTCACACTGTAGATTTTCATGAACATACGTGTCTTGTTTGACTTCTGTCATCTGTCTCTCATTCATGCCAATGAATTAATATCATCTGACTTGATCTGAAAGGTAAAGCCTCCTTTCTTTCTTCAACAGCTGCTCAACTCAACTCAATATTATTGAACAGGAAGTTTTTTGTCAAATGAATCATTTTCATATCAGATTCTGGTCTCCATAACTCACTTCTGTAGCCAACACTGTCATGCTCTGAGGTGTATCATGACTTCAACAGAGCTGCACATCTGGATTTCATCACTTGATTTACACAAAATAAAAACATAAATAGCCGCACACGTCGCTGTCTCAACATGTCCTCAGCATTACTAGTCTGTGCTTGCAGGATGAATATCACTAACCATACAGTCTTACAGTTAGTTGCACGGTCACATTGAAGTTTACAAATGATTAGCATAAATACTGGATGAAAAAGTAGAAACTGCAGTGTAAACAGCTGCATTAGCCTAAAATATGATGGGCCTTTTCATTACATGGTGTATGATATGAGACATGAGACATGTTAAAATCTAATCAAGTCTATAAATGTTGAATTTTAATGTGGCATAAACAGCATTAAACACTAAAGAGTCACTATCTACAACAAATGTACCTTTGGGTGGCACAGTGCGTGTTGATGAAAACAACCTTATTGCTGACATGATGATTACATAATTCATGTTCCACATTATGTGAAACACACTGTTAGGGTGGTGCCTTAGTTTTAGTTAGTAAAACTGAAAAAAACATAAACCACTTTTAATGTCTGCTTAGCTGTGTAAGGATATAAGGCCGACATAGCCTACATCCTTTTTTTTTTTTGTAACCAAAACATGAGATAGACAACCTCACTTATTTGCAAACTATTTCCTTGAACACTGTTATAGTGTTTAACAGAGACATAATAAACAAACAAACAACACTTACCTTCTATTAAATATAGATTTCTAAGGATTGAAAAACGCTCCGGTCCGTCGCCTCTTCCTCCTCCTCTGTCTCATAAGTACTCCGAAGATCCTACTGCACATTTCCTGCCTCCATGACCCAATATAATGTTAATGTCTCTTGTAGAAAAGACGAATTATTACCGAGCGTCGTTTCAACCGAGGAGAAATTCACTTTGAGCGCCGAGCAGCTCGCACAGGACACAGACAACTTTTAACAACGTAGAAAGTAGGTTAGGCTTTCTACTTCCCTGTTACGCACAAATGTGCCACGAATGGAGGATCGCGCTTTATTTCCTGTCCTCACGTTCAAGTTCACACACGACTGAGACATGTAGTCGCATCAGGGCTGCAATCAAGCAGTGTGTCGCACAGAAAAATGTCCATGCCAAGTTACAAAAGGGCAGAATAGTCTACAGTAGACTGTGTTTTGAAAAAAGCACCTTATCTGTCCCCCCAGTCTATAGTCTGGTTATCATAACAGATTACACAATCCTAAAAGAATATATCTCAAGAATGAATCCACTGATCACCAACAGGATACATACATTTCTGGCAATTCGTCTGCCGCCTTTAAAACAGAAACTACAACTAGCAGTGGGCTTGGTAAACTTCCAGTGAACGATTCGTAGGCGGAGTAATGTTGAGTCATTTCACTAGATGCTGTAAACTTCCAGTAAGTCTCTCTCTCTACTGAGACACATGATACCATATCTGCAGATGCCAGTGCCTTCAAGACAGACTTCTTCCCAACGGCACCCACTGTGCCACCAGGCCTACGTGATCCATTAGTCCTTAAGATTACACCTTTCTGTTTTATTGTTGATAGCTGATGTGTTTTTATTATTATTTTTTATTTGTTTGTTATTATTAAACGCTGTGTATGTCGATGTAGTTACTATTGTGAAGTCTTAATATGGACACCATAGTTGTAGTTGTTTTTCCTGCTGGCTGCTTTTACTCATTTTCAGCTCCTGCTTTCATTTTTATATAAACTGAAACTGATGTTTGATGATGAAAAAGTTTAAATGAAACTAAGTAAATATTAGTACCTCCAACTACAGCTAGAGGTACTTTCTTTTTCTTTTTCTTCTTTATTTGTCTACTTTACAAAATGTTTTGCTTTTCACTTCACTGCATGTATTTTATTGATACACATTATTTACTTATCACATGAGGGACAGTTCAATACTATCTCACTGTGTATTAAGTCATTAACATGTATTTTACCTTGCCATTTTATGATATCACAACACCGCTCACACATTATTTCATCATATAGTACAGTACATAATACTATGACACTGACAGGACTTTGCTTGTGATGGAGTTATTATTATTAAGTTGTATTTGTACTTTCATCTAAATGAAGGATCTGGATGTGAGTTAAACTTCTACAACTCCTTTGCTTACAAAAAGCTGTATGCAAGGACAGCAGTGACCAAACCTATGTTTATGTCTATAAATATGGATTTGCATAGAATTGCATATGGATTGCTGCAGCTGCAGGGAGTAAACCTGGTCGACTTTTTTTTCAGTGTACCTGAAATGTTTACCTCATGTTAATGCCAATATTTCACTATCTTACACCACTGTCACTAAACACCTCTATGTTGTATGTTAAATACTGAAATAAGCATGCATAGTATGTATATGTGTCTGGACAAAACATACATAAGAAAATATATGTGCACATACATGAGATATGTCATGTTGGCATGTACAGCAGTGACCACACCACATCTTTAACTGTTTGAACACATTTATTGTGTTCTTATTATGTTATGTTGAAATTTGAGATATAAATAAAGAGCGCACAGTCACAGTCAAGTAGCCTATATGCTGTTACTTGTATGCAAATATATGTTAATATATATGAAAATAGGTTGCTCAATAATTCCACATATGTAAATTATACATGGTGGCAAATTCACTCTGTGACTTCATATACACTGACATATTCATAGTGTATGTTTATTATATGCTGTATATGGTATGAACTCACATGTACACACAAACAATAATTATGACGTTAACCTATACTAATAATCATGTACTGTTGGTTCGTATCACATGTTTTATTATTTCCTTTCCATGTGATGAATACAGAGATGAATGAAACTTACCATAAGGAGCCACCAGGGGTCATTTTTACAAGTAACTGCTCAGTTGGAGCTTTGCTGTCAAAGGTTTTGAAGCTGTCATATTGTTCTATTTGTATTTATTATTTAATTAAATGAATTTGTTTAGTTATTTATTCATTTTAAAAATGTGTTCTGTGTTTTATAATTTTTTTAACTTGTGACACTTTATTTTACTGTCATATTGCACTTGGTAAATTTAAAACCCATTAATTAGATTTGATGCTGTTTTCCATTTGTGAATGCTCCACATCTCCAGTCATATATAACACCTCAAAAATATCAACTGATTGTAACCTTATTTGTCTAATCTGAACGTCATGTCACAATCTGGTCAGTTTGGGTTTGCAGTTACTTATATTGGCCACATGGGGGAAGTATAGACCTGCATGAACCATGCCTCAGTATGTTCAATAGTCTGTTTGAAATTAGGTGCCATTATAGCAAGATCTCTCATGATCATCTGCAGACCACCAGACAACATGAAGTAAACCTAATCGTGTAGAAGACTTTCATGTTAACTCTTTCATGTGTTTCTATCAATGACATTTCTGCTATCAGGGACACTTCTGTTTCTGTTGGTCTTCAACAGCAGTCTGTTTATTCTCTTATAAACCTATTTAATGTTTATTTATTCAGTGATCACACTTTAGTCATGTGATAGGGGGCAGGCCAAGATATTTTACCAGGACATTCCACTTGTCAAACCCAATTTCCTGAGAGTTGTGATTGACCTGTCCAACGCAGAAACAATGCAGCTGCAAAGATTTGATCATTTCCTTTCAAAGAACCTGAACAGTTTCCATTGTGCCATTTTTCCCTCACTTGATCTCGATTTCAGATTATCTTATTTATTTGGCCTGAAGCTGCAGACTTCATCTGATGACTGTGATTCATCTTTTCTGCATGCTCTCCTTAGGTCTTTCATCTGTTCAGTTCTGTACAGAGTAGAAAGACCTAAGGAGAACACAGACAGAACTGAACAGATTTTTCAGACTCAGTCCCTGTTACCATGAAGATTAGACTCTTTAGTATTCAAGGCAAAATTTGTGATGACAGCTACCACCGTCCAGGAAAGAGCCAATATATAAGGTTAAACAACATTGATCCTGTGTTGTGATGGTGCTTTCTCTGTCATAGCATGCAGCTCCATGGACACAAATTTGAGAATATTAAGTATAAACTTTCAATTAAAGACATTTAATGAGTATTTATTTACTTGATGGATTCAACTTTGTCAGCTTTTAAGGTGCTGGTTAGGTGTTGAAACATCCTTTAGCTCATTGTTTGCGTTATTGTTGTTTGTTGCACTACCACTCTGCAGGTCTGTCATCATATTCAGGGTCCTCTTAGGTAAAGGGCCCTTACTGCAGCTTTGTAACATCTGGAACCAATACAGCTGTGCTAGGTATCTGTGGTACCAGGGGGGCTTGGAGGTTGTAGGCTTGGTTGGGGGGGTTGAGGGGTTGGGCTGGTTGCTGCTTTGGCCCTGGGGGTCCATGTGTCCCTGACTTCAAAATAGACTTGATTGCTAACAGCTGGCAGTCCTAACTCACCCAGTGTCAGAGCTCTCCTCTGATGTCAACCTTGTCAGTATCAAGGCCCGGACAATGGAAGGCCAGCAGCACGGTAAAGGTAGCGAGGAGGACTGTGTCTGTGTGAAATGAGATTCAGAGAATGACCTTTTTTTTTTTTTTTATGAAGGTTGTTACCATAAATAACTTAAAGTTTGTGTGAAGGAACCTCTGAATAAAGCACATGAAGAAGATCTACATGAATATTGTAAAAAATGTGATATTTGAGTGGCATCAGTGCAAAACCAAACATAAATACTGAACAACAAAGTGATATTGTATCCCTCCATCATTACAATGTGAAAAACCTAGAATTACCCACATCATCAAATTATATAAAATGCATCAGAACACTAATTATTCCCATACCCTTAACTAATTATCAACCCAACGTTGTATATTGAGGTAACTATTCTGATAATTAACATGTATAATGATTTTAATGATTGTTTAAATGCACTCTTAATATCACTTTTTATTAAAGCTGTATTGCCTGAGAGGAAAAGTGTGGCAGGGCTGTGTTCTGCTATTCACTGCCTAAGTATGAGTAAATAGGACAGCAGCTCATTAGCATCTTTTATTATCCAATTACAAACTCTGCTCGCCTAATTACCTCCAATCAGCAGGGAGAAGAAAATGATTGACTTCCTGGAGGACAGAAATCAGTCAGGACAAAAAGGACAAACTGGTTTTCAGTTGCTTACTGGATGGAAAATGACTCACAGGAAGTCAGAATATGTTCACATGTATAGATAGAAGCAGGAGCTACTGTTTCAGTGTCTTCAGCAATGCCATCACAGTGTGGAGGCAAAGCCTTTACAATTTTATTTGTGACTGTAAAAACATACTAAACTAAAAACATGAAACTTTATCTGGTGTGTCCAGTCAGAAATTATGCAAGTTATAAATAAGCGTCGCTGCATATACCAATGTCACATTTCCACATGGTGTTTTCCACATGGTGCATTCTACCTTTGCAAGGTTATGTTGTTCTGTGGATTATGTTATTGAGTTTGTGACAGGAAAATCTAGAAAATAATTTTCAAACAGCTGCAGAAACGATTATCCTTCATCAGAGGATGAAGGGCAGCCACTGCACAAGGTTGTGCTTATAACAGAGCTATGCATCATTATTAGACAATTAATTACTCTGTCATCAACACCACCAGCACCACTGTTCTACTGGGATTCAGTCACAGATGTTTTGAGCACAGCTTTGACACCACTATCCATAACTGTGGAGTAATACATCCTGTTTCAGACTTTGACTAAACTTTCACTTGTTCGTGCAGTTTCTCAGATTTACTTCTTCTTTCAGTTAGTTTTGATTCTTTGAAATATGTCAGGAAAGGCCAGGAATAGCACAGGGCAGGCCACTGGGACGAGCTGTTGTTTACAGACAGTGACAGATATGAAGGACCTCTGTGCTCTGGTGCTAGGCCTGGAGCCTCAGGAGTGTGCTGCTTCTGTTGCTGTTCTGGACACTGCAACACACCGATAAAAAAAAAAACACACACACACACACACACACGCACACACACACACACACACATGCAGGCCAGCAAACTTATGTGCACGTAAACACACAAAACACATACAGTATTCTCCGTCTTTGTTTTTATCTTTAATACGCACACAGCTGTCCTTCATCCTAATCTCTCACCTCACAGATACACACTCGCGACACACAGCCTCAATAACTGAAAAAGTAGTTGTTTCAAATCTAACATCAAACCTTCACATGAACCTGCTGTATACCTGTTTCTTTCTTTAATACTGACATCACCTGCTGACTTTACAACCTAATGTCTAAAGTCAATTCAAGCTAATGAACAAATCCAAAACCTTGTGATGTAGTCCCATGTTTCTACGTTAAACGAATTAGCAATTAGTTTAAGTAACTGTGGTGACCTTAACATTCGGGTCAAACCAGGCTACAGATACTGAGACATCGATGGTCAGTGACAGTCTCTTGACTGCTAAAACCAGAGACAAAAAAACAAAGAAATAACCGCAATGCAATATTGACAAATTCTGTTTAATATTGTGTGATACTCTTCTCTTAAAATACAGTCTTTTCTGAGGTAGACCATTACAGTTCAAGAACATTATTATCATTTTTAAAACAGACATCAAAAAAGACATGAAATAAATACTTTCATGTACAATATGCCGCAAAAATGAGGTAGAAATGGTTACAGAAAATGTACAATAACCAAGAACAAAGTTACCGCGATAACAGATTAAAACATGTAAAAAATAAAAGCTTGTTTTGTTGGACAAACTGTTGGGAGTAGCGAAAGCCATAAATCAAAATACTGTATCTATTTGCACCTCTAAGCCACAGTTATTACTTTGTTTCTGTGATTACATGAGAATAATCACGAGCATTATCTAAACCGTGCCGCTTGAGGCAGAGGCTGGTCTGTAATTTGTAAATGTGTTTTCTGAGACAGTGATCAGTATGCATACAGCGGGGGTCACTCTGATTGATCTGGCTGTATGGCATGACTGAAGCCACCAGCTGGAGAGGGACGGCTGCACTGTGATATAGGGTTGCTGGACATCAATCAGACCACTTCCACACACTCCACACAGGAATCGGTATAAGGGGAAGGGGTGTGGGTGGGGAGAGGATACAACACCACATGGCCACTGGGGCTCGTGGCCAGGGGGCAATCCAATCTAATGAGACTGCACTGGGGAGAGAGAAAAAGAGAAAAATAATGATGAGGGACAGAGGGAGGGAGAGACAGGGGGAGGAAAGGGCGGTAGGAAATATTACATCATTCTGTGTATACCTCCTCAGGACCATGGCAACAGTCTAAGACGTACGACCTCTGTACCTGCAGTACAGTGACCAGGTTTTTCCAGCTTGTTAAAACAGAGCTGTAGGACTGGTGGAAAAGGACGAAGAGACTTGTCTGGATTGTCTACATGTTGGGTTCATCCACAATATGTACACACTAACTGTAAATTTTTAGACTTTGGGATTTGCTGAAAGCTACATATAATGACTTAAACTTTATTTGCATCTATGTTTCTGTTTGCTTTGTCTTTTTGGATGGCGTTTTGTGCTCAGATGTTCACTGTGAGTGCACATGTATGATTGTGTGCGTTATATTTACATTTCTTCCAAAAATGATACTTTTGCAGACATGCATATACAGGATATGTAAACACTACATGACACGGATAATTGCGAGCAGTTTGTCCAACAAAAAAAGGAATATTTTCTGTATTCTACATAGCATTTCTTGAAGACAATCATCACTCCACCATAAACTACAATAAAGATAAAGGGTAAAAGAACAGAAAAGAAAACGTATTTATATATTCATATATAATAATACATGGATTTATGGCATCAAATATCCTTTGAAATACCTGAATTACATTCAATGTTACTCTTTGTAGCATATTCAAGTTTCTCTCCCGAGGTAAAAGCCCAGCTGTAGTGGGTGTTACAAGACTGTCAGGTTCCTCCTCGCTCCTTTATCTCGCTCCGCGTCGCTCTCTACTAAGACCCTAAGATTACATACATTCTTTAATTTCATATTTCTGAGGTAAAGAAATTCTTCCTGAGCATTTCAAACAAGACTACACACTAATAAAACAAAAGGAGTAAGTGAAATAGAAAACAGAAACGCTGGGTGTGCAGGTGGGTACCTTTTTGTTCGATAAGTGGGAATCTCAGGAAAACTGCAGATGGTGAGGAATGTGTGATCGGAAAACAAATGAGTACTGAAGTTAAAGACAACAACCCAGAAATAATAACATAAGTTGTCTGTGAATTGTACCAATAATACTATTGTGAGTTAAGTGAGAAATATATGTGAAGTATTTCTACAACCAAACATGTTGAGTGTAACTGCATGGTTAACTACTGAACTCCTGTGAAGGACAGCAGCATGTTTGGATTTAATAAAAGTCTTTTTTTAACAGTAAGGAGGACTAACTGTTTTGATTTGGTGAGAAGCTAGCAAGAAGAACTAATTTATTGTGATTTTTTTTTGAGAACCAGTCTTCTTTTCTTTTCTTTTTTTGAGAAATATCACAATGCTGCTGATTATGCATTTGGTTTGACGTGTTTTTGGTCAAAAACTGTGGTTTGCTGAAATGTTGCTGATCCCAAGCCCTTCATACTGAATAATTAGTGACAATCCAATGACTAAATCAACATTAAGATAACATGGAAGTAGACTGGCAATAAATAGGATCCTGAGAGTAGCAGTCAAAGGGGGGGATTTTTCAAACCCTGATTATCCATAATCTTGGACCACGTCACCTAGCAACAAATAATTGATTTTGTCCTGGACCAAGGCTAATCAGGATCTCTGAGAGTATCCAAATAGTATATAATCTGATTTTCCCATCGGCCAAAAGACTAATACACTACCCCAGTCAACAAGGCCTATTCATCTTCCTTTTCTTTGGGAAAAATAAAATATTGCGGATATTCATACGGAAACAAAAACAGCACACCGTGGCATGCTTCTGCCAGTAAAACAACTCTGCCGTATCGTTGAGCTTCTCTCTCTCTTTTGGCTGCATAATCTGATATAACAAAAAAAAAAAAAAAAAAAACATTCCCAAGGCTTGCCATGTCAAAGCAAAGACAGGGTTGTGATGCAGTCCGAGTACAGTGACTGGCTGCTTTCTCAGTGGTTATACATCTTGCTCCACTCTATACAAGTGTCCAGTTCTTTTGTGGTGGTGTGTGGGCGCACCTTGCAGAAGGCATTCTCAAAGTCTGTGAAGGCTGGGAGTTTGGAGGAGGTGGGGAGGCCATGCATCCCAGTGGGGGAGGATGCTGAAGAGAGTGCATGCTGGCTGATCTGAAGCAGCTCCCACACTGAGAAGCCCTCTGTGCGCTGTAGCACGGCATTCAGCTCCCTCTCGCTCAAGCTGCAGCCCTGGGGTGACAGCGCCTGCAGCAGCACCTGCCTGCGCATACCTACATCTGGTAGGCCAACGTGATACCGCTTGGCAAAGCTCCGGTGAACTGCATCTTGCAGCAGATCTGGCCTGCCAGTGGCACATACAAGAATCACCAGACCTGTGGTCCCCACCTGGGCTTTCTCCAGGGTGGTCAGCAGTGTCTGCCTCAGCCCTTCCTCTTCCATGGCCTCCACTTGGCTGAGGAGCACCACTGATGGCTGCCGTGCCCCTGCAACTTGCAAAAGAGACCCCAGAATGTGCTCTGCCTCAGCCTTCCCTTTAGAGGCCAGCATGGCTCCACTGACCCGGTAAAAAGAAGCCCCCATCTGTGAAGCCAAAGAACGAGTCAACGTCGTCTTACCCCCTCCCCGGGGACCAAACAGCAGGACGGTTCTTGGTGGCTGCACCACTGGACTGGGCCTCAACACGGGCCACAGAATGTCCTCCTCCAGGGCAGTCTTGACGTGAGTAAGCCCGGCCAGCTCACCCCAACCCAGTGCTGGGCTGCAGTCCAGTAACTCCCCATTGACAAGGTCCAACAGTCTGGGGTCTGGGCTCTTCATACTCTCAATGGTCTGAGGGCACAATGGAGGGCGCTTGTGGGCTTGGGAACGGTGCTGCTGCTGTTGGATGAAACCCTGCTCTGCTGTGCCATTCTCCCCCGTCATGCCTGCTGGAGGGCTGTACTCTCCTGCTGCTCCATACTGAGGAGACACCAGTGGCTGGGAGGAGGGCTTAGTGGACTTAAAGGTTTGAGGGTCTGTGCTGCCTGAACTGCTGAAGCCGTTACCCCGGCACTCTGTTTTGTCATTCACACTGTAGGGTGAGTTTCCCCCGGCCTTCAAGGGGTCATAGCTATATTTCCTGTAACGAGACCCATCCCCACTCTCATCATCTTCTACACTCATCTCAAATGCTTTTCGTTTTAACGTCCCTCCAGTCTCGGGTGTCCCTAGGTTGGTGCTCTGATAACTATAGCTGCCTCCTACCACTGTGGGTCTTGAGGGAATGGGAGTAGGGGCTGGTAGACCTGAGGGCAGGTAAGTTGCAGAGGGGTGACTGTAGCTGGGGGCAAGGCTGGTCTGGGGAGGGTATGTGCTAGGGGGGTAGTTATAAACAGGTGTGGTAGGGCTATAGCTGGCCACCAGAGTGGGGGTGGACTGGAGAGTGTGGAGAGAGGCAGGGGGAAGTGCTGCACTGGGTTGGGGACAGTACCCTGAGGAAAGATAGGTGCCATTGTAGCTGGAAGGGTACTCGTTGGAGCCACTGCAGGAGCTGCTGCCACTGTAGCCAGAGTCTGAAAGATTACTGTTCACTACGGACACACTACTAACCCCCGGAGGGCCTGCAGATGTGGCTACAGCCTTTGAACCTGAGAGGCTATCATGGCCTCCAGGGGGCACCAGGGAATAGGAGGCATCAGTGCTGTGCGTCAGTGGCCAGGGCTCTAGCTCAGTCTTCGGGCCGTTGAGGGCCCCAAAGGCCCCCGGCTCTGGGTAAGTGCCCACTGTAGGTGGCCGGTCATACGGTGAGTCTAACACACCGGCATACTTCTCTGCATAGCGCTTCAACAGGTTGGAGGCAGTCAGAGCAGAGATGTCATCATTGGCCCAGGCGTAGTTGTAGGAGCTGCGGCTTCGGCCAGCGTAGAATTCCGACTTGTGGGCCGGAGAGGAGGTGGTGGAGGAGACGTCCAGGTGCTGCTCAGGCCACTGGCTCAGAGACTGGGCATGCTCTGGGTTCCAGTGCATCTTTAACAGGCCTGACGAAAGAAACAAACATGGAAACCAGGTTATAATTATGGTGTAATTACAGTCATGTCAGAAAATAGGATGGTGGTCTAAAATGGTGGTGTAGGAGTGATTGTATCCTATAGAACTATAGAGCTTTGTGGTTTCAATAGGAATCCATTTGGGTCTTTACTGGAAAATGGTTGTTTTTCTTTCCCCTTCTATTTGTGTTAACCGATGAGCATAATAATTCTCACTTTTAGCATTTACATCAATGCAAAATACATCCAAAGTGGCCAATATATAAAAGTAATGTTAATTATAGGTCACTAAGTGAAATGGCTCAATAAATTTAAATTTTAAGCCTGACACTCAAGCCTGAGACACCGAAGACTCAGTATACAAATTGTTTGTTTATGATTTATGAAGACTTCTTTTAGCTATTTTTTATTTTTAAGTGCTTAAAGTGTGGTTTCGAGGTCTGTTTCACTATGTTTCAACGCAGTAGCCCTGTTTATTTCTCACATAGTACAAGAAAAACTGTTTGGACTACTGCATACAAGGGCTGTCACCACCACTGCACAATTATTGTGGCCAAAAGAATTTATGATAACGATACACTCAAAATGAGTGTAGGGATGAGGAGAGAGACTATAACCATAGCCATACAAAAAGAACAATTATACTGAGTGTGAACCATAAAGTGAGAACAGAAAGAAACAGAAATGATTTTAGGGTTGTATGACAAAACAACAAAGCTTTAAATGCAAAAAAAACAAAAAACTAAACTATAGAGTGCAAAGTTCACTCACTCTTCTCTGACTGTTTTTCCCTCTATCCTGTGCACAGTGACACATGGTCTGAGCCCCTCCTCTCCAAGTAGCCACTGACAAGAAATGGTCTTTCTTTTGTCTGAAAAGGAGTCTTTTACTTCTGTGTTACCATCATGCATGTGAGCAGAGGGGGCTCAAATTTCCCAAAGTGAGAGGAAGGTAAAGAAGAGGTGGAGGAAGAAAGAGAAAGCTGCAGAAAGAAGAAGAGTGAAAGCGGATCGGTGGGTTGGATGTGTTGTTTTGCAGTTTCCCAGCTTGTATTGGAGTAGCGATAAGATCCCACTACTATTCCCTGTACTGCTAACATCTGCAGGTCTCCCAGAGGAGCTATTGTTATCTCCCCGTGCATGTTGCTCTGAATGCCTGCTCTCTCCGCCCTGCACCCCCACCTACCACCCACCAATCCACCCACCCACGGTACACCAGAGCTCCAAAAGCCCAGTGGCCGGCTGGACAGAGGGAGGGAGGGATGGAGGGAGGGAGGGGGAAGGAGGGCTTGTGTGTGTGTGTGTGTGTGTGGACAGTGGTGTGGAGAGAGTGAGAAAAAAGAAAGAAAGAGAGAGAGGGGGGGAGGCTGGGTTTGGAATTGCAGCATAGTGTGCTATTCATCAGCACAGTCTCCCATGGAACACTGGGAAAGTGGAATGTCTGTTCCTCTGGCTGACTTCAGCATTGGCCGAGGCCTGATTGATCATGGCTGCTACGCACCGAGCACATCGCAGAGCCAACAGGAGAGAGTGCAGTCGAAAAGAGAGATTACATCCCATGAATTGTTTTCGCTCTATGCACACTCATGCAAGGCTCTTATTTACCGTGTATGATATTGAACTGGCATTTCTCCTGAAATTACTTCAAACTATTTTTTTGCCCAAATGTAAAGAAAGTCTGCTAATTGTCAATGTTTGCATGCTACCCTCTCAAGCTCATTTTATAGTGACTTAACTGTGAATTTTCACATTTAACATGTACATGTTTGTGTTTACCAAATATATTACAATATGATAGTTATAGAATCGTATATATTTCATGGAGACTAGCTCTATTTCTTGCTGAGGCATTGGCTTGACATTCCACACATAGCTTGGCATTATTGAACTGTCACAATTTACCCTGAGGTGAGGACTACTCCAGCCAGAAACAGGGAGGTAAAAAAGGAATATGGCGAAAGCCGTCATTACTGGCCTCTCCGCTGCCTTTCCTTCGGTGGACGCCTGATGATTCATTATTCATGGCTGTCTGCGTGTGTGTGGAGCCAGCCTTCTTATTGCCATTTAAATCAAATCTCAATATCCACAGCCCATGATTCTGCTGCTGCTCTCCCACTCTCTAGCTCACTCCTAAACTTTGGCCTCTCTCTTTACCCGCTTTGCAAACCTCCCCATGTGTGTTTTCAGATTACGCCTGTTATTTATTCAGTCAGATGAGACCAGCAGACCAGATGGCCATTGGATTATCATGTCCTTCATATTCAAATCCACTGCCTTAAGTTCCCAGTGGCCAGACCAGTTCAAGTACTTCTTTAAGCTTTAGCCAACCCACACACCCACCACAGCACAACATTCTCACACTCTGTCCACTTGTATTTTTTAGAAACATGCTGAAGACATTGTCTTGTCCACACCCAGATGACCACATATTTTTGTGGTCTGACTCGCAGGTCTTTGTCCAGCCTGCAGAAACCATATATGTCCTGCAGGCCCTTCCCATCTGCAGCCCAACCAGTTTGTGAGCAGCCCCAATAATGGGGCCTGTGTGTGACAGAGATGGATGAGAGCCCAGGGGAGCTCATAAAACCTGCAGCAGGGAGGGAGGGATGGAAGAAGGAGGGATGGAGGGAGGGAAAAGAGTGGACAGCAGGCGCTTCGTCCTCTCTAAGCGGACTCGGGCGGACATTAGAGGACTCAGTGAGGCGGGCTAACTGCTGTCCACTCCATCATTAGAGTAGCACTAATACAGAATGGACCTCTCACACTACCCTCTTGACCAATGTAATGACCAGCTGCCCAAACCTGAAGAACCAATTCACTATGAAACCGGAGAGTAATTACTTTCTATAAGTCTTTTCAAAAAAAGTACATTATGCTCAATAATTCTCTCTGTATGTACACAGTGAGTTAGATGAGTGATCGGCTGCCATTCACCCCTGATGAACACAGCAGGGCTGCAGTGCAGTTTAGCCATTTCCATGTAATTAGATCTTGCCTTCTGCTAGATTGTGTTTTTTAGAGCAGTAGCACTCCAAAATAAACTGAGCAAGCTCTAATCTACACTTCTACTTAAATCAGAGCCATCATGTAGATTAATTCACTGGAGGGGCAGCAAGAAAGCTAAGATTAGAAGCAGGAAATCAGGACAATGTGGACATGCTGCGGGTAGCAGTGCAATCATTAGATTCACGTCAATATATGTTGCGGGATGATGATAGATTGCAATTAAACTTAGAAAGCAAAACACAGACTGCTAATATCATTTGTAAATATTGTAATCCACATGCAAGTTTTCATTTTGCTTTTACTACATTTTTTAAGCTGCGACATGTCCCGTTCCTGCCACACCCCCATCAAGTCTGTCCTACTCACATTAGAGGATTAAAAACAAACACATCAGTATATTTGAAAATGCATTTCCTGTCCTCATTCAATTATTTTGGAAACTGTTGTTAATATCAGTAAAGCTGCCCCGTGATGCATTTACAAAGGGCTCGGAAGATATTTATTTTATTTTTTTATCATTTATAAGCCGCATTGTTGAATTTCTGGTGAACAGCAATCAGTTGTGATGACCAAGTTAAGTATACATAAATATGTGATGAGGCTGCTTCTCTATTGACTGATGGCCTTACTTGGCTGCAAGGAGGTTGATATAAACCTTGTGTGTACACACATTAAACTTCCAACTGCGTGTGTGTGTGTGCGCGTGTGTGTTTTCAGCCCCAGGAGAGACAGATGTTCTTCTGCTGACCGCCTTACTGTCTGTGCGGCCATTGTGGTGGACGGCCGTCCAGCAGACGTGCGCGGCTCGGACAATCCAGTTGGCCCTGAGACAAAGCCTGAAGGATCCTATTGTCAGGGGCCTGTCTAATTATGGAAATCTTATTAATCTATTCAGCAGCAGTCCACTGACAGCTTTTGTGTCAGCCTGGGATTTATTGAGGGACCTGTGTGAGCTGCATCCTATTGTAGGAGTGCGTGATGAAGACAGTGGCACAGCTCTCTTCAGCAGAAACCAGCTTTATTTTGAGGAGGCCCTGAAATTAAAATTAGACCACTTACGGCTCCAGGGGAGTATGTTAGGTTCATTTGTGATTTCTGCCCTCATTTGCTCAAATATCTACAAAGCCACTGAATCTCATGTTGACTAGGTGAAACCGAAGTAGCTCTTGGCCTATAAAGACTGGTAGTACTCTAGACTGTGTTGTGGTTTCCTATAAAAGAAGTATCAGTGGGTGAGCTGAAACGTTATCTTGGCAGGAAGCCCGGAGGTAGAGGGCTCCAGTGCCGTTTTCACAGCTCCCCTGAGGTTGCTTTCCCTTCTCCCTTCCCGGCACTTTTGTTTTCCAAGCCCCGAGGAACAAAATGGACACGGATGCAACAACCCTTCAGGGACTGCATGCTATTAAACTGTGCCGATTGTGAAGAGGCCGCTTGTAAACAAGAGAGCCGTGGATCAATCTAATCAGGGCGCTATTCAGGGCTGAGTTCTACCCCCACCAACACACCAGAAGAAAACTACGTACACACCAACATGCACCTCCGCACAGAGGCACATACATACATAGATCTTTATATCCTGTCAACCTCTGTTCCTAATTTCTTAAAAACATAAGTTCCTGAAAGTCATGAAATTTAAACTTTGTTGTGCAGCCAAACAACTAAAAGGTTGTTTTATCTGTTCAACAAGGAAGTAAATAAAATTCTAGGGGGTGAATTCACTTCAGGCCAAAAACAAAATTTTTTCAATATTTCCAGCATGTGATTGTTTTAAGAATGCTGCTCCGGCTGTTGAGGCACTATGTCAGGGACTTGCTTTTAGCCTCAGTCACTTTAAAGAGAAAAGCTTGAAATGGAGGGAGTTACGATAAAAAGGCACGCAGCTGCACTGGAGATGAATGACAGGCAGAAAGCGGAGAGTAGGGCAGAATGTGACAGATATTTGTGCTGATAAATCACAAACTTGATGCTCCGATGACTGCATCGGTTGTTATGTATTCAGCAAGCGCAAGCTGATCAATGAGTTATTGGATGAAACTCCTGCTTGCTGGACATAAATATGTAGAAGAAATTATATCTTTCTTCAGGAATCTTTAAACACTTTTGTGCATTTCAGACAAACCCATTCAATAAACTGCTTTAAACAATCCACCACTGTGTTTGGTGGGCAAAGGGAGAAGCACTCGGTCTGTTATTTATCAGAGTTTGTTATCTTGATTTGTCGTTCACTCTTGAAGCCCTTTAAGTCCTCTGTTCTCAAGTTCACTGTGATTTATGACACTAATATCAAGCAGGACATTCTCACTAGGCTGTGGCCGTCCTGCCGCTGCGTACTACCTGGTCTGTCATAAAAACACCAATCTGAGAGGTCGGCCACATTTCACAGCGTGGCAGGTGGAGACAGAGGTAAATTGTCTCTGGATGTTCTCTCACTTTGGAATGAAATACACATTTTATCAGCTCTAGCACAGCTTGTACCAACATAATGAAAAAACTATGATGAATTCCTTACATACATTGTGGATTATGTGTGTTGTACTGTGCTGTGCTGCTACACTATATAAAGTTACCTCATACAATATTACCCAGCAGATGCTGAACAGGCTCTGCTATCGTGTGGGGTATTGTCAAAAAGTTGTTAAAGGAAGCACAAGGTCACTTCTTGAGACCCTTCCCAAACCGCCTTAAGACGGGGATAATGTGCACACCAGACAACGGGGATCATAATTTATCAGACATGCATAATTGGGCATTGCTGAGGAAAATTATTATAAATCTATGTGTTAGTCATGGGGATGCTATCAATCAAAAGAAACACAATCCCGCACTCCCACTCTGCCTCTCACTCCCTCTGGCTCATCTGCTCCCTCTTTCACGGCCCTAAAAAGATGTAATAACAGAAGAGTGCAGGAGCTCTGGTGGGGAGTTTTCACACCTGCTGCCCAGAGCACGAGCAGACGCAGCTCTTTTCAAACACGCCTCACCAGTCCAGTCCCAGGAGGAAGGAGCCCATCTCCTGCAGTGGCATTGAGGGATGTCCTCTGTGTGTGTCGTTCCCTCTCTCCCTATATCTTACAGTGGATAGAGCTCTCTGTACTCCATGTATCAGAGTGACAGTTTGACTTACACTATTTTTTGTTTCACTGCCCTTTGGGAATGTTTCAGGCCAGCTGTCAGAACAGTTTTTGTCAGCGTGTGCAGCTAATATGGTTTTATTAAAAGGAGAAGGACAATACGATAGCCTTGTATCAAGTATTTTGAAAATATGCAGAATACAGAATAATGAAATCATCCTGCCCTTGTCTGTAATAAATTATAGTTAGGGTAAATGACAATTATTGTTCAAAACCAGTCGATAAACAGAATAAAACAAGCTTCTATGTGGTAAATATCCAATTCATTAGTGGTGGACGAATTTTCAGAGTGTCATTAAAAGTTGTTGTTTTGCAGAGCGGACGAGCATAGATGCAGAAGCCAAACTACTTGATGGCATTTGTTAAACATTGATTAATTGACAAACGTGTTGAGAATTGCTAATGATAGTGCAGCAAAAAAAAAAATCCCCATCTGAGAGCGTGCTCAATTTACAGCCCTTTCCTCAGCACTCTCCAAAACTAGAAAGCCTCCGGAATAATTGCTGGATGCGTCACTTCATGCTCGTAATTTTAGAAACAACTCCCCCATCCCCCGTGCCTGCTAACGCACGTCCACAAATGGCAGAACCCCGTCCACCAGCCCCCTCCCCTTCAAGAAAAACAGGGTCCCTATTTTCTGTGACTGCAGGCTGGCTTTAGGTCATTGTGTCCACTAATATATCAAAGAACAGCTGTCCCAAGGCTCTGTGATGACCAATCACCCCTTCCATCTGTCTCACTCGCCCAATCTCTGCTCTATCTCCCCCTCTTCAGCTCTATCTTTTTCTTGCAATCGCCTTCTTTCACTGTTTCTCTGCTCCTCCATCTCCCTTATCCCCCCCACCCCATTCCCAATGAGCATGTTGCATTCCCTCTTTTCTGTCCAAATCCCCTGGCCCCTGTGTGCTCCCAGATTATACTCCCAGCACATGGACAGCTCTGGGATTTGTTTTTTCTGTTAGTACACACACAAATTAGAGAAAGCTCAATATATTCAACAGCCCCACTTCCTTCTACGGCGGCGTATTTTATGATCACTGCACTACAAACACCTAATGGCATAACGATTAAAGTATGTTATTTCTCAAGCATAGTCATTTACTAATTAGCTGTGCTGGTGTGAAAGACGCTGTGTCTCATTGTCCAGCTCTGAATTCTGCTGCCTCAGGAATCCAGTGAAGTGTTGCCATCCAAATGAGCCTCACCACCTTCCTTCTTAATTGGGCCCTTAACGGGAGTGGGGGTCTCCTTAATGAGCTGATGAACCCTCAGAGAGACAGAGCACAGGGCCAGTGGACTCACAGGGCCCTGGGTCCCTAACCTTCTTTTCTTGTGGACACAGACGCATGCAAACACATACACACACACACAAACACACTGGGGGCTAATTAGAGCCCATTCACACCCTACACTAATGATCCCGGCTCTTATTCACACACTTTAGCAGACTGTGTGTTTACTAAAGGGCCTCACAGGCCCCTCCACTGCACTACTCATACCACTCTGCCTACAATAGAGGATAGACGCCGGTGCAGCCCTCCAACCTGCCTCTTCAGTGGCCAGGATGAGATCTACTTCTTCTTTTTTCTATACAAACTGCTCCATGACTTAGCCAAGTCATTCACAAAGACACTTGCACAAAACATGAAAACAGAGCCGGAGAGAGAAAGGAGAGGGAGAGGGGTCAGTCAGAGGAGAGCTATAAAAACTGCCAGATCTGGAGTCCTGTGTGTAGTTGCTCTATGTGTGTTTGTGTGCGTGTGTGTGTGTGCAGTCTTAAAAGAAAAGGTATCGCTACACCAGCGGGGGCCCCCAGCAACAAGAGTTAGGGCACTCCTGGGTTGGCGGCCTGGGACTGATTTAAGAGTGTGTTTGAAGTGCAGATTACAGATTCTTTGCACCAAATCCCTCCAGGAGTATCCATGGCCCCTGGAATCTCTCTCAGGTTTCCTCACAGGTCCGGCCGGGGCTACTCACCCCAGCTTGAAGTCCTCTGGACTGGCCGGAGACGAGGACCAAGGCCAGACACACCAGGGCAGAATGAGACACCCACATGTACTGAATGTGAGATCTAAATCATTGAGACCTGATGTGCAAGAGCAGTCCTGATAACAAGACACCAGTGTTTTGGTGGGTGTACCTGTCCTATTCATGTGCGCATTCATACACAGGGACCCGACTACGTGCAGCAGCAGAAATGCCTACAGCAGGAGTCAGAAGTAGCGTTGGGAAGCAGGAATGCTCCATATTCCGCCAAAGGGGATTCCAACATGGAGGTGAGAGTCTTCGCATGTCCTGCACATATGCAAAGTCCCTCACAGTCAGAGTTTTGCTCAGCAGAATCATGACTACGGTCTTTAACTAAAAGACAGCGAGCTGCAGTGTCACCAGTGAGCACAGGGGTGTGTTTGTGTGTCACTGGTCTGAGAGTAAACAACATGACTACCTAACACTTGTGTGTGCGCTCATACGTTCCCTCTGTCTCCATACACGCACACTAGCGAGCTGTTCTAAAACGTTCTCGACCCTGCCGAAGCTCTGCAGAACAGAGCTACTCTGTACATGAAAAAACCCATCAGGCTACAGAGCAGAGCAGATGAAAACCAGCATTGTGCATCCTGATCATAAAAGCGAATCACACACAAAAGCTAGTACGCAGTGTACTGGAAGATTCCCATGAAGGAACAGCAGTGTGCCGGCACTGAAGGCATGCTAAATATTCCACCAGCAGTTTGTGACATTCTTGGACGTGCCGTCCACTTTAGCAGCAGGGAGAGTGTTTTCAGTCAGTATGGACTAACAGGGTGCAGGGAGATGATGGAAGGACTAGTTAAACAAGCTTTGATGGGAAGCAGCACAAGCATGCATGTTTGTTTTTGCAAATTAATGGTCCATCAGTGTTATTTAAGCAACTCAGCCTCATTGGATATAAACATCTTTTGATGGGAACAAACAAAACATGTTTTTGGAGAACTGGCATTAAATCAATAAAGAGACATTTTGAGAAGATATGTTTCATAACACATGTGGCCAACTACTAATTTGTTTGGCACCAATTTGAAATTCCATTTATCCGATGAGTGTTTGTATAAAAACATTAGCTATTTCAAGGGTAAAATTTACCAAAAAAACAAACAAAGTGCCATGGTTACTGTAAAACATCTGCTCATGACGCTTTATTCAGGCTGTTTTTTCCAGTTTAAATTCTCACACCCACACACTTGACTTATACAGCCTCTGCAATCCATTTTTGGATGGATTATGAAGTAATACTTTTTAAATTAACCGTTCTGTTTGATTTCTCCCTCTTTTCTTGTAACTGTCATGCCGATAAAGCTCCTTTGAGGAGAGTTAAAGAGCTGGGAAAAAGGGGCTCTTGAGGCTGAGGCAGCCCCATGCTGGCCGGCAAACAATGCTGTTTTGGAGAGCCGGAGCACTGGACCCAAATGAAACCTGGTGGGAGGGTGCAAGTGAGGGGGGGGCAAAACTGGACACGTCAATTATTAGGTCAGCATTGAAGGGAGAAAGGGAAGAGGGGGGGAAGGAGGCAGCGTGTGTGGTGGAAAGTCCTGTGTTGTATTGGTAAAATGACACTGGCAGAACCAAAGGGGCGTCTGCTGCTTAAACCATCAGCCCTCCAACCTCCCTCTGTCCCTCTTCCTTCCCCCAACTGTGTCTTCCGCCCGGTGATGAAACATTCAGACAGGGCCAGTGCCCAAGGTTTAGCATTTCCACAGTGCACGTCAAGGAAAAAGTCAGGTTTCTGTACTGAGGCTTGCACATTTTCACAGTTAGCTGTGCATTTTTCCTTCTGTTTGCAAAACACAGAACACAGTGTCCACTCCTGCTTATTTTTGCAGTGGAGTCTCATTGATTCAGTCAAAGTCCAACTGAGTCAAACAGGGCTGTTCGGTGTGATATGCAGAAGGGTAGAGAGAAAGAAGTGTGTAGTAGTGTACTCACTATAGGGGACAATAGGACTCAGCATTCTGTGGAGCTGGTCTCAGTAAGGAGGAATGCTGTTTTGTGTATGCCAGCTAAGGTTAGCGTCCGTCCGGCTGTAGTCCATCACTAGCATGAGCTCGCACCGATGACAGAACAGTCCTAAGAGAGAGACAGAGGAAAAGACAGAGAGAGAGAGAGAGAGAGAGAGAGAGAGGTGAGGCAGTTACAGGCTGCTGCACAATGTCTGGACAAACACTCACATGTCAACCAACCCTTTCACACAAGCTCACACAGCAACACAAACCTAAACACACACACACACACACACATGCACAGACCAGAATTCACCCACAGTATGATAGAATTACTGACCAACCTGAGAACCCTATCAGTGTAACAAAAACAGTTTGCGCTCACACACACACACACACACACGCTCACATACCCACACACACACACACGCACACAGTCTGCCAAATTGACGCACACAAGGGTATTCATTATAGGCAGGCATTAAGCTGATTGTGAAGCAGCGTTCAGCCTCTAAAGAGGGCTTTCTAAATCTGCCTCACAAAAAGACTCATGCATACCATTGCTCTGTGCACTGGGGCAATAAAGACTGCATTCTTAGGAGACCAAACACTTTTGGAGCTGCCTAAGCAAAATTCAGAGGAAAGAAATGTTACCTGCCACGACAAAGTTTTACTTTTCAAGTTATCTAAATGAATACACCTGAAAACTGAGATCATAATTAATTCAGCCGACTATATTTATCTTCAAAGGTAAGGCAAAAGGAAATCTAGTTTCTCATTCTGTTCTGGATGGAGTTGTAGATGTCATATTTCAGTCACACACGGATTAAAGACAGTTTAATCCTTCAGTTTCTATTGTTTTATTCTAATATGAAGCACCTCTCTGAGAAAACCCATGAGATTAAAACAACTATCTGAAATTTTTGTTATTTTTCCAAACACCCATTTGGATTCATTTCAATTTTGTGGACACCAAACCACAATTTTTTATTTAGAAGTTGCTTCAGGAAAAGTAGTTTAAAAATGAACAAATAAAGATGTAAATGGTTTGTAAATATACAGGCTCTATATATCTATTGACAAACAACATCACACAATCAATCGTATGTCGAAAGTACTTAACAGTATTTAACAGCAACATGATGACTTTTATTGCTTTTGCACATCTATATCTGTCTTAGTATATATAAAAACAAACAATTAGTCTGCCACCACTCTTATAACATTCATATCTAAAAGAAATTACGCAATGACCACACGGCTGTCTCTGGACACCAACAGGCTTCACATACAACACTGCCTCCGAGTACAACCCCCCTCTGCTCTAACTGACAGTCAACTTTTAACACTCAGCCCAGAATAACTGACTAAACTACAGCAGCAAACCACAGCTTCCACTTAAAACAAACACAGCTCTGTCCCTGCACAGCTCAGAGAGAGGCTGAAAGGAGAAGGCAGAGTCTGGAGGATCGGTTTGCTCAGGGAAATGTCTCATGGTCAGCAGCCAAAAAGGAGAGCTGCTACAACACACTCAGCGCCGTTTCAATCCTCTTCCAACTTCAGTCAGCCAGCGGAGCCAAGTCAAACAGCAGGGAGAAGCTGCAAGCTATGACAGCAGATCAAGACAAGAGATGCAGTAGAAGACAGGCAGCCTTACCTATTCATGCCTGCATGTCCTCCATCAGATCTGAAAGCACTATGATAATCCCTGGAGCAGACCAGACTTGTGTGTACACTGCTATGCTTTTTTCCCACATATGGGACACTACTCTGCTCTCTCTCTCTCCTCTCTCTCCCTCCCTCTCTCTCTCTCTCTCTCCTCTCCCTCCCTCTCTCTCTCTCTCTCCCTCTCTCTCTCTCTCTCTCTGGCCAGTGACAACAGAGTGAGCACTCAGCTCCCCTCCCCCATGAATCTCCCATCCCCCACTCCCTCCCCTCCTTCTCTCTCTTTATGCTAAAAGTATTTAAGTAGAGAGAGAGAGAGAGAGAGAGAGAGAGAGAGAGAGAGAGAGAGAATGAGGGGAGGGCAGCAGAGAGGGTGGGGGGACTGACCAATCATGCTCTGAGGGAGAGAGAGAGGGCGATCATACTGAAGCTTGGACACAGAGGATAGCGGAGAGAGAGAGAGTTTGGTTAGAGGGGAATGACCAGGTTTTGGTTTGCCCTGTGAGGATTAAGAAAGAGCTGAAGGAACAGTGGTCAGATTGTGATGAAAACATGCAGGAACAATCTCTTATTTCTTCTCTGACTTCACGGGCAGACAATGAGAAGAAAAAATGTAGCAATTTACTCGTTATTTATCACTCATGAAAAAGTAATTACACCACCTAACTAATTACTTGACAGCAGAAAAACTTTTTTCGTTACTTTGCTCAGCTCCTCCAAAGATGTCTCAAACATCTCTGAAGCTGCCATAAGTCACATTTTCAGTATGTAACTTAACTGGAAACAGAAAACACTTTGGAGGTATTTACAGATTGACAGCTAGCACAGCCCCTGGTGATTGATCTAGCACTCTAGTCCTGTCCTCACATTTTTTTAAATGGTTTATACCGACGTCCATGCAAGACACGTATATAAAGTGTGTGTTTTTACTTTACACTTGTCTGACGATTCTTTTCCTTCAGCAAAAGGTTACCTGCAATCAGCTATCAGAGCTAGTCCTCGAAGCCATGTGGGAATAGACGATTCTGCAGTGAACACAAAATTCTAGCCTAGTAACATTAATTTTCCAACTTACATAACTAACATAAATAACATTTTGCAATGTTGCTCTCTTGCATTAAACTGTAGCCAAAATGTAGCAGAGGGAGGCAGGCAGCAGATATCTGAGCGCATTTTGGATTTTATGAACTAACTGGGAAGCACAAACTGGTCATCAAACAAGATGTGTTGTGTGTGAAATTTCTCTCACAAAAATAAACTTTGGTAATGCAACAAATTTAAGGAACCACGTTAACTATGTTCATCCTTGCTAACGTCTGCAGCCATAAAGAATACAGCAAGCCTGCTTGTATTAATTCATACTTTTTCAATGAAAAAGTAGATCTGTGCACTAATACAGGAAATTGAAGATGCATTACATCAAGATGCATTCAGAAAATGACAGGTAAATCATAATTGAGTTACCTTTTTGTGGGGAAGCCAACCACATCATTCCCCAATGAGTCCAGTCTGTCCATTGAACACACATAGCTGAAATTCAACTTCCTATCCAACTCCTGGTAAGAGAGCAAACAAGCCAAGCTCCTCAAAAGTGTGAAAGTAACGAAGCATTACTGGGATTAGTAACTATTATATCATTAATTTCAAGCTGTAATCCATTCTAATACACTTTTTATTACTAAATAACTAACCTCATTGTTGTAACACTGATGATGACAACAATAAATATCACACACATAATAAAGGGAGGATTCTAGGCCTTGTATTGTTTGTCTTTTTGGGTGACAAGGTGTCTGGCAACTTTTCCAA
This sequence comes from Larimichthys crocea, assembly GCF_000972845.2. Lineage (NCBI taxonomy): Eukaryota > Metazoa > Chordata > Actinopteri > Sciaenidae > Larimichthys > Larimichthys crocea. Next base: position 16,964,321 of record NC_040025.1, read on the forward strand.
GAAAACAAATCCAAAACTTAAACACGCAACAGTTCTAGTAAACACCACAAGAAATAGTGTTAAATACATTTGATGTGTTTATGATCCAATATTCATGTCACTCAGATGTTTAGAGCTCCATCTATCCCGTGGTCAGGTGCTGTTCCAGTTTCATTTACTTGCTCTTCACACACAGCTGTCAGGCTGTTTTTAGCGCCACACTAAGGGCCCAGTCATCTCCTCCTGTTACACGGAGCCACCAGTCCAGTCAAGCTTCCCTGTTGTGCTGCCGCAAAAGCTACAGGATACCACCCCCACACACAGTCCACCCCAAATATTCATATACAAGTGAGCGCATAGAATGAGTGGACCAGCTGAAAATAGAGAGGGACATTGTGATCATATGTTTGGTGTCCAGAGCATCCAATGCACTTCAACATGTGACAGTATTACGGAAGGTCTTTGTCGTCATAGCTGCCTGGAGGTCTGCTGACATTAAATGAATCATCCTGTACTGTAACCATGCTAGTCCATGATGTTATCTGGTAATAAGGGATGGGCATTTTAAGTAGTTTCCTTATTTGAGTACTTGCATTCAATTATTATCACTGTACGGACTGTTGAGATTAGCCTAAATGGAAAACCATATAAACCAACATTAAGATGTTGCAATAATTCTGTGGCTAGTTTACCCTTTCAGCTGCAGCCACATCAACAAACTTTGTTTCTGGGTTGACCAACAACAGAATGCAAGTGCAATTTGAGCATGAATCAAGTAATGAGTGACTGAAAATGTTCAAAATTATTTTTGCTATATAGAAAAAAGTTACATTTATCATTGAAGGATCCCTTTTTTGGTATCTCCATAGTTTTTGCTATCATTCCTATTGGTAATATTAACATTATACTTATTAGTAAAATTTATTCTAAAAAAAAAAAAGACTAAATGAGTCACAAGATAAAATGGTAAATGATAAAGTAAACTATGAAATTCTTACCCAAACACACCATTATATTATAAACAGACCAACTTCCTAGTTTTACTTTGACCTCCCTTGACGTGCAGTTTCCTGTCCAATGATGCGCTTGTTTTCAACTTACCTGATCGCCCGACCGCTTGTGTTTCTTGCCATGTCAGACTTGTCTCGTAACAATGTCAGCGTGTTCCTGGGTGTCAGCAATTACTATAGTGAGTATAGTGTTATAACAGATAGAACTGATGGCCCAACTTGTAATAATCTGCAATTATTCTTTTTTGAAAAAAGTCTCTTGTTAGTCATGTGGGCTGAACTATTTTAGGAGATGCCCCAGTGGTCAGTGACATGGCTCAAATTGGAATGTAGGGCAATAAACCCATTGGAGGAAACGCTGCAACTCATTAGAGTGGTTACAAAACTCAACACACCCAGTGAGTCCTAGTTCAGGACCACAATTAGAGTCCTTAATGTTTTCCCTAATATGGGATCCTCAATAGATTTGCTAATGGTGTCTCTGTGGGGGGTTAGGTGAGGGTACGGTTGAGTAGGGATGTTCAAAGCAGACAACTCTGGCGCTCTCTCTATCACTCTATTGCCTTATTAGTGCTGAGGCAGCAGTGTGTGGACACAGGCAGCCTGCTGAGCCCAGCACTACTGAAGCACAAAGACTTCAGGGCCCCAGGACATGAGACGAGCCAAAAAACTGAGAAAAATAAGACTGAAAGAAAGTTTAAATGAGACAGAGCAGGTATGCCTGCTCAGACTAGTTCCTGTGTCACATGAGTGATTTTGACAGGTGTCAAAAAAGATCCCGCCCCCTCCTCTGACATGCATTAAGATATTTCTGCAGGCTTGTGACAGCTCAGACTCCACAAATATTCAGAGGACATTCAGTCCCGTGGACATCGGGGGACATGGGTTACTGTCAGGGGCAGTAGGTGCCTGGTGGTTGGAGGTTAATGGAGAGATATGAGAGGCAGACAAAAGAGCCATGGCAGGCTGAAAATGACTCTTGAATGGACAGAGGGTGCAGGTCAACGCGCTAGTGTTTGACCTAATACTCTGGGGCATGTCAACTCAACACCTCTGTTCAGCAGGTTGTTCGCCCCAACGATGAACTGTGTTAGCGGGTCAGCTGGTTTCATCGAGCCAAACTGATGAATCAGGCTTATATTTAATTAAGTTAAATGAAAATATGCATGCACCACAACAGTGCAGGGTGATTAGATAAGCATAATATAATGCTTAATGGCTGTATGGACATAGTTTCTCATCTGAAAGGTGGTGAGTCAAAGTTGTAGATCTACTTGGAAAGTACCGTAGAGCAGTCTTCCTGTACATCACACCTGACAACACTGTCTTAGGCAAAGTCACTTTTTAACTGCATAATTGTAACAGCTAGAGTGCAGACAGGCCATGTGTGTAAGAACAGTGATGGTGTAGCCTAGCTGTCATGTATGCATAGTGAGGATGGGTGGATTATAAATACAAATAGGGACGTGGTGATGAATATATTTTCAGTTAATCACATTATGCGTCTCACACCACTCGAAAAACTGGAAACACACGGCCCAAAAATGTATTTAAATAATGTAACCAGTGACCTGTTTGCATTCATAGCATCTTACACAAAAATAGGTTCTTTATTACGAGCTGTTGGGCCAATGAATTTATTATTTGTTCCTACGTTTCTAACAAATACTTAGCTGAAGCTATGTATTGCTCACAGTCAAAATAACTACGAACATGAAGTCTGATTGAGGTATTTTAATAGAAAAAAAATAGAATTGTTACATTTAGAGAAAAAACAGTGATCAACATTTTATGCTAAAACAGCTAATCAATAAAATGATCGACAGATGAATGAAAATAAATGTTTATTGCTGCCCTAGTTGTGTGAGTGACATATGTGCAAAAAAACTTTGCAGACTTTCAGAAAGATCACGATTATCAGTGGAACAGCAACGATTTGTCCAGCGAACATAAAAACTAGTGCACCTATGTTATAAAAGTTCATAGACACTGTAACTGATTGTAGTTAACCATTAAGGTTGTAGGTTTGGGAATCTGAAATGCTGTATATGAACTGAGTGGACCAGACCTCAGGTATGAGACTTAGGGTCTGACCTCAGGAGACTAATTGTTTCCAGGACTGTGTGAACTGGCCAAACCAAAGCACTACTTAAGAGAAACTAAACATCCACATTTAAACACGCAGGCTTTCAAGCAGAAAAAAATACCAGACAAATTTTGCACATTTTGTTTTTCAAAACACATATTACATGCAATTTCCTGTATTACCCCTCCTGTGACAGCATCCCAAAGCTCAGTGTAGCTCAAAGTTCTGCCTCTGTGCTTTTACATATCTACAAACAATCCACAAATGGTATGTGTTGGTAGTGATAATCAGTTCCAGGCTCCCAAGGTTGGACTATATCATTTCATTAGCACAGAGGAGCGAGTGCAGGGGCTTTAGCTGAGATTAGGGCAGAGTAGGAAACTCTACCCTAGCCCCAGTTGCCCTGAAGAGGGCTGGTTGAGCAGTGGAGGAAGGGACAAAGTCTGGGTGTGTGTGTGTGTGTATAAGAAAGACGGACTAAGGGGGAGGTCAGCAGGATTATTAGTGGGAGGTTCAGCTGTTTATTATTCCAATTCTATCTCTAACAGCTGAAAATTGGGAGAATTAGGCGGCAGCCCTGAGCAACCTGGGGATCAATGCAGAAGGGTTAAACCCTGTGGCATGGCTCCACACACTGACAGCGCGCACAGATACTGACGCAGCACATACACACACACACACCACAGAGGTCATTCACAAAACTTAACAGACACATCAGATTTACCGCTCTGAAGTGATAAGACACTCACAGACTTCACAGGTCGATGAATAGCTTCACACTTCAGACGCGGGTGAGCGTTTGAAAAACATAAGGCTGTGTTAGTTGGCTGCTAAAAGCTTGAGGTTTTGTCGAAATCCCATTGAGTTTCCTCTTTCAAGCCAGAGCCTCAAACACAAACTGAAGTCTCTTGATTCTGTATTTGTAGCATTCACAGAGAAACTCTTTTCATTTTGCGTTTATGCTGCCAATTATGACCTGTGAGCAGATGACCAGAGAAAGACGGCTGAGCAAGCTCGTTAAACACTTCAGATCCATCCAGCTATCTGCCTCTCAATACATCCTTTGCACACATGGACTTTCTCTGTTATATACACTGTTGGCATGTGCTTGTAATGTCAGAGGTTCTCTTGTCACGTCCATGCATGTTGCTAATCTGGAGAGGGACATGTGGCCATGGGAACTGGGAAACCTGAACTTTCCACACCATGCAGGCACGCACTCTGAGGGCATGGAAACAGGTCTTTGGACATATGGAGGTTAAGGAGTTGAATTTAGATTTTAAAGGGCTTCTAGCTGTTTCAAATTACAATCTGTGTGGGCATTTTGTGTTGTAGGAAACAGGTATGGCTACAGATAGACAAACCAGAGGAGATAAAGGAGAGATGTTCTCCATCCTGAAACAGTCAAACATTAACTCCAGATGTGGAGATCTTCACAACAGCTCTGTGGATCAATTATACTGTTTGCTGGCACTTGGATGATAGTTTGTAACCCCATTTGTGTTGATTTACAATGAAAAGAGCTAAAATAACAGACAAAGAAAAAGCACTTATAGAGTGCTCATGGGATTATTCCTTAATGTTAACAGTAGATTAAAAGCTATTAAAGACTGTGTGCATCCTTTCAGCCTGCCAACTTCAAGCTGTAATTAAAGACTGCGAGCTAATCTACTAGCTACAGGACACTAGTTATTGTCCATTAGACACTAAAAGTGATTTAACCTCAAGAGTTACCTCAATTCAGCTCCAACCACTGAACACACAAGTGTAATGCATATATGCCATATTCCCCTTGAAACAACAGAGGCACACTTTTAGTAAAATAAAAAAAAATCATTGCTGCATCTAATGACTACTTCTGCAGAGGCACACTTCTGTTTATGTCCTACAAATGAGGGCAGGTTGATCAAAAATGATAACCGATGCAAAACAGAACCTTGCTTACTGAGGCAAGTTGTTACTTGATGCTACAAGTCATTGACATTAATTTGCAAAAATGCTTACTTAATGAAGATGATTTCCTTAAATAATGGCATTCATTTATTCACTGTGAATAGGTCAGCTGCAAATTGCATGAATGTATTCATTATTTCTAATATCTTCCAATGGATTGCCTCATTTGGCATAAGGCTGAACAATGACTCACGGAGCATGCACTTTCAGCCTACTCAGCTGGTTGAAAGAAACTTTATCCTTGGAGTTATTCACAGTCATACAAGTGTTGCAAATAGCAGCCAAACAGTAGAAAACTAATTCAGAAAACTGACAACGGAGCAGACTTTAATGACAAGCACCTACTGTCGCTTAAAAAAGTGACAATCTTGTGACCTTGCTACTGCAGTTTGTGGCAGTTATGCGTTAATTATCACAAATGAGAAAAACTCACTGTTAACTGAGATAAACTGGTCTCTGGATTGTTTTCTGTAAAATAATTTATAGCATATTGATCAAATTACCTCTGTCTGGTCACTGGAGTGGTATGTGTTAATAAAATCTCACTTAATTACAGCTCAGTCACCATCCTCTCAAACAAGGAGCTATTGATAGATGTGTTTGTGGCAGAAAAGACTTCGAGATAATTGATTGTAAATTGATTTAATTTTAAAAAGACAATTCATATATGAAAGCCAGGCATGAAGGAAATCAATGTTCGCCATCTACATGCAAAATAAAAGAGTGTGAGCAAGTGCATCCAGTAACCATCAGTTTTACTGGTAGAAAATATAGAAAATGTGAGTTTTATAAATTAGAGGTTGTTTGTGTGCCTGCAGCCATTTGTGCGCACATGTACATACTGCTCAACAAGCTCACACATATGATGATGAACTTTGCTGAGTTAGATGGAATAAATCACGTGTAACCACTCCAATTTTCTTTCAGCTCTGGCTTTTTAAATTTTGTAATGACTGAGAATATAGTTCATTTCCAGCTCAGAATTGGTCTGGCTCAACCTCTGGAAAAGGAATTAGTTTCCTCTTACGTGATTGTCACAGACTCCAATAGCTCTTGTTGGTCTATTGGTCCCTCTATTTTCTCCTCCATCAACAGAGGTTGGTAGGGAGCTAATGGCTATTCTCCACTCCTTATTAAACCTTTTCTCCAGGGTCTAGCTCGTGCCCAGTGTTCAGGGAAACAGGGCAACAGAGCGGGGCATGGCTCACCGGGGTGTCTTTTCTAGTGTCCAGCCTGTTGGAGAAGACCTGGACAAAGCAAGAAGCCTGGTGAAAGCTGCCTGTTGTCCACCTAATCCTAGCTGTGGCCCCGTCTCCATTGACAACGCAAACCCGGACAATGGTCTCTTTCAAGAGTCGTTCTCTTCACTGACACACTGACATAGCAACAATAGAAGAAGACACTTAAGGAATGGAAAACCTTGTCCATGATCACACATGTGCTTTCTTTACAAATGATACAGGAAGAAAAGTGCATCTGTAAATGACAAATGTCAAAAATAAATAGAGTTTTCTTCTGAGAAAAGGTGCTGGGAGCCGAAGTGTGAAGCCACAGGCACATGAGATCACTCTTCCATATCTTCACTGATGAATGCAATAAACAGTAGCCTAAGATAGCCACTTGTACCAGACCACAGGGTGAAATAGGCTTCACTGCGTGGTCTGGTATAAAATGATTTCCCTTCTTCGAGATCAGCTTTTCTCGCCTTGCTTTTTTCCTTTCCTTTGAGCACATTTGCTGACCAACAGAAAAGGAAGATGAATGCTTCCATTTTAGATGCCGAGGCCCCCTTCTCTCATCTTCTTCGATCCAGATTTCACATTAAACATGTAATAGCATGCGACCCTGCAAGGCACAATTCTCATTCAGGTGGGCCATGTTATATGAATGAGATTTGGTGAAATGCCAATATTTATGCACATACATTCGCATTCTGAGCCTCCCTCATCATTGCATCTACTTCAGTACTAAGGGAAGAGCAGCTGTCATTTCATACATCAAATTATACTGGGGAATACACACACAGATACGTGTGCACACACATGCACAAACACTAAATCCACCACAAACCACAGCCCCACTGCACTGTCCAGACACTGGTTTTCCTGTAATAAGCTTCTCGCTGCTGCTCTGTACAGCAGTATCAGCTACAGCTACAGTTGTTGGGAAGGTCATCTGTCAGAGAATGAACTAGGCTGTGGCCGTTTGGCATCCCCAGGAGGTCTGCAGAGAGAGGAGAGGTGTCTCTGAAGGACACTTTCCCTTTTCTCCTGTGCTCTAATTCAATCGTTCTGACAGGGTAGCGGTGTCCCAGTGTCTGCCAGCCCAGTAATCTCTGTGTAATTGAGTTCCCAATCAGCCATCCATCAATAATGCATCTGGTTCCATGAGGGAAGAGACGACCACACTGCTCCGGCCCTCTGCTTGGAGGAAGGAGACAGGAATCTGCTCAGTCTGAACAGAGAGATCTATTACTTCCTGTAGATCGTTTGCTCAACTCTCTGGCTTGTATCACTCTCAAGCTACTTCAAAATTGGGATTATTATGTTATATCAGACGGTATCATGATGGTGGGTGGTTTGCAGAGCTGAAAACATTGTCTGGAACAAAGACAAACATAAAAATGTTCAGAAATCAGCCCACGTATTGATGTTACAAACATCAAATGGAATGAATCATCAGCGATGTGTGGTTGAATGATAGAAAAAGCACACAAGGAAAAAGTCAAAGGACATGAGAGAGATACTGAAGCACGTTTCTGAAGCCCCTATTATGGTGTTTTGTGGTATGTCCATAAACACGCACACAAGGGTTCGAAGTCTACCCACACACTCCTCACTTTTCAATTGCCGGTGCATGCCAACCTATCAATTAGTGACTAAGACCGTGGTCCTCCAAGGTTAAACTGTACAGCTGTCTGAATGATTTTCAATTATACGGCCAGGAAGCCCCCGACAGCTTGCTGGCTCCCACCTCCCTCTCTGGTCTCACAGGGTCATTTATAATACCTAACGCCTCCGTAGATAATTGTGTATCACCACCTCCACAGTGTTATCTCCATTTTCAATTTCCGATCTTGGAGCACCTGGTATCCCCCTTTTAAAACGTCCGTTTACATCTGCTCCTGTGTTATGAATAAACTGCTTTTGGTGGAACGCTTCGAGAAAAAAAAACGTCTGTCCAGTAGTGATGCACGTATGTGGTATTAGACTTTTGATAGATGTAATCCTTTGAAGGAGATTTAGTCTCGTAAAAAAACTGCTTCTTAATTTAATTTAAATGTCAGTTATCCTTTTTAAAGAATAATGAAATAAAAAATAATGTGTGATCATCTGCAGCTCCCCACATCTTGGTGACATCATGCTCCATGGGTCCCTGTTGTGCTGTCCCTTTACCCTTGGGTCTGCCAGATTAATGGCTCATTTAAGTCCCCATTACATTACATTAGCCCATTCAGCCAGCGCATACTGTACACTCTCCAGCAAATAAATCACATCATGAAAATATGAATCAATCTCAATAAGTGACTGCACATAATCTGTTTGATGTTAAAGACTATTACAAAGGTTTATCCTCAGAGTAGCAAATTACTGTCACTCACAGGGATAGACTGACTCTAATAGCTCTTGGGATATTGAAGCTATTGGCTTATCGTTGCAATGAGTCTATGAAGCTCAGGAGAATATCCTCAGTGTTACTGCTACCAGATTTCAGAAAGCCAAGTATGTCAGCGTGAGAGTGTATTACACTGGTCAGTGGTCTGAACCGATTACTGTGGTTGGCTGGTTGGGCCAAAAGTCACAAAATGCCACAAAACAGTGCTGCTTGCCCAAGCAATTTTAGAAAACCGAATCTGCGCTGCATAATAGTGTGACAGCGTGGGTTCAAGAAAATTCTGTGAATTGCAGGCATGGAAAAGGCGTAGGTGTGGTTCACACCACACACCAACACACACAACAACACCGTTCCCAGCTGGAGGTTAATTCAATCCCAGCCTGTTCCATTTTGAGGCTGCTGTCAGGCTCCGGCCTGCAGTGTGACATTGTGAGGGAGAGGTAATTACATTTTGGTCCAGTCCGGCAACTCAGCGTCTATTCAGAAGGTGCTGTCAGTGCCCTCCTCCTATAGACCACAGCCACCAGAGGAATGTCCAGCTCTGGACACACTGCTGTGGACAAAACAGCTCCACTGATTGCACCACTGCACTTTACAGCCCACAGAAGTGGACTGTGTTTAAACTAAAAACATTTATCAGCAAACTTCACTTAATCAGATTTTTTTCAACCCTGGCTGTGTTTCACGTTAGATATCAGAGCCTTTACGTTTTATTTCAGGTAATTAACACATTAATAAATAGAAAATAATAACCTCTAATTAACATTTACACCACAATCATCCAGTCTTTAATTCAAAACTATTTTCTCTGCAAAAATCCTGAAAGAATTCAGTTGGTCAAGTTGCTTCGGTACTATATCAGTTTCTAACTAGGCTGAGACATTTGAGCCTTTAAGGCAACTCCTCTGCAATAAACAGTTACAAGTTGTGCAACAGATCTGTCTCGTGACAGACAGTGATGTTGTGGTGACGTAGAATGAATTCAATCCAAGAGCGTTTACTTTCGATTTATTTTAAAGGGCTTTTTTTGGAAGGGTGCCAGCACTGAAAGAGTATCCAGTAATGATATGAAATAGCACAGAGACAACCCATGGGGAACACATGTAAACTGTCCTGTGTGAAATTATTTCACAATGAAATGTGACTGTGCTACAAGTCAAGGGCTGTGGACTTTGAAGTAAAAATGAAACACACCCTATGGTTTTTATAGTTCTTGTGCACCTGACCACAAAACTTCATGATAGATTTACAGCTTTGCTGATGCTCTCAGTTCATGTGTGGTCATGTTGTACTTGTCCATTGTGTACTATTGATCAGGCCCTGGTGAAACTTGTGACTAAAGCTTAGTCCTATCCCAGCAGAATAAATCACAGTATTGACCCTGTGGTTATCAATAAAGGTAATGACAAACATCTGGCCCCACCTTTAATGGAATCGACAGAGTCTTGCTGGCAGCGGCCCAGCATTGGCCACACATAGATTGCCTTGATCTTTTCAGTGGGAACCTACCCTTAGTATGCAAATGAGACGGTAGAAATGCAATCGCCATCTAAAGCTAAGCAGTGCTCCTATTGAATCAGGAGCTGAAAATCTCCATAAACACCAAAGGAAAAAAACTTAAAATGTCTGCTGACAATAAGCCTGTTTGGACTGACTAAGATTCATTCTGTCAAGGAGCTCTAACACAGTGTATCTATGTCAATGGAGGAATAAGTGAGGAGATCAAATCAATGATCGCACCACTGAGGTCCAGAGGTGCTGAGCTGGACTTTTGGAGCAGCCTGCAGAGGCAGCACTCTGTCCTGTCTTGGGTGTGTCAGGCTCTGGATCTACACAGGATATCTTCTTAGGGCCAAGGGTCTTCTGTGACAATTAGCTCCCATATATGAAAACACCTGACCCTAGTAACAGAAACTATATCCATGGGCTCAAACAGGAGTGTGGCTACAGCATTATTGGTGCAACGGCCACACATTGTCCTTCTAACCTTGGGATCGATGAGTGGCTGAAAGAAGCAGACTGGAGTAAATGTCTGTGTTGTCTTGTTCTTACACACAGAGATGGGGCTACACAGAAAGCCATCATAAGCAGCATAAATGAAAACACAAAGCAGGTAGATACCCTGCAGCCCAGTTAGCTTTTCAAAGCAGATGACAATCATAAGAACATGCTCAGTGGACTAATAGTAAATGACACAAAATTGCACTCTATTGACAGTATTGAATTCCTAAAGGTACTGCAACAGCAAGCAATTACAGTTCTCTATCACATACAATTTGAAATAACATCATTTTGCTGACAACTGACATTTTCTTTCCCCGGGAATACAATGATCTGGTGTGTCACACAAAGAGAAAAGTACTGTACTTAGAGTCAGGCTCAATAAATGCAAAGGTGAAATACACAAAGCTTAAAGACTGACGTAGAAACAACATAGGGAGTTGGATGTCTCCAAATGAAATGAAAGAAAACACAGCAATAACATCTTCAATTGTATCTTTCCTGGAGTTATCCAATGAGACAAGAGCTAGTGAAATTTTATCAGCACGTCATAAAATTCAGTCATGTGTCTCCAGGTTTTCATCATCATTTCTTTTGGGTTTCCACTTCATTTAGTGGATGGGCTGGAGCCCAATGACTGAGTGACTCATAAAGGAGGGCTGTACACACACAACATGCAGGGAGAAAAACATAAAGGTTTACTAGAAACAATTTAATTATGAGAGGCTTTAGGGCCTGCTGTGTCTGGGAGAACCTCATTCAAATCTGAAGCTGCACATGAGACTTACGTAAAATTAAATGGTAATATAACATCTGCAAATAAACTGGAGACAGCATCTCTGTGTGCACACACTGTCAAGTTTAACCTATCAGCTGTATTTTATCTTTGTTTCTGAGACAATCTATCAGGTAAAAAAAAAACAGTTTTAAAGACATGACAAAGTTTAAGTAGTTCACATTGTACCTACCAAAATAAACAAAACTACTTGAAGGAATTATTTTATGCTAAAACTAATCCTCTGTTTTACCAGGGAATCCAAATCAGAACCAAACTCAGTGTGAAAATGTTTTCATCATATGTTACGGTAAGATGAGGCAACCCTAAACCTTCCATTTCCCCGCCAATCCTGTTACTGCCGGGATTTGTTCTGCTGGCCCTATAAAAGATTAGTCCTCGAGGAGAAAGAATGGACTTGATTAGCTAGACAGCAGTTTAATGGGATTGTCAGAGGGCCTACAATAAATCAGCTTTTGTGATTAAATGGGATCTCCAGTAAAAGTTGTATGTCTCCAAATCAATAACTATTGAATGTTTCTCCCTTTGTTCCAGACGAAGGTAAAAAAAAAAAAAAAAAAAAAGGAAGGAAGAAAAAAAGGAAACAAAGCCAAAATTTCCGCTGGTCTAATGACCCTACAGCCAGTGGTGAAAAGCAGCTTACATGTTCAGCGGGGAGGTGGAGAGAGAGGGCAAGGAGCCACTCAGCCTGGAGACTAAAGGGGAGAGAGCAAAAGAGATGGATAGAGAGATTTGTATTTAGAGTAAAGAACAAAGCATCAGGGAATAGTTGGGGCATTAAGTAAAAGCAAATGGACTTAAGCAGATACGGATGTATAGCCATAATTGGACAGATACTGTAAATGCTCTAGGCATCTCTGTAATGGCTAACCACAGACACAGCACTATACTCCCCTCTCTGTCTGTCTCTGTCCATGTGCTCACAGGGATATGAGTCAGGTCAAAGAGATACACTCTATGTGTATCTTTCTCATTGTGATTGAACACTTGAAGGAAGAGTTGTTCTCTGTCTATTAGTGGGAAATAAAATGGTGTGGAGGCACTGAGTCTCCAGCCAGACCGTGACCCCGTGCAATGCTGGAGAGCTGCCCTGGTCAATTAAGCAGCAGAGCTCTGATTCCTCCATACATATTAACCACCAAACACCAGTGAGACGCAGGAGGTAGTGCCCATAGATCATCACACCGGGTTAAATAGAAAATATCATTGACCAACGGGTTTTTTTTCTGGCTAAATAGATATGGGATTTGGATTTTGCAAGAGGTATCACAAGGTTAAAAGATTTATTGATGTTGTGAGGCGTATTGTGCTTTTTTGCAAAAACACAAAAATGAGGTCATTCATCAGAGCATAGGAAATGCTCAAATAACAAAACACATCCACACAGGAGAACATTAATGACTCTCCATGAAAGTGACCACTGTTCTCCTCCTTCTTGTTCTTGTTCTTGTTCTTGTTGTTCTTCTTCTTCTTCTTATGTTCAAGTCTGTTAACTAGCTGTATGTCCGTGACCCTGGTCTGTATCTTGGGTGCTGTGTGCAGTGCTAAGCTCTGACTCACCCCTCCACTTCACACATCACATCAGATCAGAGGGTTCGAAGAGCGTTCCAGGTCCTACCAGCCCGCTCTACATTCCTGTTGCTTTGATACTGGGGGGGCTCCCACGTGTCTGTCCATCATCATCGTCTCCCCTCTCCTCCACCTCCAAACCTCCTCTAATCCACCACATACACACACACATGCACACACTCACACACACCACCACCACCACCACTCCCTCATCCATCCTCCCCCAGCTCAGAGGAATTCTTCAGCTCTGGACAATGTTTCATTTCTTCACAGGCCACATCTTTGATAGCTTAATGGCCCCCGCAAAGAGGAGAACATGCACTGAGAGACAGGGCGCTTCCCCCATATTTAAGTCATTCAAGCTCAGCTTCAATATTATGTGTGGGCTTGCTTGTCACAATGACACAATGTGGAATAGCATGTTCTGTTTGTGGAAGGAATATGTCCACTCCCTTTCCATAAAAAAGTGTTATTCAGCCAACTTAGATGGATGTACCTTGTACAAGGACAGCATACAAGAAGCCGGCAGCTCTGAACATTGTCCAGCAGAGAGTGAAAAACATTTCACACAATAAAACCTGGACTCAATTCCATCTCCCCACTCACCTCTAATTCTTACTGAGCCACAGCAGCTCTGCTCTTTGTCGGTGCCATTTCACTACCTTTGAATTTGACAACATCACAAGTGTGCACACTTTCTATGTGGCCCTCTGCACTTTGAAGGTCTGTTCATTTTCTAAGCTGAAAGCACAGTGAGCACAGAGAGCGGCCAGTTTCTGCTGTGCTCGGAAAGGAATGAAAATCTCTCTAGATGTAAGACATGAAAGCATGTGAATGAAACGTTCCAAAGATAAAGTAATGATATATTGATGTATTTCTAGTGCTCCTGCGTGGTACAACTCTCATAAAGCAAAACATCTCAAATATATCACATATACTGCCTTTGCCCACCCACCTATCTCATTACATTTTAGACCGGTGGCTTTCAACCCTCGACCTCAAATACCACAATTCTGCTAGTTTTCCTTCTTGCCATCTAATCAGGGTCTGATTTACGTTTAGTTTGCTGAGTGAATGCTTTGAGAACCAATGATCTAGATGATTATTCATAAGGAAACTGTGTGCGCAGAGCAGCTCAGCATCACCATCATTTTTCCACTGCAGTGTCTTGCAGTACAACTGGGAGATGTAGTCATGCCTTGAACACCTCAACTGGGATGCATCTGGGTAGCATTTGCACGAATCACCTCAGCCAACTTCAAAAGGGGTTTGACAAACGGCGATTCAGTAATACTAATAAAATTGGGCCTTTCACCTCATAGTCCAGTTATATACCTATTACAGTTTCACTGTAAAACTGTACACATCATAAATGGCACCAGAGTCAAAGGCCACTATGACAAATGTAAAATAGATAAGAAAACAATCTCAAGTTTAAAGCACATTGAGAATAAGGTTTAAGTTTTGTATTTGAACTTCAATTGTTCAACATTGCAAAGCAAATGGTGTGTCTGAGAGAGAGTTAGAGCAGCGCTGGATCACCGTGGCTGGCCACTGACCTTCAGGTGCCGTTTGAGGGACATGTCCATGATGCTACTTTTACAGCCAAACCCCCCTTCCTCTCTCTACCTCTGCCTCTGTCTGTAATAGCATGGCTTATAGTCATTTTCAGCCATAGGACATTTTATGACAGCCATAGCTATGATTGCACACCAGGCCAGTGGCAGCAGCAGCCTGGCTGAATACGTAGAACAAGGTGTGGGCTGACCCTGAACCAGCCCTCACGCTATTGGCTCAGTAACGCAAGGGAAGAACGTGGGCTGGCGGACAGGCAAGATTATAGCAGGAGAGGTGCGAGTGTGGGTTAATCTCAGGTGTTGTGAGCAGGTTTTAATATAGATGGTCAGTGAGGATGTGATAGGGGATAATTGCTTCTGGGGTTGTCACAGATGGTGCTGGTTGATCTGTTAACTATGGCCAGGTCAGAGCTCTGTCAAGGACATTTTTACTGCTCTGATCTCCTTATCGCTCTCTCACATTGTCAATCAGTACTAGTCCTACAGAGGTATGACTTTATGTGTAGTTCATTCCATTTTCTGATTTACTTTCTCTGCTGAGGAGTAGTAAATTTAAAATGTAGAGTAGTCGACTAGTCTAAAAGTAAGAAAATACTGAAAATAGTAAGAAAATAGTTTGTTACTTATTGGAATTTAAATGTCAGCAAACGTGTCAGGATACTAGTGAAATGTTGTGGATGATTATTTCTATTATATGAAGGAAATGAATACGCTGTTCATGTTTATTAGATGAAGAGAGAGGCTGCGCCCTGGTTAGTGGGATGGCTGCATAACATAGCGGTAACATGACTAAAAATATGAATAATTAGTTTAACTGACTAGTATTTCTGGTGTTGACTAGCAAGATGTTTAATCGAAGTTGACTAATCGTGCTTATCCCTATGCAACTCTTTGTAATATGTATTATGAAAATAGTGTCTTGTACTTGTAACAAAAAAAAAAAAAACATGTGCACAATAATCTGATTGTTACCACTCTTATTTTTATCCTTTACTTTAATTAAATGCTCATGAACCACACTAACTTTATTCCCTCAGCTTTCATCCTGTAACTTCCTACGCAGTGACTGAGGTCCAAAACGCCCAAAGGCTGAAATTAATTCAGAGAAAACAGAAGGTGTTAACATACAAAACAGATTTACACATATCTCAGGCCAATGTTGAGAGTAGGGACCAGGGGACAAATAATATATTGAATTAAACAATACCATCCTTTTGAACCTATTAACTGTTCCACTGCTTACCAAGTAGACAGAGAGGCGCACTGAAGCCTGTTTCAGTGATTTATATCACATTGCATACCACAGGAATGTGTGAGTAAAAATAGCTTTTAGTGATAGATTTCAGCAGGATAATACACACTAGGGCGGTCAAAAGTATTTTTGTGTTTAAAATGATACGATTTCCGTTAATTAAACATTTAAGCGTATGTAAAGTACAGAACACCGCCATCCACGACTGACTAACTAGTGGACACTTTCCTCTTCCTGTGCGGTCTACTGACAATCACACAGCTCTGCTGCAGACAGACAGACACACACACACACACACACATACAAACACGTCATCTGTATTGCATTGAAGATGCAGAGATACAACACAGTGTTTATTTTACAAGCACGGATCGCAGCAATAGACAGTAAACACAACTGAACAGTAGTAGACAACAACAATCCTCCACGTGTGGCTCAGCTGCTGCTGTGAACACAGAATCAAAATGTGAGTTCTGTTTTTTTTTTTAAATACTGCTGTTTCTGTATAATACAGAGAGAGGCGGTGCAAGCAGGTGTGTGTGCAATAAAAGACAGAGGTGTAAGTGTGTGTTTGGAAGAAAAAAGTTAAATCAAGGTGAGCAGATTAAAATAGTTTGTGAGTAAACACTAAAATAAGGTGGTGTGACGTTTTCTGTACCAGTAATGTGTGCAAGTTGTTCAATCGAAACAAAAATATATATTTTGTGTACCTAGGACTTGGCTGTGGCATCAAAAGAGGTTTGGATTATTGTTTTTAATACTAGTATTGAAGTTTAAAATAAAAATAAATAAAAAGAATTGGTTTATAATGACAACTTAATCTACCCATTTTTAACAGGGTCCTGGATACATGTTAAAACACATTCTGTTTTTATATAGGACCTTTTGCATTCATCTAATTTGATACTGCAATAGTGCAATAAAATTTAAAACATAAGCCGACAAATTAAATTTTCTTTTTAAACTTCTGGTAAATCATCCTACTAAGCTCTTTTACATGATTTATATTGTAATTACTGTGTTACAATAGCTGCAGTGAAAAGTCTTTATCCATATGTTTTTGTGCATGTAAACATTTAAACATATTACTTTATAAAAGCGGTTGTCTTGTTGTAGCACAGCATTTTTTTTTCAGATGTCAGATATCACAAAGACAAACCAACAGCAGACAAGCATGCACACACAGAAACAAAGGCAGAAAGCAAGAGTGACAGGGAGCAGCAGCAGAATGATAGAGGTCTGTGCTTGCCTCTCATCAGAGCTATTCCGAGCGGCCGCCCTGTCAGAACACGCCCCAGATGAGGTCTCTCAAGGCGGAGAGAAAGCTGTCATAACAGGACGCCCGGAGGGCTGTTCGATCAGACAGACAGCTCTGAGAGGTGTTAGACACACACACAGGACCTGTCTGCATGTGAGTGGTCCTGGTTATAGCCACAGAGTATAACCCTGCTGACAGACAGACATCATTCAGGGGCCTTTATCTTCCTCTCTCTCTGCATCTTTTTTCCCCTTATTTCTCTCCGTGAGCACCGGGTGGGAGGGAGCACCACTGACAGGTTTACTTAAATATTTATGCTGACAGGGAAAAGACAAGAATGTTATCTCCAACAAGGCGTGCTTCCATATCAACACATGCTCTGACTCAACCACTCACATGAAACATTTGCTGCCAAAAGCCTCCCCGCCTTCTCTTAGAACTAGTTAAAAAGGTATGTGCACCAGTGTAAAGATTGAGAGCCCAGATAAGACAGCCTCACATGTATGTAGCTGCTTTCATCTGGTGCCATGGATATTAATATAATCCAGCAATGTCATGGAATAACTGCAAAAATGTTGAGGCAGCAATCATGACGCTAATAAAATTTTAAAACACACCTCCCAGCTCCTCTCTCTCCAACCTCATGAAATGGCCTGTACCACCTTCACATTATTCATGCACCCTCTGTGTCCTGTTGTTCACTCTCAGAGTTCATTTGGCTCTCGACTTACAAAACACAGATGGGGCTGCTGTTACAGTTCGTCATGTGTGTGCGAATGAGGCAGCACTGTACACAGATGCCACATCTCATGTGAAGCACATCCCATTAAAAAAGGAGGGCGCACAGCTTTTCCAATCAACAGATCACCTTTTTCAAATAGCCCTTTGTTCCCCCGACCCCCCAGCAGCTGGCAGCAATTAGCTGCCAGGACAGGACACAGCAGTCCAGCTTGCCAGTCAGTCCATTATAGTGCAGGGCCGGGTGACGTATGGGAATGGAATCACAAGCGCCTGGGGCTGTAAATTAGATCTGTGATAGATGCTGTGGAATCTCTTCACCCAAATCAGGCACCGCTTACTTGGAAACTTTTCAAGGGTGGTTACACCCGAAGCAGGACGACACACGTTTAATCAGTCCAAATCGTGCTACAGGGGATAGTGTGTAGTCAAGATATTAGTCTTTATACACAGCTGGTTTTTGCTTCGTCAAGTTGGCACAACAGAGGTGATGAGTTCAGTATACCCAGCGGACTGCCAAGTTTCCCCTTGAAAAGTCTTGTTGCTGACAGCAATAATAAATTGCAATCTGACCAATCAATTGTAGACCAGCTTGAACCCCTTAAGTCCTTAAGAATGAGAGGCTGGGGAGAAAATCAATTTGCAATTTACATCAGGCTGATGAGTGTTGAAAACACTGAGAAAGAGACAGCTCCCAGGATCCAAGTATAATTACATCCTAGCCAGTGCAGAGCTGCGGCCCAAACATCATAATGGGTTTGATAATCAATGGTACTGAATGGAAGTCACAGTACCTAAACTCCTGTCATTTATGCACACAAACTGCTCAACACACTGCCAAGTATCACACAGGGGAAGTGATTTGTGTCGCATCAACGGGCAGTAAGTGTGTGATGACAACCTCTTAGTGGGCCAGCTTCCTGGAAACGTGGCTACCTGGCTGCAACACAATGGTGCGGGTGGGAAGAGGACACCATTGGGGTTAAGGAGCATATTGAGCCAGGATGGTGTGTCAGGTGCCAGAGGCTACTGCCATGTTGTGTTTACGCCAATGGACTCATGTGGCGAAATCAGATCTGTGGACGCAGCAAGAGCGCTCGACTGTGAGGCTTTTATCTTATTTTCGTATGCAGACCAGGATGAGGAGTACAGGAATCATTTCCATCCTCTGTCTGCCTCTCACTCGCATTGACAAAAACATAAAGAGTGTCTCAACACATTCATGCAAAGAGCACCTCGCACAGCTAGAGACAGAGCCAAAAGTCATAATGAAAAACAGAAGCAGAGGGAGGTGAATGAATAGTCGCGGTTTCAACTATGTTTTGTTTTCTAGTGGAGACAGAAAGAAGAGGCAGAAAAAGGAGCAGACTCGAAGGGTTAAACGTTGGCAAAAAGCGGGGAGGGGACAAAAGGCCCATTGTAAGGGACAGAAGTGTCCCCGGAAAGGAGGGGAGAGAAAAGAAAGCCACCACTGGCTGGTCCCCCCAAGCCATTGTAAGCGAAGGGGAGTGCAGCCACGCATGACAGATGTCCCTGGCCATTGTTTCCCCAGCAGCCTCCTCTCTGCCTCCTGCTCCAGCTCTGGAATTCCATGAGACGGCCTCCGCCTGTGAGAGTCGTTCAACACACCTCGTCTCTTGCCCCATGTTCCCCTCCGCCATCCTGCTCGTGCGCTGTGGGTGTTCACGGATGATCATACGGTGGGGATGGGGGGCCAGAAGTTATCCTCACTAGACGTGGTTCCCACAGGCCTGTCGGTAATGCTACTGCACTTACCAAGACGTGTGCTTGCACGTGTATAAACATATAGACATTAGTAGACACGGAGCAGCTGTATGTAAGCACAAATAAGAATTTCACCAAAGAGCACTACATGAAATTTGACATTCACCACCTTAGAAATCAATAAAAATAAGATCAATTGCATTTGTAATCATCTGAATAACTTCTAAAAACAGCACTCAAATTTATTTTAGCCTCAGGGCTGTGAGGTGAAAGCAATTACTAAAGTGTTAAGTGAAGCGCAGGTGAAAGCCTTTCGCAAAATAAAGAGTTGAGGTAAGCTGTTTTTACAAAGCAATGACGTTTTGCATTCCCCATTCAGCGGCCCACCATGTGGGAGACCTACAGAGGCGGCTTGTCGGGCTGTCAGTCACAGCAACAGTGTGCCAGTGGGAAGTGAGCCCAACAATGGCCCTGGTCTGGTTAATGGGTGAGAGAAATAGCAGACAATCCTTCATTTTATGCCTTACTACCACACTGTCTGCTCTCTGTCCTATTCTTCTCGTAATCTCAACCACATTTGACCAACACTCGCTCACTCAGTTACCCCACCCCCACTCGCCTGTTAACATTCATTTAAAAAACACACACACACACCACACACACACACACACACACTTGCATACCAATGCGTAAGTATGAGTGAGAGAGTGAGATCTCTAAACTGGGTGGAAAATCAGTTTGAAAGCAATGAATGTTTACCAGGTGGATCAATGGCTGGCGTATAAATCATTTGGTGAGTTACAACACTGCTGAGCTGCTGTTGTAACACCCGGGAACTCTTTGCCGTACTGTCCGTTGCCGCCTTGACCCGAAACTAAACAGTGCATCAGCACAAAACCGCCAGCTTTGCCACTTCCAGGTCAGCATAGAACACACGTGCAGCTTTGACGTATAAGCAAAACAGTCCACACATTGCCTTCTCACACAAATGCTTTATGAAATCTGTTTACAGGTCTTCTAGTTCAAGTCTAGAGTTGCATAAAACCTTTCATGACCTTTTGTTCCAGAGAGAGCTGAACAAAGTATGATAAAGTGCCCAAAGTGATGTCACTTGATGCAACTTCTTGTCTGAGGCTGAAGACTACGTTTAAGTTTAAAGATGGAAGATGGAGGTTACCAGACCTGAGTCCTCATCTCAGCTTGAGACTTGTTTCCAAAACAAATGGTTGCACTATGGGTAATGTGGGAACCAGATTCTGACAATGAAGAAGAAGATTATATGGAACATAAATGACAATATCTCAATATTTATTCCATTGTCTATTGTCCATTGTGAGTCTGACAATGTCATAGAAGTGCAATGCTAAATTTACAGCTATTAACAGCTACACACAACCTTATTTTTGGTGCACGATTGATTGATTGATTCCTACATAGCACCTTAAACCTTGAGATCAAGAAGATGACCCGCAATCACAATTTACCTGCAGAATTAATGTATATATTATGTGCACATAGCAGCCTGTTATACTGGTGTGGCATCAGAAGGGTATTCAAATCAACTTTTACTTCACAACAAAATCTTTAATGAAAATGTATTTTACTCATAATACTCATAAAATATCATATAATAATAATAATAATACATATATAATATATAATATATTGACATCAGATTGTCATTTCTATATCTTTCCAAAACCAACAATCTGACATACACACCACTTCGCCACAACTGGTCAGCTGTGTGCAGAGGTGAAAAAGGTTTTTTTTATTTCCCTCATTTCGTTGAGTTCAGCTCTCATTGTTTGTTGTCTTCAGGAGAAACTGTCTCAAATCGTGTGCTTGTTATTCCCTCTTATTTCCTGTGATGGCCAGCTCTTCAAGTATAGCTTTTAGGAACAACTGTAATCTTTTTGGATTTGGTTGAAGAACAAATTGAACAAACTAGTTCTGATTGAGCACAACCCAACCCTCAATAATTTTTCTTCAACATGTTTATTTATGTATTTCTGTACATTGAGTTTCAGCGATTCAGCGATCTTCTCCTGACTTTTCACCTCTGCCCTCACTGCTGAAAACAGATCTGTTAGTGTCTGTCCTGCTGCTTAGTTTGATCCCTGCAGCTCTTTGTATTCTCGTTTTCAAGCCCAACTATTTGCCATTTGTTCATCTCTGTTCTTCACTGTCACATTCAGTACATGTTTCAACACTGTACGTAATATACTGGCCAATTTTCTGTCATGTCTGTCATGTTAACGTCAACAGAGAAGCAACATTAGTATTATACATGTTCCTCAACTCACTCATGTTAAGAGCCACGTCTGGCGTCACAGCTGAAAGCTCAGAGCCAAAGCACAAGGTAAGGACCCTCTCACAAAGAGTACTTATTCTTCCTAACTAGCCTCTGTAACCTGGTGGGTCTGACCTTCAATCCAGTGGTGGAAAAAAGGATGACATATGGCCTAGTCTGCACATCCGCAGGCCAACCCTGTATTGGGCCAGCAGACCCCTGGGTAAAGTCAAATGAATGCATGTAAACATTTAGCCCCCTGCGCACTGTGCCGTGATCCCCTGCATGGGCTTAGGTGACCCCAGTCAACATCAATCAGATAAAACACAATGGGAAGAGGCACACGGGGGAAAAACCGGGGTCAACCACACTTTTAATAAGCAGACGCGGATGGCAATGTGGAAGCATATCGGTCCTGTTCTCATGGCCACGGGTAAGCTGGGCACTCCTGCCCCCTCAACCGCAAGCAGCAATTATGAGGAACCCTCAATGCATGAGCTTTAGAGATGAGTGGATAATCTACTTGGGCGGATTTAAGACTAATCTGCCATTTTTGTTCTCCAAATCAAATCACAATGGGATACATATAGGGCTCATGCAGTGTTATGATGATTTCTAAGAATGGACAGAAGGCGGGCGATTCACAGAATGGTCAGGGGAGCTCTTTCAAGGATTTGGCAGGAATATGATATAACAACAAGATGAAATAACTTAACATAGATAACTCAAATGGTAACCGCTCATACAAGAGTCCAGTACAAATTGTACAATGACAATCCATAACCTCTTTCTTAGGGCTTAGCTAAGCTCTGTCTCCCAGGAACATGCGTGAAGTAAACAGACAGAAAATAACTCTTTTGACAGCTGCAGGGACAGCATTACCCTATTTCTCTGCTTTCTGAGATAAGAACTATCAGCAGGGCAGGAAATGCAGGAGCGCGGTCACGCCTTCTCTGCTGTAACATGCTGTGGTTATATTGTCATCCAGAGGTTTTTCAGTCTATTGCTGCGTTGGGGATACAAACCCACAGAGCTAATGACAGTTAGCAAACACTAACTCGTGTGTTCCTGTCTTACTGTCAGCAGGACGAGGGAGTCTGTGAAAGCACTGTGTCTGCATGGGTATAAACATATGCAGACGTTCCCACACGTGTGAAAAAACACAGTAGATGGCGTGTATTCTACGATGCAGGTCGCTGTCATTTAAAATCTTTTGCTCTGACAGCCCTTGCCCCTCATTTCATTACTGTTCCTCCTCGCTGCCAGACACTTACAATCCCATTACCTTCTACAGATAAGCTCCAGCCTGAGCAAGCGCCTCCCTAGGCAGACACAAACACATTGATGCAACATCTGAACCAGCAAATAGCGAGGACAGACACAAGTCTCAGATTCACAGCCACACAATCAATAGGTAGGGAAGTGCGAAAGTCTTCGAATCGTCTTTGAAACAAGTTGTATCAGCCAAATTCTTTTAGTCTGGATTGCATGCCTTAAACAAACAGAAAAGATTACCACAACAAAGACTGAATCAATAAATCTTTTAAATTCAGTTGTGAAATTTAAAAAAATCCTCTGTCGTTCTTTCTTTACCCAAAGAAAATGACATGGCTATAAAAGAGTAAGAAGCAATCATTTGATGGCTGAGGTTTGAGACTACAGTTGTCCACAAGCATCCTTCAAAACTGCTGAAAATAGACGTCCTCAGCTGCTCTACAACCGTATTCACCCTGGCTGACTACTACACCACCCCCCTCCACATATTCCCCCTGTGGTGAAAAAGGCCTGGGTCCATGCTGCAGTGTATTGTTCAGGATTTAGGATTGTGTTGTAAGAAAGAAAGGCAGGAAGAAATCAAATTCCCCCCTGTTCTGGTCTGAGGAGGTGGCACAGGACCACCATGCCTCTCCTCCAAATGAAATGAAAGAGAGAAGACAAGAGATGGTGGAAAGCAAAAGGAGAATTGAAGGAGGGGCAGTAGCAACAACATTTTGTGGGGACGCTGATAATCGTGTGGAAGCAAATAACACAGAGAGGAAAATCACAACTAACGTAAGCTGCTGTGCTCTTGCAGGCTTCCTCCCTCCTCCCCACCCCCACTAGCCAGCTCTGTCTCCTCTCTGGACCGTGGCAGAGCGTCCATGCCCCGAGTGCGCTCGCTGGAGCACAGGGCTCTGCAAGAATGGAGCCTATTCAACAGCCTGCCTCCAGATGCTCGCCAAAACAGTCCTCCAGGCTATGGCAGGGAGCAGAAAGCAGGAAAGGGAGATAGGAATCTGATAGCCTATCATTAACAGCCCAAATAAATTGAAGGAAAAATCTCAGGCTAAAGCACTGCCCTCAGTCATGATGTTTATAGGTGATAGCCTGACTGTTTTGTCTCCTGTGACGCTTCAAAGACCTGCTTTGCCTTGCCAGAGAAGGTGTTTGTTGTTGCAGATAAACTGTCTAATGTGGAGCGTTCCCAAGTGAGGAACGATTCATATAAGAGCGGGCACTGTGTGGGAGTTTCTCTTTAATGTAAAACTAACTTTACATCTTATGTAACATCCAGGTACATTCAGTCTTCTTTACATTCAGATGTAGCTACTAGAATTTAATGCAACATCTTTAATTACTGGCCTGAATCGGGACAATATCAAGTCACAAGGAAGTGATGCTGCAAACATCTCTCCCTTACCGTGGTTTTACTTGATGCGACGCAAAGGAGCGCCCCTGTGTGTAAGAAAAGGCACGGATCAATGCAATATTAATGTATCAATCAGCACCAAGTTATCCAGCAGCAGCAGAGAGAATAGCATTGCAGCTCCTGTAAGCATGACCCTCAGCTATATGATCCTGCACTCAACTCCCCATCTTCTCTTAGTGATAACATATATCGAATATAGACTCAAACATTTATACCTCTCCTCCCCAGGGGATGACGTCGGAAGAGAATAGTGTGTTTGAGTTGTGAGGTAGGTGTGCGTATATTTCTCCAAGGATCTGGCACATTCCTTATGAATTCTATATTACTGCGCCATCTCAAACATGCGATCACAGCTTCTTTAACAGACTGAGAGGATCAAATATTAGCTTACTCCATCAGTGCTTTTATTTCATATGTCAGGAATCAAAACCTTTTAGGCTGCACATACAAGAGCAGAGTTTCTCAAGCTTGGGCCTGCCTGAAAAGTGGATTGAATGATTATTTGTTTGTTTGTCATGATGAAAATGTATCAGCATATTTGTGTTATCCATCTGCAGCTCCGTCCATGCTCTTTAAAATAAAAGATAAGTTGTCAAGTTGTTAAAATTACTGTGATTATAGGACATGAGACATAACACCTCTACAGTGTAGGTTACAGTGAGAAGCCCCTCCACATGAGCGCACAGGGGGCCTCGCTGCAGTGCTGTGGTCAAGTCTGACACCTAGTGGTCACAGCCTAGAAGTACGCAACATACAGAAACTGGCAAACATTGTATAGTCACAGCCATTGAATAAAAAAAAGAGGTGACTATCTTTATCTAGACCATTATTTGTAGACTGCAGCCTATTTTATCATATTCTAGTTGGACAGCAGTGAGTATGAGTGTCTTGACAGGATCTCAATAACCACTTTAACTTACAGAGTTCATGGTTGAAGCCGGTGACGATGGACAATACAAAGAATGGACAGTGTATGTGTGTCGTCACCCACAGTGTGGCGGCACTGACCACCACCATCTCTTCCGCCTCCCAGCTAATTGAAAAATGGGCAAAGATGTGGATCGTCTGTAGATCTACGCCTGGGTGCTCAAACAAGCAATTATACATACATTTAAGCCTCAATATAATTTCAACAGTTGGACATTTTAACATGGGTCCCAATGGAGATTGACTGATTTTGTATCCAGCCTCAAGTGGATGTTTGAGGAACTGTTTTTGGCACTTCCACATAGAGGTTGTTGTTTGGTGTGGACTAAAAAAAAGTAACTTTGAGATGGAAATACTTCAGTTTTCGACCCAAGAAATGCTGCCACCACAGACTAAAATCGGTTTAACTGTGAACGATGAAGAAGATACAGTGTTATATTGCTCAGGTTTTAGTCTGTCTTGAAGAGAGAAGTCACACAGACCAAAAGGGTACTTTGCAAACATCACAACTAACATATCTTAATTGACACAAGACAAATCTAAAACTAATAAACATACATAGGATAGTCTGTACTTACATGGTACTGTACTCGCACAAGTTCTGACAGGCTGTAGAGGATATGTCATCATTTTACCTTTGTTTGGACAGTTACCATGAGACCTACGCATGTCACATCGACATGATCAGACTGTGAGTCACTGCTTTGAAATCATCTCCAACATAATAGATGATAAAAAATGATAAAACAAATAGTTCTCTCTCTTCTATTTCCAGGGTGACTTCTAACTTTAATAACATTTAGTTTGTTTGTTTTCTGGACAAAATGATCCTGCAGGATCCAAGATCTTTGAACAATTTGTTTGTTTGTTTTTTACTTCATTTACTTTGACATAATGTTACTGTTTGTAGTTGTTTATCGAATACAACCAGGGATTTGATGTGAATTCATTTCTCCGTCTCTATTGTGTGTGTTTATTCAGTTATCAGCAGTGTGTGCAATTTGTTGACCACATAACAAGTGGTTTGGGGTCACTGTTTTCCATGTTCATTTTCCATGAAATGGCTCGACAATACTGGTATTTCTGGTGTACAGAAAAGCAACATTCTCTGTGTTTTGGACACATAATCAACGATGAAGCCTGAGGCATGTTAGTTATACATGACACAGTCCATGAAGATGTGATTAATCGCTGTTCATCACTGTTTACCACAACAAATATCATCATATGTTTTATTCAAACAACACAAACACTCACACTAAATTGAAATCAGCTGAAAACAGGACAAAAGTAGCATATACTGTATATTGTAAGTTGATAAGCGAGTTAAAAGGGGACTTCAAATATCAAATAATCAATAAGAAATGAATCTTTTTATATCTATGCCAAATATCTTCTATATTACTTTGTCATCAATCTGCTGGTTTGGTCTCTCAAGCTGCCAACTAAAGCTAATTAGCTGGCAGTTAGTGGCAGTTTGATGTCACCTAGTTCATTATCTATATGACTAGCAGCATTAATGCTACAGTTAGCCCTAATATTTACTACCTATATTTAGTTATATTTATAATGTCTTCCCTCTCACGAAGACGACAGCACCACACATGTAGCTTGGCAAACAGCTAACGTAGCTCAGCTAACATCATGAGGTTGCTATAGCTTGGATGTAGCACACAGTGTTACCTGTTAAAACAGATGTTGTGGTTTTCTCTTACAGGTAAAGTCAAGTGGAATCATGAATGGCTTCAATTTTACACTTTCAGATGTGATATTATGTTTGACTTACAGGCTTCAGAGTTCAAGAGTCCTTCATGTGGATAAGAGGTTGCTGGCAAGCTGCCCTCACTCTGTACTTCATTGGCTGTTTATTTAAATCTACCTGTCCTGACCTTTGAATGGACACGTGTCTATACTGAGTTTCCTACATCAACACATACATTATAGTTCATACTAAATAAGATCAATTAAGTATTAAAAACTAGTTAGAAAATATGTCCGTCACTATCTATCTATCTATCTATCTATCTATCTATCTATCTATCTATCTGTCTGTCATACACTTTATTCACACTCCTGATCCCACACCGGGAGATTCACTTGTCACAGCAGCTCATAAACACAAGGTGGAAAATAACTTAGTCATAAATAAGAAATATATCAAATAAATGAAGTCTGACAGCTGTTTGAATGTGGACTTGTGGTAGATCTCCTTCTTACATGGTGGGAGTATCAGTCTGTCGCTGAAGGAGCTGTTTAAGGCCCCCACAGTCTCATGCAGGAGGTGAGAGGAGTTGTTCATGATGGATGTCAGCTTTGCTAACATCCTCCTCTCCCCCACTTCCTCTATGGAGTCTAGATGGCAGTCCAGGACAGAGCTGGACCTCTTGACCAGTTTGTTGAGTCTTTTTCTGTCTGACAATTGCGTGCATATTTTAAATGCTACCAGAGTGTCATAGAAAGTTTTTTTTTCTTCTGCACACTCCAAAAGACGTCACTCTTCTCAGCAACTACAGACGACTTTTACCTTTTTTGTACAGGAGCATCTGAGTTACCCAGGTATTTGTATGCTCCCACCATCTCCATATCCAATCCCTGGCTGGTGCTTTTATTAAAAGTTCTTGCTACAGTTTGCTTCAAAGAGAGAACAAAATATGACCACTGTATGCTCAAATATCATCTAAACACTAACATGAAGTCCTGGAGGAATGCCATGCTGCAACCAAACACACTCAATGACTTTGATTTCAAACATTATTGAAGTGAACAATGCAGTTCAGGAGTCGTTTTTTTGATGTCAGACACCAGAACAACACACCTGCTACTGTCTGAGTAAGCGAGCGTGGGCTCTGACCTTTGACCTGTTTGGAGAGCATACGCCATTCCAGTTCAGATAAGTTATGATCCGGACCACCATAATGAGGATGAGTGTCATCAGCTGGGTGGAGGTGACCTATATGTCACACTGGAACACCTGCTGTCTTTATAAAAGTGACAGAGATGATCGTCAGTTGTTGCAGTTTACTCCACTCCGTCTTCAAGGTGTTGTTTCAAGGTGTAGAGGGGCTTCTCCGCAGCTTCATCAACATTACACTGCATGTGCTCTAGACAAGCAAGAACAGCAGATCACTGGACACGTGTCGGAGTTCCCCAAGGTGAGATGCATTCAGTTTGACATTAAGAAATGCAGCATTTTATTATGTATGTCGCAGATTTAACAGTGTGTTGGTTGACTAGGTGACTTGAGAATGGGCCCACACATCTGGTGTTTGTTAGTCCTGTTTCTCTGTTCGTGCAGTAAAGAGATGGTTGTGGATAAAACAAGACTGCCGAGGTACGTATTAGTTCCCTTCACTGCATAATTTGGATACTGGCATGTTCTGATGTTTAGATGCACTCTTAATGTTGTATGATATGATCTGAGACAGAATATTAGACATAAAATGTCAGCTTTATATATCAGTCTCTATAAATATAGTGACATTAAATATTCTGCTGTCAGATGTTTGACTGTCTGTGATGACATGAAGTATACTACATGATATTGAACACGAATAATTGACTGTAAATTAAACAACTTTCACTCATCCACACTGCTTTTCTTAGTGGGCATTTGTCATATCAGATGGAAAAAGGACAAAACCTCATCCAAAACCTCAAAAGGCACGCAGACGGAACATTCGCCAGTGATTTCACCCACTATCTTGACAAGATTAAGGCTAAAGATTTTGTGGAGTGGCTGGCCAGCACCAAACGAGAAGGGTGAGCTCCAAAGCTGCATTGGCGATGGTGTGAAAGGACTGTGAGAGGGCGACACAGAATTTACAGTATGTGTTTGACTGCTGATTGAATAAAAACAGTTACAGTCATTAATCAAATATTTCCATGTCTAGCAGTAGTGTAAAGCAACTGAACATCTTTATGTAATCCTGAATCCAACAGTTCACATGTTGTGTTTGTATTTTAGATTTTGTGTTTTTGTTTTTTTTTTAGCCATAGGTATCTCAACTGTTTTGTTATTAAGTATTCAATAATGCATGACCAGAACAAATAGCCAAACACAGGTGATGGGGAAAAAAGAAAACATTTGTTTAGGAGTTGAGTTTTTAATAATCCTCATTGATTTGTGATGGTTTTTTTACAGGCTGTTAACAGAATTTTGACCTGATATCTGTCTCTTCCCTGTATATTGTCTTTAGAGAAATTACACAAATAGGAATAGGATATTCATAGCAATATCATAAAAAATCTGATCAAATTTTTTCATGAGAATTCCCTCCACATTTGTGAACTTGTGGATATGTGATTATTTTTCACATATTTTGCCAGTCTTCATCTGGAATGCTGTATTCTGATTCCCAGGTGTATCTCGGCTTACTATATGTTACATTATGTTATCTCACTTGCAGATGTCAGGAAGACCTTCTCCAGATTGCAGCAGAAGTTTAAGGCAGCCCAGATTACATGTACACTGTACACTTGATACTGCTTTATGTCATCCAGCAGCGTAACAGAAGAAAAACCATCTGTAACAAAAATATATATTTTATTTATTCTGAGGTTTTATCTGATAAAGGCACACTTTGCACTGCTGTTTCCACTTCTTACTTGTCATGTTGAAATTATTTCCTTCAACTCTACTCTAGGCTTACTATTATTTTGTTGAGACAGCCACTCCTTATAGAGAGTGCAGGTTGATTTACTTTTTGATTTTCTCTGCAGTATGAATAAACTAAGATGCAAGATCAATCAATCGAATCAATTAATCAATGTAGGGCCTTTTTTTCCCCAAATGCATTGTGACCTGACCTGTATGCCTTTGACGGTGTGATGCACACAAATGTATTTTCAAATTATTTAAGATTTTAGAATAAAATCTTACAAAGCGGCAATGTTTTTGTATTCATGTTGGAAACTGATGAGGGTGGTACTGTTGATGGAAAACATTTAGTGGTCTGTATAATGACCAGAGGTGGGTGCTGTTGTTCAGCAAATCAGAAACAGCAGAGGGCGATTTGGAAAATCTTTTTTTGTGTGGGTGTGAAGGCATCTGTTTTGTTTCCCTTTGTGGTGCAGACTGTATATAGCATGCACTTTGTTTACACACATTTACATTGTTGCACAATAAGGTTATGCAATGAGGCAGGCAGAGATACAATAAGTAAAGGAGTTCACATTTAGAGAGAGAGACAGAGAGAGAGAGAGAGAGAGAGAGAGAGAGAGAGAGAGAGAGAGAGAGAGGAGGGGCTGGTGGATTTTAGGTAGGTGGAGAGAAAATGTAGGCTATAACTGGTGATGGTGGTGGTGGAGGGTTTTTTTTTATATATTGAGGTGTTAGGAATTGATTGGGGGAAGGAGGGTCTGTGTCTGCCTCGTTCCTCATTGAGAAATGTGAGTTGTATGAGGGTGCAGCTGTGGTGGGGGCTCTTGGCCTCTGGCCATAGCCATGATGGAGAGCTCCCTCTTTGGGCTTGGTCCTCCCTTCCTCTGTCTGACTCTCTGGGGAAAAAGGGAGACCACGGTAGGGTGGGAGGAGGAAGGGAGGGAACACCAGCAGAACTCTGTGATCTCAGTCAAGGGTTGAAATGGGATCAGATAGTTAGGAAAACCCCCTTTTACTGCTCACACTTACTGCCTGTCTGACAGTTAGCAGCAGGACTGCAGCAAAATAAGACAGAGGAAGGGAAGGAGGATACAAACAGTATAATCCAAGCATTGTATTGCAATGGATGGAGAGTCCTTGGGAATGATGCACAGCTCTAATTAGTAATTAAAGGACAACATTCAGTGTCACTGCATGCATGAAAAAGCCTCTCCTTAAAAAAGCTGAACATGGCAAAGAAAATACTGACACGTTTAATCGTTATATTTAGCCATGTCCAGGTCCACCCACAGAGAAACCATGCTATGTGGCGACATACTTCAGAGGAAGGGAGGTGGAATGAGAGGGAAACGAGCAGAAGAGAAGGAGGAGGTGGTGGTGGTGGAGGAATAGAGGGGGGGTGTAGGTGTGGCTGTCTATGAATTAGGTCGAACTCCTCCGCGCACTAAACACATTTTTATGGCTCAGTTAAGCCCCCAACGACAACCAGCGCTATCCTCTTCCCATCCAACCCCACCCAAGGAGGCTCAAACCGGGGGGAAGAATTTTCGTCCTCGCGGTACCGCCACCCCCTCCAGCACCAAGGACAGCTCCGCTGCAGAGCGCGCAGCATCACCGGCTGCCGTCGGCACTTTCACCGCTCTCAGATGTCATTAACGAGCCTATTTTTGGGGATGAAATTTCCTTCTCTTTTTTTTTTTGTTTTGATTCTTTCCTTTTATTTCTTTATTTTTCTTCTCTGAGCGTGGGTACCGGTCTCCTAGGCAGCCGTGCCTGAGCAGCAGGCAAGCTGATGGAGGCACTGGGCCAAACTGGGAGTGTGCTGCTGACTCAGCCTCGGCTGCTGCATTAATTTATCTGCACTGCAGTGCTCCACCACCTCCCTTCCCCTTCTATTTTCCTTACCTCCCCTCCTCCTCCTCCTACTCCTCATCCCTCCTGGTCCCCCTCACCCCTCCTCTCTCTCTCTCTCTCTCTCTCTCTGTCTCTCTCTCTGTCTCTCACTCTCTCTCTCTCTCTCTCTCTCTCTCTCTCTCTCTCTCTCCACCTCAATGCGCTCTCACACATCCATCCCGAAGCAAGGCACTGAAATGAACTGGAGAAAGAGAGGGGTAGGTAGAGAGGGAGGAGTGGGTCAGTGAAGAGCAGATTCCCAGTGCCTACATCAGTAGATGATAGATAGCAGGGAGACACAGATTTGAAAATATCATACAAGATTTCAGGGAGATGAAGGAAGGGCAGGGAGTCAGAAAGAGTCCATGTGACTTGAGGGAGGGGAGAGAACTGAATTTTTGGAAAGAGGAGAAATGAGGGGATGGTGCTCCATGGAGAATTTGCCATCCATTCAGTGCCTACACTGTCTGAGGACAACTCCATGCATCATTTACATACAATTCCACCCACTCTCCAAAAAGGCTTTCTTACCTCCTCCTCCTCATCCCCCAACGAGAGGAGCACAAACAAATCAATATTCTCCAACATATGGCTACTTCAGCCTTTCTCCTGAGGTTGTGGAGGTTATGGGGCTGATGACTGTGTCATACCTTTAGGTTATTTACTTTATGGTAGACCACAAACAAGAGGATCACAGTACAGATGGACTGCATAATAATGGTGCTATAGTCCATCGTCTGCCTGTGAGGGGGGATGTTAACATGGGGCTCTTAACAAATTCAATAAGTCCATTACATTTGAAAGGCCTCCTTTCACGACCCTGTTACCACAGCTCCATTTCACAGGATGCTTTGTAGTCCACTTGCATACACATAGAGCACACATAAAAGTAAAATAATCTGCAGAAAATGGTGAATAAGTGGACACAATGAAGCTGAAATAAGAAGGAGGCTCTGCGATGTCAGTCCACACGAGTTATCTTTCAAACAAATATCTTTAGTTAGTTTTTATAAAAAAAAACAACAACACACACCTTGTAACTGGAAGGCTGCTTTATTGGTAATAAAAAGGTTCGTGCTCAAATGAAGACAATCTTTCATATATTCTTACCAAGAGTCCAAGTGGTTGTGCAACACACCATCATATTGTACTGTATATCCTCTTTTATCACGGTGTCAAATGATAACAACAGTTTGAAAAGCACTTTTTTTTTCAGCAAAAAAGAAAAAAACGCCCATAATAAACCATGCTAAAAAAAGAATGACTCCTATAATCAAATATTGATACAAAAATAAATTTCAGATGGAAACAGAAATATTGAAGAAATAAAACAGAAATATAGAAGGCAAGCTGCTTTTTCACAAGCCAAGTGGGTGACACACATAGCACTAAGAACAGGACATTTTTGAGTTAGCTGTTTTTCTGTTAACATCACACACTGTTGAATATTAAGATGAAGTGGGGTGTCTGGATGATCCTCTGGCAGTATTTCTGACTCAACATCCCTGATTAATGTTGTGCTCACCCCTTAATCCCCACCCTCCACAGTTTGGAAACATATTTTCTGTTTTGATTTGTTTTGTTTTTTTTCAGTGTGGCATCGACATCCAAATTCGCAGAAAAAGCAGAAAAAAGGCACATGCCATTGAGTGGAACATGAGAATCAAACCATTTCAACAAAAGAAATGTGAGGGTGAGAAGCAAGTACATGATTGTATGCATGTTGAGCTGTAATGGCACTGATGTGTGGGTATGGTAACAAAAAGAAAGACCCCGGGCTGGGTATCGTCTCAGGGTATAAGAGGCAGTCAGTCACACCAGCTGATGTCCTCAGGGAAGTGATCACTGGTAAAGTTGGTGGGCAGTGAGGAGAGTCACCTGTGTGTTTTTGTGTATCCGTGACTGTGGGTGTGTCCTGTATACTCAGTGAAGGTGAGAGATATGACAGTAAGTGAAAAATGTGCTGGTAACATTATCCTTTCATCATGATCAGGCTACAATCCATGGCAAGCAGCTCCAGTAACATCGCACATGAGCTATTCCCCAACATAGAAGGGTGCTGGAAACAACCAGTTTTTAGACATCCACTGAACGTGTTGCACATAAATCAAATGTGACAAACAGTGTTCTTCTGTTTTATGTATATACATATAGACATATATGTATACATGTATTTATCTTTTGTATTATATAATATCTATATTTCATTCAATTTCCGTCAACAAAGTGAAAAGTGTCTCAAAAAATCCAAAAGGTAACAAATGTGACAAAGGGCATAGCTGGAAGCCATTCTATATTATTGTTATTATTCATTTTTTGATTATTAGTAGTAACATTTTTAAAATTTCATATTTACAAAAAACACAACAAAGCATGCCGATAAAATAAAATAATATAATACAATATTTATAGTTTCTCTCAAAAAGTTCGTTCTTTTTCAGCGATTGTGCCATTTACATCATAGCCTGCACTGTACATATATATGTTTTTGTGTTTTCTTTTTATCTTTTTTTTTTGTTTTTTTTTGCTTGTTTTTTTGTTTGTTTTTTTTTCTCCTTTTTTTCAAGTGTGAATGTATCATTCTAAAACATTACATCCAAGATGAACATGGGTAAATTGGATGACATTACTCACTCCTCCTCCTCCTCCTGTGGTTCTCATTGGGAATGTATTTGGTTTCAGTGTGCAGCAGCCAAACTGATTCGGAGACCTCATATTGTAAACAGACCTCAGTTATTGTTACAGACAGGGGGTTCTGGTACAGGCAGTGTTAAACACACCAAATGGCATTAGTGGTGCGACGATAGATGCCAGATTTATGTCCAGTCATCTGTTTATAAATAGGACCATCACTCCTGTGTAGAAAAAAAATTGGCAGGAACACCTAAGTAGGCAGTTGTGTCTTGTCTACCACTTGACAAAGCCTCAGGTTTTTTTTTTTTATATGAAAAACACCCACAAAGCTTATTATACAACATAGCTGCGTCAATGTGAGGCCTGCTGATGTTTTATCTCGTCAAGTGTTTGCGTTTTTTACCTCCATCTCTGGCTAATTATTTTTGAAGCGAGTGACAGTATTTCAACGCCTGCAAGTACTGTATGTGAAAAGATGGTGCGAGCCTGGGTCCAAAACCACACAGTGTTTTAAGAGGTCCCACAAAAGCACAATGATACACTGACAAACATGGGACTTTCAGCACTCTGACTCAGACCAAAGCACTACTCTCTTTCTGTTCTTCTATTTCTCTCTTGTTCTCATGGCAGTCAGTCTAAAACCCTGAAGGGAGGGAGGAGCTCTACCTTTTTATTGGTCCACGTTATTCCCGAGATATTTTATCACCCATCCACCTCCCTGAAACACCAGACAAAATCCATTTGATTCTACAGTCCAAAACCAAAAGCTCTTCATGGCCATCCACCTTTCATACATGCTAGGCACGACAAGGCATGTCCTTGTGATAATTCTCTGCTAACTCTGCTGGTTCAGATGGTCAGTGTCACGCTCACTGATCAAAGCCTTTTCTGAGAATGATTGCATCACAAGGACACCAGAGAAGGACTTCAAGGCTTCCTTTTTTTTTTCTAAAGCTGGCAACTTAAATTGTCCAAAAAGCACTAACTAAGACATCACTCACGGGGACAATTCTGAAGTGGGTCTAACAGAGTACAAAAGAGGAATTTGAAATGAATTAATCAGTAAGGGTACTGTTTAATATATCTACCTAAATGCATTTTTCAGTTCCACTAGCCCAAAACAAAACAACAAAACAGAGTATCAAACCAAAATAAAACATATTTTGGTCCCTTCTCCAGGAATTACAGCAGTAGAATGGAGACCTATTGACATTTGAGCACACCAGACCCTTACTGATGCCAGATATGGATTCCTTGGCAGGAAACATCACCTGCTTTTGTTGCTGTAACAGGGACCACAGGTAAGTAAGGAAAGTGACTGTATGATGGATGTAAGTAAACAAAGAAATGTAAGCCCCAGATTTGGCTCAGGACAATTGCCATGGCACCTCCAAATCTGTGCATCCTCAACGTGAGGATATCCTCCTTCCTAATAATCACACACTCCGTACTCTTTCTATATTACTAACATTCAGAGCAGCAAAAAAACATTTTCTAGTTTGCGTTGTTGGCTGACCCGAGACTTTGCCTCTGAGTGCTTACATCCTTCATTCACCTGAAATTTTAATGGAGGGCTTTAATTAAAAGATCTGTCAGTTGAAAAAAAGAAAAACTAGTGAAGGGCAGGATCATACGACTATCATTCCCCCAATATTCTATATATCATTATCCAAAATCTTCTTTTTCCAGGTATAGTTAATTTCCCCAGTGGACAGCCTCAAACTATAGTCAAGCCACTGCAGTGGTCTGAGAATTAGTGTCTTGTGGACTATGATTACTCATGCATGATTCCTGATCAAAACATGCCTTCATGCAAGTCATTTCTATGCATTGAACGAGCACAATAATTATTTATCTGGAACTCGGTCTGAGCAAGTCTCCTTCAGCCCAAGTCAAAACAATGACTAATGACTCCTACTGGTCAGTGTGAAAGCCCATGTAGAAAATGTCTTTTTCAATGTCAGTATAACAAAGAGGAAATGAATAGACTAGTGACATGGGCTAAATGTTATCTTTTTTTGCTGCTCAAATAATGTAAAGATGCAAGTACACTCAGCACAAACAAACAAAAAAAATCTTTGTCTACGGTTCTGGGTTTCCCCCTCCCTTGCTAGTGTTTCCTTCCTAGCTAAACTTGCTTGGTTGATTATTGTTTTCTTCTTCATAAAGATGGTAAACGCGGCATTATGGACCCTCCTTAAGACTGCTAAAACAGTTCTAGTGGGATCTCTATGATGCAGTCCCGTAGCATTGGAGCTTTGCTGCGGGGGGTCCACACTCGGTGGTGGCAGGGATTTTGCAATTCTCCGATCATCTAGCAGAGATTTCTGTGCCTTGGCATTTGGTCCCCAAAGAAATGTGTGTCATTGGCCAGCACACTGTGAGTCACTGTTTTTCATTTTGCATTTGTTCCTCATTTTTATGAACTTGGTCACTATGCAGCAAAGTTCCGTGGTAAACTGATTGTGTTTGGTTCAGCTGTCTTTTACGACATAAGAAACCACATTGCCTCAGTAGTATTTGAGTCTGTAAACATTTTTTTTGTATGTTTTTGTTTTTGTTTTTTTTCTTACTTGCAAATGATCACTTTTTCTACATTTGTTGGGTTTGGGCTCAGAGTCTCATCTCACTGTGTTTTATTGGATTTTCAAGAGTCACTGAGCCCTAACACTTGGATTCCCACTCGTCTTTTTGGTTTTTGTCCTTCTCTTTCCTGGCCCATTCCTCCTTGTTGTCATCCTGCTTCTCCTTGTCAGGTTTGGTCACGCTGTCGTAAGAGGGGAGAGAGGCCGTGGATGGTGTGCTCTCCTTCTTCTCTTGGTTGGTCCCACCATTCTCAAGCTTATTGTTAGTAAAAGTGTGCCGCTTGAAGATGATGCCGCGCTTGATGAGGTGGGCGCGGTAGGCATTCTGGATAATTCTGGCAGAGACGTCCTCCTGTTTGCGACGAAGAGTGGTGGTGATGGGTTCATACGACACTTTGGAGGGGTTGGCTGCCACAAAACGCTCCTCCATCTGTTGCCTCAGCATGTCTAACTCACCACTGTCACCCAGCACTCGCTTTGTGAAGGCAAACAGGATGTCCAGGCAGTGAATGCGATCGCCGCTCACCATGGGCATGTCCATGGCAATTAGTTCTATAGTGTTGGGCTTTGGCACACGAAGTGGGTGCTCTAGTGCGTCAGCAAAGTCGGACAGCTTGGCAAACGTAATGAACTGAGAGGCGGTGGGGTCAAACTTCTCCCAGATCTCGTAGAAGGTCTCAAAGTCGTCCTCACTGAGTGGATCAGCACTTTCCTCTGTGGCCACACTGAAGTTCTCCAGGATGATGGCAATGTACATGTTGACCACAATGAGGAAAGAAATGATGATGTACATGACAAAAAAGAAGATTCCCACTGAGGGGTTACCACAGTCGCCCTTCACAGATGTACCAGGGTTTTCCAAACTCGGGTCGCAGTCTGGTGGATAGTTGAGGATCGGAAGCAGTAAGCCATCCCATCCAGCCGACGTGGTGATCATGAACAGAATGATCATGCTGTTGCCAAAGGTCTCAAAGTTGTACAAGTCGTCAATGCCTGCTCCGTGTTTTACGTAGCCAAAGTTAGACATGCCAAAGATGGAGAAGATGAACATCACCAGGAAGAGGAGTAGGCCAATGTTGAACAGGGCTGGCAGTGACATCATCAGAGCAAAGAGTAAAGTCCGGATACCCTTTGCTCCTTTGATCAAACGGAGAATACGGCCAATACGAGCTAACCTGATCACCCTAAACAGGGTTGGTGACACAAAGTACTTCTCAATAAGGTCAGCCAGAAACATGCCTGAGAGAAAGTAAAGGGGAGAAGAATGGAAGAGAATATCATTAGAGACTTCTAGAGATGACATTATCAAGTTGCTCCCTTATTGCTCCATGTCTTCCACCTTACTTACCGACAATAGACAAGATGACTACCACCACGTCAAAGATATTCCAGCCATTGGTGAAGTAATAGTGGCGAAGGGCAAAGAGCTTCAACAGGAACTCTGTGGTGAAGACTACAATAAAGATGAAGTTAACCCAGTAGAGGACGTTCTCCGTTTCATCGGACTGGTCATCTGTTTCCACCATCATGGTGACCATGTTTAGGCAGATGAGTATCATGATGGAGATGTCAAAGACTTGCTGCGTTACAAAGTCAAACACCATGCCCTGGATCTTGTTCTACAAGGACACACAGAGGGAAATGAAACTGAGTTTTATTGGGAACTCATATATTGAATAATCTTAACACTTGGAAGGAGTAGAAGGAGTAACCACCAAGAAAATGCATACCTGCGGTCGAGGAATAGGTTTTTGTGGCTTTTTAGACCCCAGTTTTTTCATGGCATTGTAGTACTTTTTTTGTTCCTCTGTCATGAAGATATCCTGACCTCCAAAGTAAAGGGATAAACACAGATTTGGTCATAATCCAATCCCAACACTTTAAAAATTTAAATTCTTGAGGCAAAACAGCGGATAAGGAAAAAGAACAGTCTTATCTTTTTCTTCTGCTGGTTGAAGTTGTCAATGATCACACCAATGAAGAGGTTGAGGGTGAAGAAGGAGCCAAATATGATGAAAACGACAAAGTAGATGTACATGTAGATGTTGACTTCATAGTCGGGCTGGTCTTCCACCTTGGAGGGAGGCACAATGTTGATGGTAGTGTTTTATTAAGACAACTTAAAGAAATACATTTTGGGAAATACACTCCACCACGCTCATATCTATATGGTAAATATGATGCTAACCACTAATTGTTGGCTTACTTGGATAAGCACAAAGACACAAGGACTTGTATCTACAAGGACTTCTAGTTCATTAATTACACCTGCGTTTTCAGTCTGTACAAAAAAGTTGCTGCTTACAGTAGCTTTACACTTAGCGTTCAATGAAACTTGCAAAGATATTGCAGGAAGATGTCAAGCTTTTTATTTAAAGCCTGCTTGTTCACAATCTGGCATACAGTGTGATAGATAAATATTACAATATTCACTGAAGAAGCAATTAATATACCTCTCTGGAATCCACAGCTGCATACATAATGTCCATCCAGCCTTTGAATGTGGCCTTTCAAAAGATAGACATGATTAAATATATGTGTAGAAACCACAAACAAATAATATACAGAGAACAGAGAACTAAATTTAAAACTAGAAACTCAAACCGAAAGTGATGCATGTCCTGTGGTACAGCTTGTTCATAGAAAGAAACAAGTAGATGAAAAAAAGGACATGGAAAAACACACAATATACAAATGAATATTCCTAGTACAGCCTCAGAGTACTGTGAAAGCAAATGGAGTTTGAAGGAACAACAAAGCCTCAGGTGATGCACAGAAAGAAAAAAAGAAAAAATGCATAAGAAAATGAGAAAAGAAACAAGGAACAAGAAATTGAGTCAGAAAGAAAGAAGAGGAGGAAGAGGAGGAGTGACACTCTCACCACTTGCAGCAGGGCCAGGTAGCCGGCGCCCACATTGTCAAAGTTGATCTTGACGTTCTTCCACCTGACCTCAGTAAAGTTTTGATGCATGAGGGCCACACACTGGGTCTTGTTGTTGACCACGTCGACAGGAAAGTATTCCTCTGATGTCTCATTGAAACAGTAGTAGTACTTGCCCGCAAACAAGTTGACCCCCATAATACTGAAAATCAGCCAAAAGATGAGGCAAACCAGCAACACATTCATAATGGAAGGGATGGCACCCACCAAGGCGTTGACTACCACCTAGACCAGACCAAGGAAGACAGGATATGACAGAGTGAGAACCAGGAAACAAACATAGCGAAGTCATTCAACCCCTCCAACAAGACACTACATACTGTTATGGCGTTACACTAACGACTTAAAAAAGCTATTCGACATGTTGTTACAGGTGGTGTTAAGAGCAGCAGTTCAGTCCTATTAAGATTTAATGGAGCTGAAAAATAAGCACTGCGCACCACTGTGATGTACATAAGTGTGAGGAATTAATGGGAAGGAGATCTGTATCAGTCCCGTTCTAATTAGAGCAGCACTAATGTGACTCTGAGATGCTCTTTGATCTGTTGAAGCATGTGGCTAGGACTGCTTAAGGGATACACATACACAGACACACACACACACACACGCACACACACACACGTACCAATATAAAAAATCTATAGGAATCACATGTTTATGATGTAAAGTGTACAATTTATAAACTTTTTATATAAAACATGAATTAATCTGAGGACATTTTATGACTTTGTGTTTGCAGCCACTTGTACAACATAGGCTAATTTATGTTTTATACATGATAGAGTAATATGTGAGTATGAGTAATATTATTGTGCGCATCATGAAGGTTGACACATAATGTGGTACTAAACTAATATAGTGTTGTAGAAAATATAAAATGATGTTTCTATATATCATATAAGAAAAAAAATGATATTGTGAGCTTGTGTATTGTAAATTATTGTAGCAACTGTACCCTTAATCTAACATAATTGATCCTAATATTTCTAATAAGGTTACAGGCACACACATATTTATCAATTAAACTCACACACATCTTCCCAGTGGTTGCTTTCTAAAGCGTTATCACTTAAATGTAAACGTGTAAATGCTCCTGTTATTATTTCATCTTTACATATTCACTGTTGCCCATAAAGTTGGAATATTTTAGCTCTTCTCATGAAATGTGATTTATTTTTGATCTGAAAACTTAAAATTAAACCACAATTGACCTGATATGTGTATAAATATGAATAAAAAGAGGAGGAATGTGTCTGAAAACAAAATCATTCAAACTTTATGGGCAACAGTGTATTCATTAAATAAATAAAATATTAATGGGAGCATTTAACAGTGTCCTGAGAAATACAGTTTATAATAGTTTCTATGTATAGTTTCTACATATTTACTTCATAACGCGAGTATAACTTCAGTAAAAAAATTGTGTTTGCCATACCACTATGAAGTGTCCACTCTTACCACCCCAACCTTAGACAGTCAATATTCTTAATCTTTCTTGCCCTTTTCCATAAATAATTCAAACAATAAAGTATGATAGCAGCAACAAGAAATCTATAATAATTCCCACCACCCCAAAATCTAGGCCTGTCTACCAGTCTAATCTGATTTCCCTGAGATTTATCATAGCCAGTCATAAGCTCAGCACATAGTGAACCGCTCACTACCAGTGTTAGGCAGGCCGACCAGCAGCTCTCAGGCAGACAGCTGAGCATGCATGTCTTTGGCAGACTCGTTTTGTGGAGCCATATTCCCTCCTCATTACAAACAGACAGGGAAGAGCTCTAGAGCAGGATTCTCTCAGCGTGTACACGACCTTGAGCGTACAATCATAAATTTCACATGTACAGAGGACACACTGTTAAAATATTGTGTCATCAAAAGTAGAATCCTAAAAGGAAATGGCATTTAGGATGATGTTTTTTAAAATACAAATGCATATAATAGTTTTTGGTCTTTTCCCGTCAGTGTTGCCATAGCACTCGCTGAGAGAATGACTCTTGGTCGCTCGGTCTGAGAAACAATTAAACCGCTTTCAAAAAACTCAGTGTTTAAAAAAAGAATTAGGCCATGCTGTGTGGAAAGCATTCTCAGAAAGAGGGAAAATGGCTTTCAAAAATGCAGAATGTGCATCGGCAGTTATAGTACATGCGTGTTACATGGCATTGTGCAATCTCAAGAACCGCTCAAATAAATAAATAAATAAATAGAGAAATGTGGATAGAGAGATAGCGGCTTAAGAGATAATGGCTGAAGCTTTGCTTGCTTGTGCGTCTGACGAGCCATTCTGATATTTACATGGTTTGTATGGATGTCTACAGCACAATATGGCTGAGCTGAGACACCAACTGGAATATGTCTTGGCCTGGTGA
This sequence comes from Larimichthys crocea, assembly GCF_000972845.2. NCBI lineage: Eukaryota > Metazoa > Chordata > Actinopteri > Sciaenidae > Larimichthys > Larimichthys crocea. Next base: position 17,006,811 of record NC_040025.1, read on the forward strand.
AAGACAGGCAATTAAAGTGATTGGGGGTTCAGAGGTTATATCCAAAGGCCCCATGGTGATGAATACCTTTAATAGCTGGCAAAAGCATTGTCAATGTAACTTAAACTTCAGTAGGTTCGTCAGGAGAAGGGGTGAAAAAAGGGGATTGACTGAAACTGGGGTAAAGATGTTGTCATTCCTGTACAATGCATTGCTCAAAAAAGTAGATTGAGATTACAAAGCAGCATTTAGAGAAAGAGAGAGCAAAGTACATGTTCAGAACAGCCCGTAATCATTGCATGTTAAGCAGTGCAATGTGTCCAATTGAAGCTGCACTGCTCACTTGGCGCTGTTGATTTGTGTCGGCCTCTGCGATGCGTCGTGCTGTAACACTCAACCAGCCGGGATATAAAAGTTCTCAACGTTCCAACTCTCCAGAATCTCTTTCATACGGTGTCATCTCTCCATTCATGTACTTCCCTATTCATTTATTTATTGCTTTGACCTCAAATTTTCTGTTTTCAGTTCAAACAAAATGGTAATTCAATTGATGAACAAAGACATTATTGTAAAAGAAATTGATACAGCAGGATCATATTCCTCTGTTTGTTTCCCTTTGCATTACTGGGCCACCCTCACCTCCCTTACCACATACACCCAGTGAATGAGCTCATTCAAAGGGGCACTGGTATTGGCATTAATACACTCTATTAAAGCAAATGTGCCATGATTTCCAACCCCAAAAATGACATAATCGTATTGACAGGTCTATTTCCCATCCCAAAAGTAACAATTATGCCTATAAAATTTCAGTGAAACATTCATGATAACATCCATAAAGCCTATCCAGGGCCTAAAAACATTGATGTCAGCTCATGTGCAACGGCATCACATTTTAGTCGCTGGATATCTAGTATGAATGAGGCTTCACGATTAATTTATCAATCCACCCACTAGATAATTGCACAGGCCTTCTTCTTGTGCGGGTCTGTCATTTTTGGGACGTGCTAAAGAGGAGCGACACATTGTCTGTCTAGGGTTGAGAGTGTTGTCCGAACGCTGTAGTGCTAGTCAACCTATGGGCCACCACCCACCCAGACCCAGAACTCAAAATTCAGAGTTTAACTGGGCCTGTTGTTGCCTCCCAGTTCACTTCCTGTGGGAGTGGAAGGCAACAGGAAGCCAGGGCCTGCTGTATGCACTACAGTATGTGGTGCTATGATATGACAGCAGTAATGCCTTGTGTGAAATGGCAGCCTAGCATATTTGCTAAGCTTCTGCCTGCATTCCCAAAGGAAGGCACTAAAAAGGATTTTAAACTATTTGGTATGGGCAATGTTTATAATATTTAAAATTTACAGTAAAAACCTGCCACCAGAATGGACTGTTAGCAGGTCAGTCGGTCAGATGGTACGACTTAAAGTGCTGACACTGGCAGAAGCTTAACAAATATTGTCCTCCCAAAGCCACAACACTGTGAGTGTGTGGTTTCTGTCTCAGTCCCTGATGCAGAAAGATCCTGGACAAGCAGGAGAGAGTGTGGTGACCCTCCAGCGGTCCGGCCCAGCCGAACCGGGACGAGGTGGAGTGAGTAGTGGACTAATGGGGGATAAAGGGGTTGCAGAAGAAGAGGGGGGGTTGCACAGTGCTGCACATGTGGGGCTGAGGAGGAGGAGGAGGAGAAGGTGGTGGGAAGGGACTGAGGTGAAGAGAAGCTCAAACTAGAAGACAATGCAACCAGTCCAAGAGTAGTGAGTAGTAAAAAAAAAGAGAGTTAGAGAGAAAGAAAGAGGAAGAGACAGGAGGGACTACGGGTGACAACAACCAGGTGCAACCTATTGCTACCACCAGTCACAGGGACGACCAATTAGATCCGTGTGTTTTAGGAAGAGACGGCTGAAACAACCAGAGGTACTGTCGTGGAAAGTGGTTTACAAATGTGACAGATTCCTCTGTGTGGTTGTTTGGCAGCCGTCCTGCATGCAGAGTTTTGGTGTGACTGGTTGGGCAGTGGTTTTGGTGTCCTGCAGCTACCTGGTTCCTGCTGGTTGTTCTCGATGCCAGATGCATTGAGGGATGGTGTGAGCTGGGGAAGGGGGGTGGGGGGAAGGGGGTTTATGGGAGCAGGGCAGGGCATGTGGAGGGGAGGGGGGTTCTCAATTAAAAGCAGTGGTTGAGAATCAGGCCAAATGAAGAGCTAATAGTTGATCTGAATGCTCTATGAGATGGCATGTAAGTTTGGTTAGCTTTGACCAATTTCACATTCACTTTGGCCAATCAAGAAGAAACAAAGTATGATGAAGTAATCAGAATTTCTAGTTTGTCACTTATGTGATGAGGCAGCTTTGTGAAAAATAGTTCTGTTGCTCTTTGCAAATTTTTTTTTGTATGAAACCAATCAATTTGTATGTAGATTTTTGTTTGTTTGTTTAAAAAAATTCAATTGTAATGCATTTTGTTCTGCTGCAATATAACTTTACTGTTACTTTACTCAGTCTCCCAGCTGCATCATGACTTGTTCTTTCGCTCTAACAAAGGCATGGTACAGGATTGCGCATGGAAAGGTGACTTCTTGGCTTTCATTTCCTGGTTTTAAAAACAATCCCCCAAATATTTTGGAGTTTTTTTTGCCCTCTTAGTTTGTTTTTAGATCAGTTCTAGCATGCTTTAAACTGTTGAATGGGCATGCGGAAGGATCAGCTGCTTAGCTTTGGATCTTACCCTCATCCCTTCAAAACGTGACAAGGCTCTGAGGGGTCTCAAGGCCCTTAGTGTCCTGAGTGATTTAATGGGCCCTAGATCGGAGTAGCCCAGCGCATTAGCTACAAGGCTGACTATAGACACCTACACAAAAACAGAGAAGCAAAAGAGGTTCCAAACTGTTAGAAGTGAGAATATTCACTAGGGAAGAGAGACGGCCCTGGCATAGACGGAGAGTTGCTTGACATACACACATAAATCTATGCATGTATATGCATGTATAATATTGCATTTATACATGCATATACACTGAGAGAGAAGGTCAATGTTTAGTATAGGCTTTATGTGCGTAGTATTTTTAGTAGCAGTAGGCCATAGGGATTGTTTGTCTGTTATTTGGGGGCAGTTGACGAGATGTGAAAAGTCCTTTGTACCTGCAAAGAAATTTGTGGTTGAGAGAGAAAGAGAGGAGATAGAGACATAAGACTCATATAGAGGGTAAATTAGGCAGAAAAGAGTGCTACATGATTTAGTAAAGATACAAGCAAAGGGACTGGGCAGAGCAGAGGAAGAGGAGTTGGGGAGGGAGGGAAGGAGAGAGGCTAACCTGTAGAAGCTGATAAAAACCCAACAGACTTGAGAGCCTTACCCTTGCCCCTCTAACATTGTCTCTCCATGTCGCTCTTGGGCTGAGGCATAAAATCCCATATAATTTAAGACAGACAAACTAACGGAACCTAAGAGAAAGAATACAAGTAAACATGTACAAGTGTGTCATTTTGCCATTTTTGTCTATCTCAGACATCAAATCACACAGCATTTAGAGTCAAATAGGAGAGCCACAGTCACATGAACCACGCACAAGAAACAGGGATGGAGGTTAAGGGCAAATCGGATATAGTTATTAGCACTGGATGGCACTGAAAGGACAAAAATACACAGAGTACTGTCGAGTTACACACAGTTAACAACGGTTAACAATAACAGCACACAACCTCAAAGAAACTGGTGCAGCCCCTCTCCACATCCGACAGCAGCCACCAAGGCATTGCTGCAGCCAAAGAACGCTTCATAGTGTATTATTAAAACTGTACACACAGTCATTCACAGCAACAACGTAAATGTACAGAAATTTAGGGTAAGCGTTGCCTGAGTTATGGTTTTAATCCACTATAGCGCTGGGCCAAATATCTGATTTAAGATGAACACATAGAGAGTGCTGTAATGTTAACAAAGGACTAAATAGACGATGGGGAGTGTGGTCAATAAGCTGCACTAATGTTCTTTGAGGGGTGGTGAGAAGTGCAGGAATGACTTAGCCTTGATGAAGCCACTGCAAGTGCACTAAGACGGACACACTGTCTGCTGCACAGGGAAGCTACGTAAAGAAGGATTCTTTGGCTGAATGTAGATTATTCTAGATGCAAAATTAATGAGTGGGCAGCTCTACTAGAATTAAGCTACAAGTCTTATAAATTCAGTGAAACAGAGAGAGATTTAGTACATGATCAGAGGGATTGCATCCTAAGAAGTCTTTTTATTTTGCAATTTTCCCCGGTCTGGATGCTGGAAGGACTGAAACAGGAGGTGTACCAGTTCCTTACAAATAAGGAAAAATATCAACAGTGAACACATGTGAAAGCACCTCCAACCAGCCACCGACACCAACCGGTCAAACTCACCGCAAGAAGTACACAACATCCAAAGCTTACCAAAGTCACGGAGGGAGGTTTGTAACAGGCAAAATCTTCATTTTGACTGATGCCGTTAATTATCAAGAGAGATTAAAGGAGACAAACTTTTCAAACATTTAAAGATGTAATGCATAAAAACTATGAAAAGAACAGCAGAAGAAGATGGCAGTATGGATTCAGGCTTCTTACTGTACGTGTGAATGTTGGACAATGTTCAAACATTGAGTCCAGGTTAGCCTTTTCTGAGATACTATACATAGTCTTTGGCACAAAGCCCCCTTTGAATCAATAACCCTGCCACTTGAATAAGTTAGCAGCTGTTCTGATGGCGAGACAGTAAAATAAAGATTTTGCCTTGGTCTACACTACAGTGTTTGGGGTAATCGTCACCTTCAGCCTGACCCCTTGGAGCGCCCCCCTTTGGGGTGCCTGGCCTCTGGCCCCCCTGCTGGGCCAGCTGTGTGGTAGTGACCTCAGCGCATCAACGTCCTTCTCACAGATCTCTGCAAGGCAAGGCCAATGACATCTGGGGCTGTGATCCCATGATGACGACAGCACAGACCAAACAGAAAAAAAAAAGGAAAAAAAAAGGGAAAAACACAACAAAAACAATGATAATAACCTGAGTGAAAAAGAAAAATGAATGGAGTATGACACCTATCATCCTCACACTCACACTCCTGTGACTATTAAACAAGAATTGTCTATGCTAGCTATTTTGTCACTTTAAACAGCTAATTTAAAATACATATGGATCCTTAAAATAAAAAAATAAATGCTACGTTACATGGAAATATTTTGTTGAGTACTCCAGTAATGATGCTGCAATGTTTAAATGAAACAACTGGCTCACATTTCTTGCCCTATTTCTTAGCTAATACATGATAAAATGCAAAAAAAAAAAAAAAAAAAACATTCTTATAATGAAAATCAGGAAGACACAAATCAAATGGGTAACAGAAAGATACAGTAACACAAGGGAAATGAGGAGGAACACACTCAGACAAAGAGTCAGGCATTAATATAGGCTGGTCTAATGATGGTGCCCCCCCTTTTCTGAGTCCATGGCAATGGTTTCACCCCACAACACAGGACAGCGGAGGCACAGTCAGGCCACAACACAACCCAGACTCATCAAGCACAGGTCTCTTTTTTTTTTTTTTTTTTTTTGAGGGGGAGCGCTAGTGAAGACCAAACTTACCGCCAGCCGCCTGTCACCCACCATCATTACATCTCAGCACAATATCACCACATTCCTGAGGTTACACTTTCAAGAGGGAGCGGAAGGAGGACGGGAAAGAGGGGAGGAGGTGGGACGTCACTTTCTGTAACATGTTCACAACTTGTAAAACATGGCGCCCTGCACTGTCCCAAGTGTTGGCCTTGACAACACACCTACAGGGAGGGAGTCTACAATGGCAGTGACCAGAATCAGTACAGTGTGGCATGATTATTATTGCTGCAAGCTATATGTGTCAATCTTGAAAGGATGTTTTAAAAACAGCTGCATACTGAATCTTAAATAAGTTTTAATAAACCGTATGTGGTTTGTGTCCTACAACTCTAAAAAGTATAAATGCAAGATAAAAAAGATATGTGTACATTATCTATGCTATATACTACATGTTTGTTGGCTGCATGGGGTCTGGGATACAGGAGTTCATATGAATCAACATGCCAACCTCTGGCCATTGATAGGAGTCCATTCACGGGTATTGGCTGAGGTGTTGGACACTGCGGAGAGGTGGTTAGTTCAAGGAGAAAGTCAGAAGTCAGGGAAATTCTTCTTCTATCCAATTCTGCCGCTGAGTGCAGACTATTCCTTGATTATGTAAAATTAAAATGCTTCAAGATTATCCATTAAAAATGTCCCCTCATTGTCTCACAGACATCTCTGTTACCTCACAATCTAAGGTTACGTTGTCTTAAAACTAGACAGAATAAGATTAACTCATGGTAATACGTGTAACTACCAAAGAATAGAGTGAAGAATTTTCCCTGTTCTGGTCTTTCAGTCTTGACTGACACAAGGAGCAGAGAAGTACACAGAGAAAGAGAGGACAAAGGCACATATCAAACATCTTACAGGTCAGAGACGCAGGCAAAGACAACTTTACAGAGACACATCTTTGACAAGTCCCATTTCTCTGAGCATAACTTGAATATGCTTGTTGGATGAGTTTTGATTGGCAGATTTTAGATTGCATTCAAATAGCCGTGTGTCCTGATTGAAAACATTTCTTATAACTCAGGGGAACAGATAAAACTGCTTCTTGGTGCCAGCACACCGGGAAAAGATAACTGGTACATATTCAAGTATCTCAGAGTGATAACCAAGTAAAAAAAATAGGGATTGTTGCTTGATGGATTTGTAAAAGGTGATTCTGGCATGTGTGCACTTGAAACGGACAGACTGCTGTACAGTCTTGTAAAACACTGTCCTTATAGTGTGAATAAAGTAATAGAGGCATTGTAAGCAACATGCCCTCTCACCTAATGCATGCCATGAAGCAGATATTAAATTAATAACCTGACCTTTTAAACCTAACCACACCCAAGAGACAACAATCTGGGCAACACTTAAATTGGGTTATAAAAACATCATATCATGTATTTATAGTATATGGGGTGCATATGATGTGATTCATAACAATCTGATAAAGCAAAAGACGTTTTGCTTTACAAAACAGCAGCAATTCACATTAGTTCTGCTGTTTAATAGACTGTACGTCTTGCTGTTGGATCAGGGTGTGGTTGAGGATCAAGTAACTGCTCTTCTAATCTACAACACACGACAGAGGAAACAAGAGCTGGACTTACATCCACAATGAAGAAGTCCAGCCAACACCAGGCATTGGTGAAGTACTTTACGAAACCGTAGGCGACCCATTTCAGCAACATCTCCAGGATGAAGATGTAGGTGAAAACCCTGTCAGCGTACTCCAAAATGATCCGAATGGTCTTCCTCTGCTCGATGTACACATCCTCAAAGGCCTGTTGGGAAACAGAAAACACGTGAGCCACGGCAACGACAGCAAAGGAAAGTATTACACCTCATAATTTATGATTCGGCTAATGGAATTGTGTACAGCACTACAGCTTGTGCATTGTTGATCACAAACAGGGATTTACTGCGTTACAAAAAAAATCTGTTCTGCATGAAATATTTCAAATTCAAACTCCACTGCTAATGTAAATTTGCAGCAGGGTTTGCTCTTGTAGCATTTGACATGCTTGAGAACAAGGGCCCACTCCACCCCCAAAAATAGATCCCCTGTTTGATAAATGGTACAGTCCATTAATCTTAGGTGCCCCTGACCCCTCCCCCAACCCGGCAGCTCTGAGACTGAGCAGCTGAACGACCTCTTCACTCCCATACTGTCGACACACACTTGTCCCTGTCAATTATTTTGGATTTTCTCTGGTCAGTAAAATGATTTTCAGTGATTTTTAATCTTTGTTTCTGTGTTTGCAGAGGTTGAATATGTGACGGCAGGTCTCCTTACAAGGGCACCGCTGCTGAGGAGGATCATGAAGATGATCAGGGTCTCAAACCAGTTGTGCTCCACAATCAGGTAGCAGGTCTTTCTCAGGAACCACCAGCTCTTCCCCCAGCCCATTGTGATGTTGACGTCGCAGCACTTATACTTTGCCACACAAGCTGAGGACACACAGGAGAAGAGACAGTATTTGTTTTGGATTTTGGAATAGATTCACTTTTATATCTCGGAATTAATAGTTTGGTTAACAAAGCTCAAATCATGGATGTTTCTGGGATCAAATACATCTCTGTAGCGAAGAACCACAGTCCACCTTCTCCAATTCTGTGGCTTTAATACTAGCTTCAATTTCTTTTGTTGACAAATGTTTAAAGAAACTTTGTTACTTAAATTACTTACTTGGAACTACATTTTCCAAAATACACCAATTTTTGTAACTAGTTATCAGGCTTTTGGAGATGTTTAAAGGTGCATTGTCCTATTTTTTTTGGCTTCTACTATATCCCATTGACAAACCGGACCTGAAATGGGCTCATAGATTTTACTGCTCATACTGCACTTGCATATAGACATATAACTATCTGCATTTTCGTCTGCTATTGGGAAAGTAAAAAAAAACAAGTATTCACAATTTCTATTACTGAATTTAAAATAAAACAGGCTTCATATGTAATTATTAATTATCTGTAAAGTTATATGTAGTTATGTATGGGTGCATTAGTGTAAACATCATCTCTTTAGATGGACAGAATAGCAGACAGACTGATAAATCGATAAGGGTCTCCATAGGCTAGTGATCCTTCATAATGAAACTGTCCTTCACCCCACTCGCCCTATCATTTCCACTCAGCCCCAGGGGAGTCTGTGTGCTGTGGAGTGGAGGTAATGGATGCAATGGGGGCAGGGGTCTCACCATCTGTCCAACAAGCCTCTGGTTCCATGTATTCCTCGACTGTCTCCACAACCACCACCTCCTCCACATCTGGCTTGATATCAATGGTGCTGCCCTCTGATGAACTTGTTTCATCCAGCTGCAGAGACGCAGACACAGACACACAAGTCAGGAACAAAGTTTCAGAGATTCAGATACATTTCAGTTTTTATTGTTTAGGTAAAGAAGCACTAATCATGGCAAAAGCTGAACTTCTGGAACTTGTACAAAATGTACAACAAAAAAAAGGGTTAGGGTTAGGCATTAAGTACTATTTGAGATGTTTTTCCCTTATTGTGATCGACATAATAACAATCTGGAACATCATGTATCATCCACATGAACACTGAAATGGAATATCAAATGGCAGATTCTCTGCTGTGAAAGTCTTCTAAGTGCATTTCATCAAAAGATATACATCAGCAGATATCCATTTCATCCACACTGCCTGCCAGATCCAGCCATTCTAGATGACTATATTAAATAATGGAGCTATATTAGTGTACGATCAGTGCAGAGTGGCTGGCCACACCCATGCTTTTACTGTCCAGAGAGAGGAAATTGCACGTAGACCACTTGAGGATCGACTACAGCAAAAACAACACATGGAGCATCACGGTATTTAAATGTATAGGAAAGTCAAATCAGTAATCAATAAGTGCTTGGATGTATGCTGCAGATCCCAGTTTGTTTTTGATGTTTCCTGCTTACTTGTGTAATAAGCTATTAGAGGTGGATAATACTGACCTCTTTGCTGTTCTCATTGTCCGACTCGCTGCTGAAGTCCTCCGTGTTAAGGTTCTCAAAGTCAGACTCTCCCACAGCTATGGGCACGCAGACTGTCAGGTTTGGGTTGTGGATGAATGACATGTGGTCCTCATCGATCATATACTTGCCCACGCTGCTTCCAATACCGCTGGTGGTGCCGTTACCATTCTTGACATAGTCTAGGTCACGGTTGATGTCCACCCCGGTGTGGTTAGCAATGCAGTTCAGCTTCTTGTCATACATGTCGTCCAAAGGTTTCTGCTCGTCCTCCATCTGTGGTTTCTTCAGAAGACTGGCCATCAGTATTCTTACCTTCACTTTTGTCCATGCTACACCTTTCTTGATGCGCTTGACGGAAATCTGCAGATTGTTGGGTTCGCCGTCGTCATCTGTCGCAGCTAAGTTGTCAGCACTGAATGAGCTCAGCAGCAAGGCAAGGAACAGGTTCAACACCTTTTGGACACATAACAAGTGATCAGTAACTGGATGCTAATGCTAATTAGAGCCATCACGTCTGCTGTTTCTCTAAAAAATCCTGCACGCCCTCCCAGTCTGGATACTCACCACCAAGTTACCGATGACCATGACCATCATGAAGACGATGAGGCACATGCCCTGGCCCGCCACCTCCATGCAGTCCCACATGGTCTCAATCCACTCACCGCAAAGCACCCGGAAAACGATCAGGAAGGAGTGGAAGAAGTCGTTCATGTGCCAGCGGGGCAGTTCACAGTCAAGAGCAATTTTACACACACAGTCTTTGTAGCTTTTGCCAAACAGCTGCATGCCCACCACAGCAAAGATGAAGACGATGATGGCCAGCACCAGAGTCAAGTTCCCCAAGGCTCCCACCGAATTACCGATGATCTTGATCAGCATGTTAAGGGTAGGCCATGACTTAGCCAGCTTAAACACTCTCAGCTGAGTGGGGTGGGTGGAAAGAGTAGGAGAGATATGATTCAGTCATAACATTTTAGCTTTACTAACTTGCTGCTTCACATTAGTTAAGTAAGAACTGAATAAACATGCATGTATGATGTATGCTAGCACATACAGTGCAGCTTTCAGTTACAAAATATGCATATTCCAAATGCTAAGATGCTATCTCAAAATAAGGAATTTACCAATCGGAATGACCGCAGGACAGAGAGGCCCTCGACGTCAGCTAGAGCCAGCTCAACTAAACTCAGTGTCACAATGAAACCGTCAAAACAGTTCCAGGCCTCTTGGAAGTAATAGTAGGGATCCATGGCCACGAGCTTGAAAAGCATCTCCCCTGCAAAGATCCCTGTGAACACCTGGCAGGTAGGAAGAGAACAGATTTCAAATGGATTTGGCTCCACACCATGTTTCACAGGGCACATGAGAATGTGAAGCATGATGAGTGGTTAGATTTGTATCTTACTTAAATGCACAATAATATATTACCCCTATGGTAACTGCATATTAATGAACAGCAGGATAAATCCAATTATTTAAAGAGGCACCGCATCTAGTTTATGTCAGTGTGTGTGTGTGTGTGTGTGTGTGTGTGTGTGTGTGTGCGTGTGTGCCAGCCGTTATGTGGTCAGTAAGGATGAGGTGGTCGCATAACAGCTATAATAAATTACTGAGGGTTATCCTCAATCATAGAGCCCACATAATAAATAAATGCATAGTGTAGGTACGTGCGAGGTGTGTGTGTGTGTGCCTGTGTGTAAGACGATGACTCATACTGAATCAAGGTGACCTAGAAATATCCACCTGTACCACCCAAAGGCCTTTCCTGGTAAATTATTGTGGAGCAGAAGTGGTAAATAACACATCTCTGTGCTATTTCAATTGTAAATTAATAACTCTCCACATTTTCACACACAAACACGCACAGTGACTTGTGCCCGTATCATTTCTAACTCATCATGGTTGATGCAGCACGTTTACAAATGTGATACTGAAGAGTAAAACAACAATCACGGCACAGAATCTACTCAGTTTCCTTAAAAGAAAAACGCTTATAGTGAAAATGGCCAGGTTGAGTTATCCAAGCTATGATTCAGGCACCATTTTAGAGCAGCTCATCGATCAGGTTCCATGAAATATTAATGCAGGCCTCCCACCAGTCAGCCGACCAGCAGAGATGCAGGCTGGTCCCACTGAAACAAACAGCAGCTCCACTTAACCAGAGGAGAGAGAGATAGAAGGAGAAGACAGGGAACATGTGTGTGTTCGTGTATGTGAAGAAACGAGAAATGCATGGATACAAGAAAGCAGCAGGAGGGGGTGAATGTGTTTTTTTTCCTTTCAACTCTGAATCAGCAATGAAAGGGCTGCCAATTATGGTCCCAAAAATAACACCTCTCTGTGAGCTGCAAAGAAGAAGCAGAGGACATTTTTAACCAGCGAATCCAATAAAAACAAAAAGATTGCCACTCACCAGATTGCCTACAGACAGCATATGTTCAAAGTCCGGGGTCATGGGGTAGTGCTCCATGGCCATGAAGAGGGTGTTGAGGACGATACAGATGGTGATGGCTAAGTCCACGAAGGGATCCATGACAATCAGGTTCACAATCTCCTTGATCTTAATCCACGTGGGTGAGCACTCCCAGATCAGGAATGTGTTAGAAAACTTATACCAGCATGGCGGACACTTGCGCTGAGACTCCTCCAGTTCTGAAGACATAGCGCGGATCACACGTCAAAACCAAACATAATTGCGTGCTTGAGGATACCGCATGCAATGGTATCAAATTATAAACAAAATTGTATGCATTGTATGTATCTGGTACTGTTGGATATGCAAAGCAGATAAGCAGGAAATTCATGTCAAACTAATCAACCAATGAGAGCAGCCCTAGTTAAAGAATAATGAGAGAGCAGGTTAAATAGCTGGGTTAAAGTGGCAGTACCCTCCACTAGTGTGTTGGTAATGACGCTCATGACACTGTTGGCCCGCTCTTTCCGCCCAAAGGAGGTATTGAGCTGGTCCACAGACACCATCAGGGAGCCCGACAGCTTCTTCTTCACCTCAACCTCAGTAGTTGGCTGTCAGGAGGAGAGGAAGAATCAAGCACCCATGGAGAGGACATGAACACCATCCCATGTCACCACCGGTGGCCGGCGGAGGGAAGTGCACAACAGCATTGGCAGGAAAAAATAGTGGAGGATCAGATTTTTGGTGGCAGGGTCATTTTTCATTCTTTTCTATCTCAATGCTGGTTTCAAGAAAGATGTGTGTATGCTGTAAATGCATGCAGGTCTCAGCCAAAGTGGGAGCAGTGGTCTACTGGGCTACTTGACCTAATTGTGTTTGAATGTAATTAGCTCATCCCAATTAAATAATAAATGGATTGTGAGATATTGTGCAGGGAGAACTGCTTCTGCATGAATGCATTTTCAATCCTGTCATGCAATAATGGAGGCTTTGCTGCCATTGCAATATAATCATTAGGTTATTTTACAAAATGTCTCCCAAATCTGGCCTTTTTTTTTTTTTTAAAGAAAAAGTTACTTGCAAATTGATGCGATTGTATCTTCCTACTTTGAAACCATACAACTTATATTGCAACCATCAAATCAAGAGCATTGTAAAGAGATCATATGGAGGCAGGTATTCAGATCCATCCAGTTGTCATGCATGAGCATGCTCCAAGTCAAAGAGAAGGAGAGGAAATTACAGACACCATAGCCATTGTTCTACTATTCTACATCATGCTTGTTATAATTTAGGGTTTAAATCTACCATGCTAACTACTGTATAATGAGACACAACTAATTCACTAATGTTGACCAGGGAGAGTTTGGAAAACAGAGAAAGGTAAAGACAGACAAGGACAGCAGCCCTCCTTTTATCCTTAAATTATATTATTAAGGCCTGATACGATGGTGTGTGTGTTACTTGTGTATCTGCTATGGGCTTATTAACAGTGTATTAGGGAAGCAGATAAAAATGTCTGTGGCTTTATAGTGCTGGTTCCCTCTGTTTCCTCCGCCTCCTACTGTAGATCTACCCACACAGGCTAGCAGAGGACCTGGATGCCTGGAGGAGGAACACATCAACACACTGGAGCATGTTAACTCATCATTATATGCTGTTTGTTAACAAACATGGTGTTATATTACTAGAGTGTGTTAAACAGGAACAAAGTTGTGAATTAAATATTAATCAGGCTTTGATATATGTGCCAAAATCTTACGGCCCAATAGGGAACACAGAAGAATAGCAGAGTCATGTCTGTTTGATTGTTGAGAGTATGGTGCATGTGTGAGTAAATAATTTGATATGAACATTCAAAACATTGACATTCATAGTTCAAATCAAACAACAAAATTGCCTGGAAGTCACTGATAGACCCAGTTTCAATACCCTATCAAATACAGGGTTGGCTATAGTATATTAACTATAAAATGTATCTATTTCTCCATCCCTTGCCTACTGTCGGAGGGCAGCATACACTGCAGGGCTGGGGGAGGGGAGGCGCGAGCGCTTAGCCAAGAGATACATACGGACTTGCAAAGATGACAGAGTAGAGGATAGAGAGCAAGAAAGAAAAGGAACGGACGAGAGGGGGGCCATGCCTAGATAGGTCTACTCATTGACTTCCTTACACTGTCGTCAGTAGCTGCCTTATCTATTTTCACCTCAGGCAGAAGGCGTCCACCAGGCCCAGGGCCGATGAGCGACACCACGCCGTTGCAATCCACCGTGCTGTTCCTCTTGCCATGGAAGCCACTGTAGCTGTTCCGCCGATAAGGGCTAAACAGGGAACCTCGACGCTCCTCGCACTCCTCCACCGTGCTGTGCTCGTCATCGGCAAATTCGTTCTCTGAACCCACGTCCTTGCCGCGGCCCTTGAAGCTGAAGATGCTGCTCTTGCTGTTGTGACGGGACAGGAAGGGCGAGCCGGGTATACTGAGGAGGGACTGGAGGTGGAAGAAGCATGAGGAGAGGTGATTTGTGTGATTGATGCAGTCCAAAGTGTCTCTGAATTATAATCGCTTGCACCATAATTTTTACGCTGTTTGTCAACAATTCTAGAGGTCATGATAGCAGGCAACATCTGTGGGATGTGGAAAATTAAACGCAACCAAGACACTTTTCCCTGATTTTCTGCTGGAATAATCATGTGACTTAATAAACAAAAGGGAAATACATAATTAGCTCAGTGATGTCTGACACTCTCAAGGTCACAACACACACACACAGACACACACACACAGAACAGAGATACAGGCAGCTGAAACAACATGGAGGCACATGAGTCGTGATAACATCAATCTGCTGCAAGTATTGATCAGAATATTATTATAGCTGCACACATACAACAGACCAAACATTTTTGACAACAAATATCAGCCTGTGTGGATGCTGAATGTTAAGTGAAAGAAACACAGCGAGTAAGAGCCAAGTGAGGCCTAAACAAAGATGCAGGATTGCTCCCTTTGAAACATTCATGTAATTGGTGTGAATAATTCAGCATCTGGACATGTGTTTCTATATATCCGGCCACTATATACTGCTCTGTATGTAAGTTCATGCAACACCACACTGTAGAATAGCAGCACTCTCAATAAGAAATATTTTTTCACAAAAAAATATTTTTCCTGCAGCTCCTTTATTCATTATATCCCGTTCATAGACATAAAATGCATCTCAATTCAAACTCTGTGGCTCTGATATTATGGTCTTCAGGAAGCTACCAAAGAGCTTAAAGAATCAGCCTAAATTATAAATAAATATATATTTATATATACATATTTCACTTACCACCTCTAGTGGTATCTAGATATGCAGATTTTTACTTGTATATGCTTTTTTTGAGGTCTGTGAGATCTCTACCACCAAACCGGTACAATGGAGTAGAGTAGAATATTATGTGTGGTGCTTGAAGCATTCAAAACTCCCAGTGAAAAACTCAGAAGCAATATTGATCCCTATAGACAATGTGTTGGTGAGTCAGGATCATCTGTAAACCACCTAGTTCTGCACATAAAGCTGTTTTTTGTAGATCTAGATGAACTGACACTTTAAATTAGGCTTAGAAATGTCTAAACATATCCAGACATTGTCCTCGTTTTCCTCACCTGGTTCATAATGGAAGACTTTCGACCCAGGCGATTATCAGGGAAACGGAAGCGGCTCCTCTTGCTGCCGTCGTCCGACTCTGACTTGACAAACTTCTCACTGTCGCCTTTCTCCTTCTCCTGCTCTTTCTGCCGCCACTTCTTCTTACGATTGCGCCGCTCTTTGGCGCTCTTGGAGCTGAGCTTCGACATCTCAGAGGAACTGCATGACAGGCGCCCCCCTCCATCGTCCTCCACCGCATCCTCTGACACTGTGCCTGCAGAGGTTGCCATGGCAGCAGCCTGCAAAGAATCAAATACATGAATGAAGTGAGAACAATGATAAAACATGACTCAAGGATAATTTTGTGCTCCATCCTGCAGAGGGCTGACCTGTGCATCTTCTTGCTGTTTCTTGAGCTGCTCCAGCATGGCCTTGAATTCCTCCTCTTTCTGCAGGGCCTCTTCCATGGTCGCCTGATTCTGCTCCTCGTAGGCCATGGCCACCACAGCCAGGATCAGATTCACCAAGTAGAACGAACCCACAAAGATCACCAACACAAAGAAGATCATGTAGGTCTTCCCTGCAGCCCTCAAAGTCTGTTGGGGGGAAGAGAGGATGGGGTGAGGAAACAACAGAGACACTCATGACATCTGATACATAACCTCAGCCCCTAAAGTAAAGCTCAGGGTCGCCCTCACTGCTTGTCCTTCACAATGACTCATCAGAAATAAACGAAGTAAGCTGTTGGTGGAGGACAGAGAAAAATCTGCAGACGGACATCAAATCGACTTCCTCCGGACAGTAGATTCAAAGACGCAATGCAAACACAGCTTTTGCACCAACATTTAAATATGTTTTTCTGTTATGAGCATTGATATGCTGAAATTAGTTCTACTATCATCTCATACAGTGATGAATTCATACACAACCATCTGTTCTTGGTCTGTGCAGGAATAATCTGAATACCCTGAGCTTGTTAAGTTTCTCAGCATGAGCCCAAGGTTGTGTTGTTCATCAGGGAGTGCCATGAGATATGCATTTTGACCTACTTTTACTTTACTAGCCGATGCACAACCAAACAATTTCTGCGGATTGGGATTGGGATGCTATCCCCAGTAGAGATGAGCCTGAGCTGAGCGGAGGCACAGCAGAACAAATGAGAACATTCTGGAGAAGTCTTGAAAAAATTGTGTGTGGAGGCATTTTGTTTTTAATCACTGTGGTTTTTGAGAGGTTCTGAGTGCTCCCAAATTGGAATTAAAATGTTCTCACTCATCAGCCTCCTTTAGTTCCCTCTTTTAAAGACAAACTATTGTCTTCAGGGAGAAGAGCAAAGAAGACAGGGCTTCCCAGGATAAAGAACGAAATTCCCTCACACATCAATTATGAATGTAGTTGACATGTAGTGCTGGTAAGTGTATGTAACACATTTCCAACAAAATAAACACAAACTGCTTGGGAGGCCAAATTGCTGTCTTCTACATCCACATGTCACTAAATCTCATGTGAGCAGGTAAAAACAAGCTTAGTGGAGTGTCCTGGAGATATCATTGAATTTCTGAATATCTAACAAACAAACACAACATCAGACCTAAACATGGCTGCATAATTATTATTCTAGATAGATACAACACACAATAGCAGAGAGAGCCTGGAGTTGGGAGCTGAATTTCAAAGAAAGGAACAAAAATAGACGCATGAGCTAGAATGCTCCCATCAGGTCTCATCTCCCTCATCGGCCATACTGTAATCCTGTGCTGTTAATATTTCATACATGCTTTCTTCCAGTCAGCCTCCGTGTGTGGAGGCAGGAGTGTCTCCACAGGTTTTGTGTGGAATGGGCTGATAGACAGGACAGACGTGGCCCAGCTACAGTATGCAGATGATGTGAGTCAAAGTGGGAACAAGAGAAAAACTACAGGCAGAAGGAGCCACCATTTTCTGTGAGAGGTGGAGTTACAGCAAACTGTGTGCAGGACGACACGCACTAGTAAGTCAGTGGATGAGCTGAGCTATCGGATCAGTCTTTTCTGCAGGGTCTCACAGGATATTGCAGATATCCTGTGAGACTCTCTTTAATGTCCTTTTTGATTTGTGCTTTAAATTACAGTGTGCATGAAATCTTGACAGATCAAGATAAAGTATTTGATGACCTATCTATAATTTCACAATTTTACATACATACTACAGGGCTGCAATGACAACTGAGGAAGAATTTTTATTACTGATTGATCGATTAAGTATGTTTTTGATTAATCAATTAAACATTTAGTTTCTAAAATGTCACAAAACAATGAAAAATGCCCATCAGAGCTCATCAGAAATCCCAATGTGGTGTTTTCAAGTAGCTTCAGTCGAAGGTCTAACACTACTAGATGTTTGCTGTAGAGATTGTGATGATTTAAGGCTGAGTAAATAAAGTTGAATTCACCTGTTTTGTCCAAAGAAAATTAATCTACAATAACATAAGCAGAAAATACCAGCAAATACTGGTATTTTTTCTCCTGATGAACCAGTTAATCAATAAATCTTTTCACTGTACATTCATGTGTTTATAGGATTTGAGAACTTGTATGTGTCGTATATGCTGCCTATAAAACAAGCTAAACTTGTTGACACATCAGCTTTACCAGCATGTAAAGGTTTTCCCAGAAGTCCTGCGTCATGAGTCGGAAGAGAGCCAGGAAGGCCCAGCCGAAGCTGTCAAAGCTGGTGTAGCCGTAGTTTGGATTCCTCCCAGCTTTCATGCATGTGTAGCCCTCCGGGCAGCGGCTGAGGGGTGGAGGAAGAAAGAAAAAGAGAGAGAAAGGGAGCAGAGCAGAGCACCCGGCCCGAAAATGACTCAGCAGTATTTACTTATAATGTAATCCGACTTGAGGCAGATAGATGAGCTACAGCAGGTCTTGGGATCAGCAGCATTTGGAGGAGGGCAGAGAAGGCAACTCACCCAGAGTCGGAGCTGTTCCCACAGAGAAGAGCATCCAGCTGGCCAGGCAGGAAGTAGAAATTGGCTAAAGAAAAAACAAACAGCCATACTGAGTCACTTCATCCACATTCTGTTGCAGCTATAGTTGTTTATTCTGCAACAAGCTATAAATCCATTCGGACCAATTTCAGACATCAGTTTGCACATGCATTTTATGCTCAGCGCAGTTCTTTTTGTCTATCCAGCGCCAAAATTACATGTTGTTTTTTCGTACGAGCATATGGGCTGACTCATACACCTAGGTCACTGCCAGCTCACCATTGGTGAAGGCATGTCTCTACTTACTATCGTTCATGATGTACTCATCCCAGTCAAAGCCCTTGCTGCCATTGGCCAGGTGGCTCTCGGTAATGTTGATTGGCCAGATCACACACTTGTGGCGCAGGTTGCCCATGAAGAGCTGGAGACCGATAAGGGCAAAGACACTCAGGCAGAAGACGGTCAGGATCATCACATCCGAAAGCTTCTTCACAGATTGGATCAGGGCGCCCACAATGGTCTTCAGGCCTGGAGGGCAGCCACGCACACACGTACACAAACCACGCAGGTGATACAGGAGATGCTGATGCCCCAGGTATGAATACTAGAAATTAGCTTTTATAACTTCGACTACTGCTAATATGCTTATATTATAATACTTGTCTATATTTAGGTAAAAAGCTGTGAGTGGTTACACTGTACTGCTTTTGTATTAAAATGAATTATCTGAGAAAATA
This sequence comes from Larimichthys crocea, assembly GCF_000972845.2. Classification (NCBI taxonomy): domain Eukaryota; kingdom Metazoa; phylum Chordata; class Actinopteri; family Sciaenidae; genus Larimichthys; species Larimichthys crocea. Next base: position 17,026,131 of record NC_040025.1, read on the forward strand.
TTATAAATATTTTCATTAAATTTGTGAGTTATAAATGTAATATGTGATATTGTAATGACTTCTTGTGCTAAACAGACCAATAAAGGGGGGATTTACATGAATACAATTTTAACTGGAGCAGATTTTTAAATAATTAGATATAGGTAGTAATACATTTTGGACAAAACTGACAGATAACATTTCTAGAAACAAAACAAACAGGAAATATTTAGAAGCCTTCCCACTCTTTTATCCAGACACAAAATATTGTAATTAATGAAAATGTAATTTTAATAGACCTAATTTGGATTGCCAATTATTGATAAAATGAAAAAGAGGGGGAAGACTGTAGAAAAGTGAGAGGAAATCCATAAGGAATAGAGCACAGCAGCACAACGAGGGGCCATGAGAAGGACAGAGGCACAGGCAAGGGGGACTGGTAACCACATGCAGGTCATTTAAACTCCAAGGCTGAACAGGAGCAATTCAATGCCAGCGCCAGCGTGGGCACTTTCTTGAACTGTCTGTATAAGGTGTCATTAGGAAAGCACTGACTCTCCATACCGTGACCCTGCAGTCTGTCTCGTCCACAGCTTTGCTAAAGACAGAATCGGTTTACCTTCCGGACATCCTCTGGCAGCGTTCACATGGGTCCACGAGGAACTCAAACATGGAAGCAGGATGGCCCGCACCCCCTTTTCTGTTTGGTCTCTACAAGTACAGTGGGTTTTACCAGCTGTACGTACTTTATCTTCTTGTAAAATATGGTCTAAATTTAGTCTTACACGTTTAGACAATCTTAGTAAAAGCTCCATTAGCTTGGCAAGGTCAATTAAGAAAAGCAACTTTCATTTAAATCAACTTAACTAAAAGTACAGAGCAAGATCACATGGAGCAAATTACATTAACAAAGAATACATGTTAAAATATTGATTGTAGTAGGGTATAATTCAATTATCCCCATAACCTGTTTAAATCTGCAATCATTCCCTCCACTGCACATGAAATTTTGTTAGCTGAACTACAACTACAATATTAAAGCTAAATTTTCTCCACTCCAGTGCCTCAAGCCTTGAGGAATTATAATTTAAGGATAGTTCGACATTTTGGGAAATACGCTCATTCACTGTCTGGCAGAGAGTTAGATAAGGAGATCAAGACCACTCCCATGATTGTCTGTTAATTATCGCTTAGCATGAAGACAGTTAGCCTAGCTCCGTCCATGGGTAACAGCATACCAGCACCTCTAAAGCTCGCAACATGTTGTTTGTTTAACCTGAAACTAATGTATGAAACAACACATTGCAACTTTTTAAATTTGTAACTTTAAAAGTGCTAGTAGGTGGATTTATTTGGACAGAGCCAGGATAGCTGTTTTCCGTCATTGTGCTAAGCTAAGCTAATCGCCTGCTACTCAACAGTGGTATTGATCTCTGAAACCGAATAAGTGTACTTCAAGAAAAAAGGTCAAACTATACCAAAATATGATCCCTTCCTATTGCACTTAAGGGATTTCCTTTTTTCATATTTCCAAATGAATGTGCCGTCCACAGTGGTCCTTTTGAGTAAGCACGACATCTGTTCTACATCCTCTATCAATAGACAGATAGACAGATGTGTGGTCAGTGTCACTCAAAAAGGTCAAGAGGTCATTCAACCATCCCATCTGCATCCCCAGCCTCTACTAATAGTGAACACACCATTTCTTGTTTTTCTGTGCGGTATATCATTCAAGTAGGTTGTAAAAAAAGAAAAAGAAAAAATCAATAATCAAACTAAAAAAACAAAACAAAAGAGGGCAAATCAAACTTTGAATGCCATTTGTCAGCCAAGCTCTTGATAGGCTAATATTGTAAAAGCAAGTGACTGAAAAGCATCATGCAGCATAAGAGATATGTTCACAAACTAGGCTTGGCAGTCTTCATGCATAAATAATAGGTGTATTCTGTGGGATCTCTCTAAGAGCTATGCCATTTCGCATATGAACTTCAACATATTCAAGGTTTGTTTTTGATCCCAAAAACATGGCAATCCTCTCTTTCCAATTCAATCACTAGTTTACTAGTGGAACAAAATTACTGATCTCTTAATTTCACTTGCAATTTTGTTTTTGTAATAGATTTGTGGTAAATTTGAGAAGCTATGATCTATTCTTAGCTGATAAAAACCTTGCTAAATGATCAGGTTTTTTTCCCCTATAATGAATGTATTCTATTAATAATGTATCTTGTCATAAGTAACAGGGCATTTACTTATTCCAAAAGCTGATGAGAAAGGAGTGGGTTAGCTATTTTTGTAGAGCAACACAGCTGCCTTGGAATCGGGCCTCATAATGAGAGCGCTACTGGGGCAGAAGAGAGTGCAGACACTATGGAGGGCCCTACAGGAGACTGCAAAGCCTATCAAAAATGTATTAGTACCATTTTTGATAATTTTGGAGGAAAAATAAATCAAAAAATGGTTGTCTCCAATTCTTTTGTTGTTGCTTAAATCATAATCGTAATCATAATAATAGTGAGTAGAAAAGAAAGGGTGAGAGGATCAGCCTTAGTGTTTAAACTGAGTCTCACCTGGAATGACAGAGATAGTTTTCAATGCTCGGAGAACTCTGAATGTTCTCAGCGCAGATACATTGCCCAGGTCCACAAACTCTGTTATATATCTGAAATAGGGGAAGGATCACACACAGAACAAACACAATGACAAAAACCACACACGCCAAGAGCACAACACCACCGAACCAGGAGGAAACGACGCCACTCACAGAGCCTGTCCACTGAGGAGAAGGGTGGAAGGTAAAAGGAAAGAAAGACACACACACCTAACACCGACCCCGACCCACCGTCCCCCACCCCATCCTGTCTTACCTGGAATTACAGAAATAGTTTTCAATGCCCTCAACACCCTGAACGTGCGCAGAGCTGAGACATTGCCTAGGTTTACAAACTCTGTTATATACCTGCAGGATCAAACCACAGTTACAACAGCTGGTTATTTACATGCAGATATGGGGTGGAAAGTTAAATTCACACACAGATGGGCTATGTGACAGCTCTACAAACAATGAGGATGGGTTTAGTACTGTGTGTATGATCATTTTGGGATATGCATTTGCAGGTAAATCTGTAGTGTGATCTACTGGGTGAGTAGTCGATGGAGAGATGCTGGGCCTTAAACTGAATGTTGCAGATTCCGGCAGATTGAGAGAGAAAAGGTGAATGAGAGGCAGAGTTAAGATGACGAAGAAGATAAATCGGATGAATGGTACTGAGGTGTGGGTGTTGTCAGGGAGGCCGCAGAGGGTCGGATGGAAACCTTCAATTCCCAAAGAGAAAGATCAGAGAAGTCTCAGATCAATGGAGGAAACGCAGAAGATGGATTATCAGACAGAAAGAAAAAAGAAAAGAAGAAAGACAGAAAGATGAACAATCATCTGTAGCGCCGAAAGCTCACTTTCTAAACCCACCCTATTTCTAATTAAACAAAAATCAATATGGCAATATCTGTGCATTTCATTTCATCATTCACTGACACAGTCTGAGTTACAGGAGAAATACTTACGCCATCGAAATGACCATGAAATCCAGCCAGTTCCATGGATCTCTAAGGAATGTAAACCCGTCTATACAGAATCCTCGCGCGCAGATTTTTACAAGAGACTCAAATGTATAAATTCCTGTGAATGTGTACCTGAAAGAAAAAAAAAGTGTTGACAGAATCAGTTCACCAGGCTTGATCAAAGCTCGCTCGTATCTAAATATCTGTTAGCTGTTGAAACAAGCAGATTACAAAGTTGAGTGTAGGGCACAGGATAAAATTAGAATCATGAAGTCAGGTTAACTTTTATATATCTTGTTTGTTTTTTGTTTTTTTATAGAAACTATGAATTTGTGCTTCTTGTTCATTAATGTTACATTCAAGTAACAGAGCTAGCTAAGCATCTGAAGTGGATCACCTCTGTACTTAAGCACAATGGTGCTTTGAGCGAAATGATAATGTCAGCATGCTGCAGTAACATGATCACGGTGATGTTTTTGTTTTATGCTGTCATGTTTATATTTTATATTTTTATATTTCAGTTTATAGCACACGATTATGTTTATGGTGTATAATGTTCACCATGTTCACCATCTTTGATGAGTGTGTTGCTAATATTTAGCACTGAACACAGTACAAGTACAGCTGAGGATTGTAGGAATGTCATTAGTTTTGGTATTTAAATAATAAATACAGTTGTAAGTTTATAAACAAGTTTAATCATGCAGTGGACAATACATTTTTATATTTTCTCATGCTGGTGGCCAAAGGAGTCTTGAAGGATTCAGGAAATAATTTTAGCTGTAAGTTTTCTTTTTCTTTTCAAAGATCGCCAGGTATTTGTTTTTTTGGAAATCAGATGCTTAGCTCAGTGCTCCAATACAGAGGTACAAACTGGGACCAGTTGTCATGCATTTACTACTAATTAAATTAAATATGTACTTACTCTACTTGTTTTGACCACTCGGGAGGATCACTAAAGGTCATGAATATACAGTTGGTCAAAATAGTACACATAATGATCATGCTGAAAAGAGTAAGGGGCAGGTTAAGGAAAATATGGATAATAGAGACAATCACGAACATCATCAGACCCCACTGAACATAAACACAGCCATATAAATGTACTGTATCTACAGTATACATCTAATGTGACTTCTGTGGTCCAGTCAGTCCTCAACATATAAAGTTAATAAAATATCATAATCATAAAATCTACTCTAAAATTCAACAGGAGGTAGTTATGTGTGCTCACTACCACAAAGGCCATTCTTTTACTCATGAAATATTTAAATTGTATATATTTAGTGGAAATGCAATTGGTTTTAAAGCTGCAATGGTTTCAATGCAGAGAGGTCTGCACTTAAAGGAAATGAGGAAAACCTCAAAATTAGCTTTAAAGGCAGCCAAAGGTCAGCAATAGCTGTGGCTTCTGACTAAGAATGGGAGGACAGTAGGTAAATGTAGAGAGACGGCACAAGAATCAATATTTATGTGTTCAGTGTCAGAATAAAAAAAGGTTTTGTTTCAGTTGTTCTTACCAGTAAAGCTATAGCTGACAACAGATACAAACCAATGTACATTTATCATAGTGGAGAAAGCAAAATAGTGTTAATGCACCACAAAAGTAGCTTTGAGAGATGTTATTTCAGTCATAATTAACATGTGCTTAAAGATTCTTTAGAGATTTTTGTGTAATTAAAATTTTTAATAACATAATCTTATAGATAATGGTGTTGCATATAAAACATACAATATGTTGAATTACAATGTGATTTACTGAAGTTAAAATAAGTTAAACTCACTAACTCAAATCTTCAACAACAAAATTCTATAAATCTTCTATAATTTCTAAAAACAAATTATTATTAACTATTCAAAGACGGTGAACTTTTTGTTTTCTCTTGGTCTATGGCAAATATAATGTATGTGAAAAAATATTTCAAAATGTTTTTCTGTTTTCCTTCTTTCTCAAGAGATAACCCTACACATGATACACAATCCCACTAACTTAAGTAATAGGTGTGTGTGTGTTTCAGTTGGAAAACATACACTTCCAAAGATTGTGGCTGAGGTCAGATTTCTTAATTTGTGTGAGTGGGAGCCAATAATTGTTTAAAAATCTGATAAATGGTTGGAGCTGAAAACTACAAGTTTAATCTGTGGGTGTGGAGTTAGTCATCTCTGTTTGAAGGTAGTGGCTACATTAGCTGCTACTAGCATAACACATCTAAATCTCTGACTCATCTGTTGGCATTCCAATTGCATTGTGGGTAATGTAGGCATAACCTTTTAAGGAAGCAGAATGGATGAGCTAAAATGGTTCTGCTGCTCCTTTAGATGTTGTGTCTATGTACTGTAGACAATTTTTAGTATCCATAAGGGATCAGTTTGTTTTATTTTCACTCTGTGGTAAATCAATGAGCAGATTTTAACTTCTGTATGGTGCTAAGTGCTTTGATCAGCTGCAGCTTGTTGTCTAAAACCAACGTCTTTCCATCTCTCGGTCACCTCTCTCTACAAAATGGGGTATAACCTTCAAACCTTCAGTCTGGGTACTGAGATGGATGACACAGCATTAAATCACATTAGGCTTTACTTATCTGGCCTGGTTTACTATTTAGGATGACTCATCATTTGTGCTAGCCTTCCCTTACAATGACAAAATGGCTACCGCATCTTCCTCTATGTCTGAATTCATCATTTTCTCAAATCTGACATGCTATCAGTTTCCATCTTCAAACTGTGACTGTAACATATCAATTATCTGCATCCCCTCCTGTAGTAACAGTGACAGGATCATCAATAGCAGTACGAGCAGAGACAGAACATGTCAACATGAATAATACACATGAACAGGAAACCCTTTTGTCTTTGCTGTTAAGACACCATTTCAAAGGATATGAATGTATCAAAATTTTAATAGCTATTCGCCTAGCCAGATTAAAAGGACTTATGAAGTACAAGGCAGGTGTGGCACTAAAACGGAAGATTGTCTTCCCTTTATTTATCACTATAAATGTCTGTGGAGAGAAGGAAAAGAGAGAAAGAGAGAGAGAGATTAATCAATGAACAATCAGACAAAAATATACATTATTTCAGCAAATGCACTTTAGTATAGATCACTGACATTCACCAGAAGCAACCAAAAGCAGCTTTTGCATTAAAAGAATAACATGTGATCGTATTTAATGTATTGTAAGCATGTTCTCTGCATACATACATCTCAGTACACATGAATTATGAACATATGTAGATAATATATAAAAGATAATGTCTGCATTTGCTCAGATACTAGTAAGTTTTCCATTTTCTGTCACATAAAATGAACTGAAACACATTTGGAACAGAGTGAAAATGGCCGCCAGGATGTTTCTAATGTTAGTGTGTTGTCCCAGTCACTCAGTGCCGTCCTGCACATCATGGCTTTGGTGGTTTCAAGAGGAGGAAACGAGCATAACCAAGAGGGGCAGGCAAGCCTCTTCCTGTGGATAACCTCATAATTGTTTAAATAAAACATGTCGATTTGCATGAAACTTTAATGAGACTGTGTGCATTTGCACAAGTGATATGGGCCCGCATGCTTTTAACAAGGCATCCCTCGATACATTAAGCCCTGCAGAGCCAGCGCTGAAGGCTGAAGACAGTGGAGTCAGAAGGGAGGAAGAGGAGGAGGAAGAACGGGAAGGGAAGGCATACAGTAAGAGACCTCATGGTGGTGTCACATGACTGCATGTAATCTGTGCATTTCCAACAGAAATGAGCTGCATGTGTAAAATGCTGTAAACAAGAAACAGAAACATCTCATGAAAGAGCGTTTCTGCCCAGAGGACGAGACACAGTTCTGTCACATGACCCCACAGATAATAATTTTATTAATTAATCTTCCTCTCTAGCTCCTATTATGGGTCAGCAGCATCTCCCCTGAGTTTTAATACTCTCATTTTACACTGTAAACATTCCCAGGCAGCAGCATGGTCAGCCATAATGACACACATGTCCCAGCTGCCGGTGGCATGACATTTCTGTTAAATACAGCCGTCACACACACGTATGTTGTGTGCATATGACCGAGAAACTAATGCACACACATGAACTGACAATTGCAATGTTGCCATCCAGCCACACACGCACGTATGACTGCTATATATGTAGGGAGTCTTTTTTTTTTTTTTTTGTAACGCATGACTAAACTGCTGCAAAGCTACTGAAAATTTCATAATCCAGAGCTGAGTGAAGAGGAGAGCAGGAGAGAGGAAAGGCAGAAAACGGGAGAGATGGAGAGCGAGTGAAGCAGGCAGGCAGCAACTGTGGCAGCAGCAGGCTGAGTTGAAGCAGGGCGGAGGGAGTCAGAGCGAGGGAGCTGGGCAGAAGACGGAGAAGAGGAGAGGATGGGAGGGGAGGGGGGATGGGCCGGTGACAGCGAGAGAGCGGCTTCAACACAGCAGCTCGAGCCATCAGGCAGGGCTGCAGCATCTGCATCCATGGGGGCCACAGCAGCCATTCAAAGAGCCCCCTTCTTTCAACCCTTGTGGTAAATGGTAAATGGACTGCGATTTATGGGCCCTTTAGAGCCTCACAATCACACACATGCACACACACACACTGATAAAGTAATAATGTTGGGCCCAGCTGCCATGCTAGGAACTAACCTGCTCACGTATTCTTTATGTTTACGTCCTTAAAGGTAAATCTTTGTGGAAAAGATTTTTTATGAACGTTAAAACAATCTGGAGACATGCTGCGATGTCCCTTACATCATGGTCTGTCACATATGTGTCTTTTTAGATAATAGCACAGTAAATATTCATCTTTAATCCATATGGAGGAAAGAAAAACAGATGTTGCCTATTTTCTGATCAGATTTCTAAAATAGGATTTATTTTCAGATCGCATTTATTTTATTTAGATGTGACTAGAATATCTAAAGATGCTCTGTGGTATTTCTATGAAAAACATCTAATTTTCTTGCAAAACATGTATTGCATCTGCTGCCAAACACATTTCAGTGAGCCCGGCTGCAGCTAGAAGGAGAGCAAGTGTGCTCATGCATCCCTGCACATGTCGTCCATTTCATCTCTGTCCTCACTTCCTCTCTCCCACCCTCCCTCTTTCCCCTCTCCTTGAAAATGATCTGTTTCACTGGCCTCGTACGTTGACACCGAGTTTGACGTGGCCTGGCTTGGCTCAGCGTGGCACAGCCCTGCTCCAGCCGCCAGCTATGCGGGGAGGGCTGGCTGCTGCGTCATCGCCCAGCCGCCAGCCTACCAGTCCTCTCTGTCTCAGCTATGACACCATCTATAAGACCTACAACTAAAAATGTGCGATGAAGAAGATGGACTGCTCTCCTTTATGGTTATTTCTGCGCGACCACCCCCTCCCCCCATGTCACCTCCTCCCTGTGAGGAATGTATCAAGAGCTGGCCTGCTGCCTCTCTGTGACAAAGACATACAGAGGAGAGCTCTACCATCAAGGTCACCACCTGATCTGACGTCACGGCTGCTCAAGCTGCCAGATCCAAAGCAGCGTCGTCTCCCTTTGGCATTAGAATGAGACTAGATCGAGGGCCATAATTAGATTTGCCTGAAGCTGAGAGCTGACAGGACTGCTGGTAGAGGCAGGCGCAAAGCGATGAGAAGCAAAACACAAGAAGCACAATGAAGCTTGCACCATTTGCATACACCCGTGACAGTAAAGCATGGCCGTGTGTGGACATAAAGTGAAGCTGTGAGTGAATTCATCAACAGTCCCACGTATTGCCGGTCATGTTTGCCACGTGTCATTTGAATCGTGTCTTCTCCTTGTGCATTAGACTGGTGCGTTACATAACAGTCAGCGTGCACTGTGTAAAGACAGGGAGGTATGAGACAGAGACAGATATCTGAGACAGAATATCTGAACAAATCTGTTCAGCTAATGATGATGACTAAACAAATTATCACACGCTTGTTTTTTTCAGGTAGGACTTGCTATATTTGATGGTATACTGTGTCGACGGGCAGTTATACAACACTGTTGTCCAAAGGGCAGCAGTGTTTCAAAGAATATGTGATAGTAGGAGACCATTTTGAATAAAAATGCCAATTTTGTTACTTAATTCTTTCAACAAACACCATAGTGGGAGAGTTTAACCTCACTGCTTATAATGTTTATAACTGACCTCAGCACAATTTCCCTGTTGATTAATGCTTGAGTAAAGACGGCCATTTTATGATAAACTATTCTAAGTAACAAACACGTTGTTTTCAGTGCATAGATGGCTCAGATTTTCCACAAGTTTACCTTTCCTGAGCCTTCATTTCACCGTCTATCAATACGTGGTTAGTCTTATGTTTTATCATTTTTGTCACAGGTTGATTGATCGAACAAGTGCCACACACAGTGAAACAAATAAAGCCTCCTTTAACAGTTTTGGTTGACAGGTACACATGACGTCGATATACAGAGACTCTCAAGGTCACCACAACGTCCTCACACGGAGCATCAGAAATGACAGTAACCCCAGAGAGACACATGTCTCCTCTAAAGACAACCAGAGTCCTCTCCAGCCTGCTGCTGCTTTTCTCTCCTGCCACAGATTAATTTTTGAACAATTAGGAAAGTCTGTCATGTGGAACAACAGTCTTTTAGCAGTTACTGCTTCTGACCTTTTCCCCAAAGCCCTGTGAGCACATCGCAGATAGAGCAACGGCGCACTCAACAAACTCGAGAGCCTGAGCCTTGCACTTCCCAAAGGTCTTCATGGAGGAAAACATAATTAGGTTCTGCAACCTAATCATGAAATTAAAATAACTGTAAACACAGCACACCTGGATGCCAGTCATCACAAACCACACAACGTCCCTGCTACTTTGTCTGCGTAAACGGCAGCCATAATGTGTGACTCATCTTGACATCATGACACTACTCATCTACTTAACATACCAGAACACACATCTGTCTAAGCGAGTCCAGAACTACTACCACTGTTTCAAAAGCAGCACGAGAAAATGAAAGAAAATAATCCACGTTAGCTCACAATCAACTAATGTTCTTGTTACCTACAAGATGGCACACAGTCTGTTGGTTTGAAGGAATAAGTATGATTAAAGTGTCCTTATATCAAAGATCACAGTGCAGCTAAGTTTGCTATCAAAATAAAACTTAAAACAAGGTTACAAATGTAAAAATTGTCAGAGTTGTGATGTGCAATGTAATCTATGCCAAATAAAGGCAATATTAGAGCTGTTTAATCAGGGCGATTGTCATTTGCCAATTTTAGTTTCAGCATCCAAAAGCGGATGTCTGGTTCTCAGCTTGGCAACCATTTTTGAAGTTAGCTTGGAGCTGCTTTGGTGCAATTTGCAGTCGCTGTTTTAGATTCTGGACATCTGAGGTAGAGGGACAAACACCATTCATAAATAGGGCTGGATATTTTTGAATACTGGTAGAATTAGTAGAATTATTGACATTTTTTTTCAGTTAAATGTTGGTCTAGACTGAAGCTGTTGTACAAGAATTGGTCACCAGTAACCAGAGGTTTGATGCCGGCTTCTGATACTTCCTTTGGATGTTACCAAAACAGATTGAGGTTTAATACCCAGCCCTAGTCAGAAACATCCTTTGATTTAAACAAATGGTAACAAACATGAGTTGTGTGTCATTTTGCGTGTGTGTATTTTTGTAAACTCACTTTCTGAGAATTCAGGTAGTATGGGTCCAAATCCTCCAGTGGTACCGCCACCATTCCTTTTGGGATGTCCCCATAGATGTAGGGCAGACTCTTCCCAGCCTCCAGGTCACTGTTGGGCTTGGGCTTGTTCTCGTCATCATCGTCGCGGTAGCTGCTGTCCTGCTTGGGTGGCTTCTTGTTCTTCTCCTCATTGATGCGCAGCTCAAGGGTTGCCAAAGATTCCAAAGTAAACTTCTTGAAGCTATCAGGTCCTGGCGGTGCAATAAGGGGTGCAGCCATGTTTTCATCCTGCAGCTACTTGGTCTTCAGGTTTGTACCATCCACAGTAGTAGCTCTGCGGGAGTAGAAAATACATTTATTTTTTAGGTATAAAACATAACCTAAATATACTATATAGAAGTACTATACACAAGAAGTAGACCATTAAGAAACAATCAACGAAAGAATGAAATGTGGACCACAGCGGGCAAATCATTTCCACGTACTTTGGAGCTGCCTGGCAATCCGGTTGTACTGACATGAGGTAATACAAACAATAAAGATGGTGATGGAGTTGACTGCTTTTTCTCTACCATCTATTTGGGCAATATTATAGCTAATTTAGTGGTGCAAGACAAATATCCATTTAATGATACTGTTAACATCCAGCAAGAAAACTGTAACACAAAAATGGTTATTGACCAAGTTTCTGACAAAGACTCACACTTTATCAATAACAGATTTAAAAATATTGTTTATCCTGTACGGCACTTTTTCCGTTGCGTACACATTGTCAAGAAAAACTACATTTTAGTATTAACATACTTACAAAGACAGATGGCTGCAAAAGCTAACAGCTATTTAGCTTTATTATAGTAATGTGAAATTTCCTTTTAAGGACATTACGCTCTTTTACGCTACAGTCTCTCCCTCCATTTGCTTTGATCTCAGTTAAGGAGATACGATGAACAGAGACAGAAACTGACTTGTGCTCAGTGATCCTTAAATGCAAATTTTTTCTGTCACGACCCCCTTTAGAAGCTGACAAAAGTTCACACCCCTCCACATTACCAGGGCAAAACCAACACAGAAATAAAGTCATATATTGTGAATCTTGTACCTTAAAACTGGTTGACATCGATGGTTGGAGTTAAATTAGATGTAAACAGTAACCATCTTGTTTAGCTCTTATAGCTGATTATATAAGGATTGTAATGTTAAGGGCATATTAGCCGATGCATTTTTTGTTGTCATGAATCTCAAGATCGCAAAATAATAATATTATGTTCAGGCGTCAACGGTATGAAGGTATGTGAGGCCGATGCTGGGAAGAAAATTCTAGGTCCTGCACTGAGCGTCTGACAACCAAGACAACAGACCCATTAAAGGATTTTTACTCCTCATGTCTTTTTGAATAGCTGAAACAGCGCACTTAATGCCTGCATGACTCAGTGGGGAACACACTAAGATGTAGAAAGGGTATGATGGTTACATGACAACTGTTCAAGCTGCAGGACATTTCAGGGTCAATATACAAAGGGAGCTGAGGAGAGAGGAAACACAGCCACACCTGAACACTAACTAAAACGATTTATATATGTTATAGGATATAATCACACTGTCATTACACACAAACCTTCTTGTTTTTTAGTCTAAGGTGGTGAATGTGGGGAAGGGGAGGGGAAGGTGAATGCAGCCTAAAATAAGTAGAACAGTACACCGACCATATCTGTATCACAAGGCCTGTCACTTCCCTCTTGCATAACACAGTCTAATTAAAAGGAGTCCACTCTATCTGGTATGAGATGGAGAGAGGGGTGGAGGTGGTGGTGGAGGTGCTGGAGGAGGGTTAGGACACATGAAAACATGCAGCATGTAAGCCAAGACGTCTGTTTTAAAATGGACCCCGGAACCTCGCAGTCACTGAGCCTTCTGCTGCTCTGCTGGCGCTGTCCGCTCCAGCACCACACGAGCGCGCACGCACGTACATGCACACGCACACACGCACGCACACACACATGCACACGCACACATGTGCACGAATGCATACATGCAGGGTTGATACAGAGGGAAGAAAAAAATCATAAAAACGTTTTGCTTGGACACCAGGCCTCTCCTCTCCTCGACGCGCATGTAGGCCTGCAATTTATCCTTCAATATCTCCCCAATGTTATCAAGTCATGATGACAACACTCGCCTTGTTGTGTCTCAGGCTCGCCGGCTCACATTCACACAGAAAACAGGCACATTTTCAGCATCTTCTCAGTCATTTTCTCATTTTTAGACGCGGTGCGATGGAGAGAGACTTGTTTACTAAACCTGTTAATTAAAAAAAAAGAAGGGCCCGAGAAAACGCCATTTATTTATTAGTGCTCTCTTATTTTATGTTTCATTGAATAGAAAAAAAAGTCCAGCTCGGACACACGGAGACAAGCAGGAGGTTATATTGCGCAGAGAAGTGGCCCCCGCTACAACCAAATTGGCCAAAGCACTATTGCTGCAGTGGGTGGTTTGTATGTTGAAAATGTCACGCTGTGGTAAACGCAACCGTGGATTTGTCAAAGTCACAAGTGTGATGTCGATGTATCACAATAAATCAAAGCTGAATATCCCTCTTGGTATTCAGGATAAAAGCCAAAACACGATGAATGGGTTTTTTTTCGAGGGATATTCCGTGCGTTTTTGCGCGTTGCCTTGAAGGCTCTGCACCACACCCGTGAAGCCATATCGACTGCCAAATCAATAAGGGCTCTATCTGTGCACAAGATATCCCAGAGTATGAAGCTAGACAGCGGTATAAAACACACACAGAGTCGGCAACATGACATGAAACATAAGAAATAAGACGATTAGAGAACCAATGTGATGTTGGCAAGCCAAAAAAAATCACCTGGAGGAATGAGCAGTTCTTGGCTATAGATGATGGAAGCAGGATCAGGCTACTCACATAGCATCATCCCCTTTTTTGAAGCGTGTGGTGTCTCATCCTGTAGTCCGGAGGGTAAACAAAATAAAAAATAGTGAAGAATCGTTGTTGTTTTTTTAGGATTTCTTTAGGCTGGAGCAGTCAGACGGCGCCCTACCTGAAGCCTCCCCAACGAGGCATTTTCTCTCGCTAAAGCTCTCTAACCAATGCCTCGGATGCTCGACGAAAAATAGTTAATCCAATAAAATCCTCACGATCGACATCAATTTGATTAATGATTTCTTTTTATTCTGTCCCATTTCCCTGCTCTAGGTCCAGCCGATGAGATGCTCAGCTTAACGCAGACACCACCTCTTCCATCCCGCTCCAAAAAAAAAAAGAGAGAGAAGATGCGGGGCAGTGTGCAGCTCTGCGACATTTACGCAAGGATACCGACAGAGAGAAAATCAGCCTTCCGCCAAAAACACATGCACCGTTTACCCAAACGATTATAAATGAAGGGTACTCACTTTGAAAGCGTTACAATGAATCCAGGACGCCTTTGCAGGACTGCAGATGTGGAAAAGACTGGGGAGAAACTGCGGTTGTCGCCATATTGTTGCTGCTATCTTCCCCCTCAGTGCGAGCAGTTTCCCTGCATAATTGATGACTCTCAGCAGAATGTAAGGGAGTGTCGGCAAGTGAAATCCTAAAGGTCATTTAGGCCTGCATCCTTTTAACAACAACAACAAAAACTCAGTGTGTGTGGTTCACACAAAATTACAACAAGTTCCTGGACTCAGAGATGAGCCTGGGTGAGATTGTGCACAGAAAACAGGCGCAAGGTTTTTCTGACAAAATGCATCGACTCACTGTGCGTGCAGTTTGTAGTGCAGGAATTTATTGGCTGTCAGGCTGTGGGCATTCAGTCAGAGAGAGAGACAGCTTCCAGAAGACCACCTAGACACAGAGGGAAGAAAAGATTAATTTATATTAGGTACACTTATACAATCCATTACAACAACTCTACCATAAATCAATCAACTTTTATGAAGCCTATGTTTGTTGACACTTTAATTTAACTATATGTTTACTATTGAGACTGTAGTAGTGTTAAATTGGAATATTATACTGAGATGTGTTCCTAATATCATGGCCCTCTCATGTATTTAAATGGGGTGGCCAAAAGTCTTTTTTTTCCAAAGCTGGCAACTCAAATTGTCCAAAAAGCACAAAGACATCACTAATGTGGGTCTAACTGAATTAATCAGTACTATCTAATATATCTACCTAAATGCATTTTTCAGTTCCACTAGCCCAAAACAAAACAACAAAACAGGATATCAAACCAAAATAAAACAGATTTTGGTTCCTTCTCCAGGAATTACAGCAGTAGAAGGGAGACCTATTGACACTTGAGCACACCAGACCCTTACTGATGCCATTACTGATGCCACTGACGTGACACATCACCTGCTCTCGTTGCTGTAACAGGGACCACAGGTAGGTAAGGAAAGTGACGCACCTCTTGCTTATTTTTCCATTTTGTCATCTTAAATAGCACATAAAGTTGATTTCATTATTTCCTGTGAGCTGGTATCTGTTGGACATCTTGTGAAATGTTTCTGTATTGTTCTTGTTGTTCTTTTAGTGTATATTTACACTAGTTCACTCCTCAGTGTTATCAAGTCATGATGACAATGTATGATGGAGAATCTCAACAAGAACTCCTCCTTGTTGAGACTGAACTGTACAAGTGTATCTAATGTAATGGCTGGTCAGTGTATGTTTAAATAATACCTCCCTGACAGTGTCAGCAAAAACTGAAACGTTACACACTTCGTAAAAGCAGAATTTATGGCAGAGCTGTTGGATTTGAATACATAATAAAGTGGCTGGTTGGTGTGTAAGAATTATTCTGGCAGTTTAAGTCACCTAATTATCAAACATGGAGCATCAAACTGTTATTATTTATTTCCTCTGCATCAGACTGCTGCATACACAAATAAATAAACACAAATAAATAAATAAGCATCTGGTAACCTACTCCCTGTCTTTTGTTGTAATGTAATCTGTACTCTAACAAACCATTTACTGTCGGTATATGTTGTTTCTTTTCCTTATTTCAGCTACAATAAAGTTATTATTATTATTATTACTTTGGTGTTCTGTCATGTCATCTAGGAACTGAAGTTGTTTTTGTTTGTTTTTGTTTGAGGTTTAAAAAATGTCTGGAGGAGTTTAAATGGAGTTCAAGGTGTTTCTTGTGACTGCTTTGTGTTTGACTGCATTGACTTCATCTCAGCACAGTGAGTAAAACCAGTGAGATAAACAAACCTGTTTGTATAAAATATGTGTTTAGTAAATTTAAAATTGTGTTTGACTGAAATATTCAGCTGCTTGTGAGAGGGCAGCAGACTACAGAGTTAGACTAAGATGATCATTTCCAGGTCTGTGAGAAACATTTCTCATAAAGCAGAGCTCGTCAGGAGAGTCATGATGTCAAACTGACTAAAGTTACTAACTTTTACACTTTTACTCACAGAAACCTTCAACATATCTTCAATTTGTCCTTGAGTAGTTGAGCAGTAAAAGCTAATATACTTGCTCTTCCTTTTACTGGAGTAATACTGTGATTTGTAAATAATGCTGATAATGAAATAAATGAGTTTATTAGCCACTAAACACGCCTTTACTCAGTTTAATAAACTCAGTAGTTTTGTTTTTACACCTTTACTTGGCCTGGTGACGTTAGCTCATGGTGGCTAATGTTAGCACGTTAGCTATAGCCTACAGAGCTAAGTGAGCTGACTTTGTAGCTCCACTTGTGTTACTGTCACGTTTTATTTTTTATTATGTAATGCTAATTAACAAATATTTTAATATTTTTTAGGACAAAAGTCAACAAACTACCCAAACATGCTCCTGACATGCTCACCTCTTGGCTAGCTGCCGTTAGCCTCCCGCAATGCTATCTCTGATTGAAGACACCTGAAACATAATTTATCCTAATTAATTTGTATCATTAACACTGTGGAAGTGCTTTACTTTGTTATTGGCTGTCAGGCTGTGGGAGACTCAAAACATTTTATATATTATGTGAAGCGTGTCTGTACTCTTATTTGGTTTCTATGGAAGCCTCAATGGTGAAACATTCATACATTTGATTTTCTCAGTTTTCTCTTGATAATGAGTTCATTTAAGTTTTTCA
The DNA here is from genome assembly GCF_000972845.2 of Larimichthys crocea. Taxonomy (NCBI): domain Eukaryota; kingdom Metazoa; phylum Chordata; class Actinopteri; family Sciaenidae; genus Larimichthys; species Larimichthys crocea. The sequence goes on from NC_040025.1 coordinate 17,043,415, forward strand.
TTCATTTTGTCATTTTGTTGAAATAACAAACGTTGTCATACAAAATGATATTTTATCATTGCAGTTGCAACGTTCTCCTGCTCCTCTGACTTTGCTACACTGAATGATGTTTCCTGCAATGATTAATATATTAAACCTGGGTCTTCAACCTTTTTCAGCCCAAGGTCCCCTCAGACGAGAGACATTTTAAGCCTGGCCTATAATAACTTTTATATTTACTTAATTCACCTTTTATTTCACCTTGTTAATCTATTTATATGCTGGGTTATTAGCTATATATGTATCTGATTGATAAAACGTTCACGCATAATGGAATAATTTATAAATAATATATACATAGTAATAGCTTTTGCCAAAAGTAGCTTATTATTGCAATTAAATGCTTGCAGTTTGCTCATTATCATTTTTATTATATTTTTTAATTCTCGCAAATTATTTTGGTGAAAATTATTATGACGGCGGATCCCCTGCAGTACCTCTGCGGACCCCCTAGGGATTGGTTGAAGACTCCTGTATTAGACTATCCTTTTGTTTTCTCGGCATCTCAAAATAATTATGGCATATCACATTTGTTATTTCGACATAATGACATAAGCAACTTGAGATCTTGAGAAAACTAATTAAATGAACTTGTTATCACAAGAACATGGAGAAAATAAAATGTATGGATGTATGACCACTTAGGGCTTCCATAGTTTCTGCTACATCCACCCACTTATTCATCTTAAACTGAAATATTCATATTCCTTGTTTTGTCTCACCAACAGTGTAGAAACAAAGATTAAAAAAATTACAATGATACAAGCAGAAAATCCTCACATTTAAGAAACTGAAGCTGGAGAAATGTTGTATAACAGATTTAAACTCTTAATCAGTTAGTCAAGTAATTGTGGACAAATTTTCTTTTGATTTACTCATTGATTAATTGACCAGTTAAGAATAATCTTAACAGGATGACATTTCATTTGTGTCTGTCTGTGAGGTTGTGGACAGCGGCCCCTCGTCGCCCCTCCAGGTGTGTCTCGTATAGTGGGGGGCCAGGAGGCTCCTGAGGGGGCGTGGCCATGGCAGGTCAGCATCCAGATCTTGTCCAGGCATCACTGCGGCGGGACAATCATCAGCAGCCGCTGGGTGCTCACTGCCGCACACTGTTTCTACAAATACATGTGAGTTTAACTTACACACCTTACTGATGTAACTGACCTGCATCCAGTCACAGTAGGTGTATAACTCACAAGACAAAATAATGTAAACACATTATGGAGAACGTGCACATCTGAAGAATCTGAAGAGAAATAGTCTTGAAGGTCATGACAGCTAGACAAATATACAATGAGCAGCGCTTGCAACGTAAAGCAACAGGGATTTACCATCAGCGACACGCTGGGTCCCTCATGTCTGTAAGTCTGGGTCATCACGTGTAAAGAAAACACTAATTTGAATCCTGTTAAACAGAAGACCAACACAATCAAGCAAAAGCTGTGATTGGTTATGTGATCGATACAAGGTATCAGGTATCTAAAAGGGCTATTTGTTGTTTTCTAGGTTGTGAAGATGAATAAAACTTGTGTTCAGTGTAATCATAGATATAAACTGGGTTGTAAAACACACATCACCTGTAACAAATTGCACAGTTGCAGCTTTGGTTACCTTGGAGATTATACAACCATGAATTTAGACTGAGAAGTGCTGCTGTGATCCAGCCTAGTTTGACCTGGTGTTGTAGCTTTGGTGATGTATTTATTTATTTATTTTATCCAGAAGTGTTTATGCTTCTCTCATAAATGAGAGAACTGGTTCTCAAACTGTACTAGAATACTTGAAGAAAACACTTAAATATATATTTAGAATGATTTAAAAACATATTATACCGACAGATTACTACAATATTTGAGTGAAAAGAAACTATGAAATCGCTATTTTAAAATAAGTTCATTACATTTACAGGAAATATTAGGTAGAAAAGTGTGAATTAGGAGTACCTCTTTTACACCAAATTAGATCTGATTCTTTTTTTTATCATTAAAGTTTTTAATCAGTTGTTTTGATATTCACATCACACATTTCCATGAACAGACATATACAGTACTTATATATACACTAAAAAAAATGAAACGTTTACTTTAATTTTGGAGCACTTGGTCCAAAAGAACAATACATAAACATTTTACGAGATGTCCATCATACTTTACATGTACAAAACAGACACAGGAAATAATGAAATCAACTTTATGTGCTATTTAAGATGGCAACATGGAAAATAACTGGGAAGCAAATGGAAAAAGGTGCGTCACTGGGAGACAGTGGACAAAAGCAGTCAGTGTCAATTATTCTGTTTCGTGTCCAGCAGGGTCAACAGAAGCTATTTTCGTGTGGCGGCAGGACTTCGCGTGTTATCTGCTCCAGGAAATCAGGCCCAGTTCCGCTCCATCCATAACATCATAATGCACAAGGACTACGATGACGTCACGTCTGAAAACGATGTGACACTCTTGCTCCTCAGCTCTCCCTTCAAATTCAATGACCACATCCAGCCTGTCTGCGCTCCTCACAATGTGACTCATGAGTCAAACCTCAACTTCAATCATTGTTTCATCACTGGATGGGGGAGCAAGTATTACAAAGGTTGGTATAAACACTAACTTTCATGTTGAAGTGCACTTGAGTAAGACACCGAATCTCTGCCAGCTTCTCAGACTGACTCACTGGGGAGAGAGATTGTGCCATTTTACAACAAGACATAATAACCATTACACTGAAATGAATCTTCTTTTAAAAGAGATTTAATGTTGCACTTTCTGCTCCAAACACCATTTATTAATGATTCAGTAACATTTAAAAGCTGTGAGCTTGACGGCTTATTTTCTCTAACGCTTTATTAACAACCTGCCAGCATTTACAGAGTTTCTACTTGTTGCAAGTTTGCAATTACAAATATATTTGATAGTTATAGATATATAGATATATAAAAAGTGCTCATCTTTCTATGACACTGTGGTGGCATCTGCTATATACTATTCAGTTGTCTGCTGGGCGAGGGGGACAGAAAAAGACTCAACAAACTGGTCAAGAGGTTCAGCTCTGTCCTGGACTGACTCCAAGTGGGGGAGAGGAGGATGTTAGCAAAGCTGACATCCATCATGAACAACTCCTCTCACCTCCTGCATGAGACTGTGGGGGCCTTAAACAGCTCCTTCAGCGACAGACTGATACTCCCACCATGTAAGAAGGAGATCTACCACAAGTCCTTCATTCAAACAGCTGTCAGACTCTTTAACACCAGCATGACTTCATGACTTTCTTTATATATTTCTTATTTAGGACTAATTTCTTATCCACCTTGTGTTTATGAGCTGCTATGACAAGTGAATCTTCCTGGTGTGGGATCTCTGTAACGTCAGTCACACGGCAATATATACAGTTAGCTAAAGCTCTGTGTCTCTTTTTATTTGACCATTTCTATTTTATTTCATTTTAATCAGTGTTATTCTCTAAGGTAAGAATTTACTAAGTCTCCCTATTTAACACATAGAAGCAGTATACAAACATTTATTGATTAACACACTATAATGTAGTTATAAGCAGATATACAATGTGTTTGAGTGTTATTAATGTACATTATCTGTCAACTCTAAAATCTATGAACACGAGCCGCACCAGTCTATACTTCTGGGTCATTTATGGCTCACAGGAGGAATTTTAAATGTTGACAGATACATTAATAAGCACTTCTGTCTGCTTACAACTACATCATCACTATCATTTATTAAATGTTTATAAACTGATTATAAATACTAAATATGGGTGGTTAAATTAGTGCTGCCTGTGTTTTTGCACTCATGTAGCTTATAACTCTGCAAAGTCTTAATGCATGTGTTATTGACCATTCATAAAGGTATTAGTGACTATAAGTTTGCATATGTATTGTAGGCAGTCTGATGAACAGATTGCAGGAAGCTGAGGTTGAGCTCATCGACAGGAGAACATGTAACCTGGTCGACTGGTACGACGGCATCATCACTGAGAACATGATCTGTGCAGGACTGGACAGTGGGGCGGCAGATACCTGTCAGGTGACTCTTTGAGGTTTTTAAACTCACAGCAGGCTGCAGATTTTAATATGACGTGACTAAGTTTGTTTGTGTGTGTCTTAGGGTGACAGTGGCGGCCCACTGCAGTGTTACAGCGAGGAAGAGGAGAGGTTTTATCTGGTCGGAGTGACAAGCTTCGGCTCTGAGTGTGGACGTCCTCAGAGTCCGGGGGTGTATGCCAGAGCCAGCTGGTTTGCAGACTGGCTGCAGACAAGTCAGACGCCATCAGTGTCTCCAGCACACAGACTGAACATAAAACTGATCTCAGCTCTGCTCGGTGCTGCTCTGATGCTGCTCTGAAACATCCAGACAATCTGTCAGCAATAAATATCACTGCTATACAGACTGTTTGAATTTTTCCTACACATGAAGCCATCTGGATGAAATGTTCTGCTAACTCATGATGATTCATTTTTAGTTTTAACAGGTACGTAAGTACATAATACAATGATGCAGGACTGTTCATGTCAGCAACAGAACAATATAAAGTATGTATAAAAGAGAATATAACATTAGATTGGTGAGATGAAAGACATTTAAATATTACAAAATGAGTTACTAAAAGTAAATATATTAATAAACTAGTAAAAGTTATTTGTAAGAGTGAGATCATTAAAACGTGAGCTCAGATTAATTCAGAAAACTGAAATGATGATGAGATAAAAAAATAATCTGTTTGTGAATAAAGTATAGTATAAAGTATAAAATAAAGAAAAATAACAACATGTTCATTCAATCTGCCAAACAACAACTTTTTTAGGTGTCTACAAATTAGAGATTAAAAAAGTATTTAACAAGATTTGTCAATCAAAGACACTTGCAACGTCACCGTATGAACACAACATCATCCTACTATCAGCATGTTCCTCTTATACCAGGAATTTGACTTGTTATTGATGCATAACAAACATTAAGTAAAAGTATAAGAAAGTTAACAAGAGCTAAGTATAAAAAATATAAACAATAAACCATTATAAACTTCATTATTCCAAGGTGAAAACACACAAAATATATCCTAATACAAAGACAAACTCTCACAATATAATATGATGTGTCCTAATACAAAGACAAACTCTCACAATATAATATGATGTGTGAACATCTCATATCACACCGTACACAAAGTTGTAGCTTATACTTTCATTCTTTGGATTTTATTCAATAACTGAGTGAATGTAGGACCAACAGAGAAGATAAAGGTGGAATAAATACTCATGGTACACCTTATTTGATGCACCTATTAAGTTTTACACTCAATCTACTTCTTTATTTTATGTCTTCTATTTATATATTTTCCTTATTTCTTTATTCTTTGTGATTAATATTGTTTGATCCTTATATACAATCCTATCTGTTTGATATGCATGAATTGATTTTTCTATATGGATGACAGTGACCATTTAATTGATTTAATATAATTATTTACTGTGTGAATGATTCTCTGTGGCTCAGTAAAAAATATTTGAAAACAAGATGTGAATAATCGTAGGAACTTCTGAGTATCAGGTCGCTGTGGTCAGAATTTACATAAACTGGGCCGTGACGACATCACAGAGGGAGAGAACCTTCATGATTTCTAATGAAGTAGTTAGACTGACACCTGGTGGAGGGAAGAGTTTATTTTTGCTTTAATGCAGCAGCTGATTTCCTGAAGCTTCCAGAAAAAAGAAGAAACGGCACAAGAAATTCTGACAAAGGATTTTTTTTTATTTGACATGAAACACATCCAATGACAGTGTGACAGTGTTTTTGTCAAGTAAGACATGTTGTTAGAAGTTATCGCACCATTGACTAGTTCAGAATGTCTTTGCTGCAGCTCGACAATGCATAGTGAACAGACAGTCGTTGAGGTATACATTGTGGGCCCTTGAGTTTTATTGTTTTTGTGTGTGAAAGATCCAAATTTCATTACCTCACATGTACATTTACATTTTGTGCTTAGAATAACTTTGGAGGTTTGAAATGCACGCCATTCCTCACAACACGACAACTTGAAAAAAGGCTGAAATAAATATCAAGAATGGAGATGACGGATATGTCATGTTGCATTGTCTGTGTTGAGTTGCCTGTTTTCATCAGCTGATGAAAACTGGTGATGGCGCACAATTTTAAGAACCGAGCAGTTGGAAAAACGTTGGCATGGAAAAAGAATGACTTATTTTCACACAAAAAGGGCATCCAGGAAGAAACTTTCATTGTAATGACATTGGAGGACTAAAGTCTGTCAACTTTCCCTTATTGAATAGCACCAATGTCTATTGAAAAAGGCTTGAAGGCCAACATGAAATTATAAAACTTTATTAAAACTTGTGAAACAGTAGCAACAAAGCAATTATCACACAGTAGCTCAAGAAGCTTCGCTTTGTTTATGAGTAACTCTTAATTTGCCCCAGATACTGGCTCGCATAGACATCCTCAGTGTCCGTCACTGAATGAAAAGTGGTTTACTGATGTGTTTGTACTGTACAGTATGTCAAGCTGCTTCGAAATCAAACCAGCTGTTTGCAGAAGTTGTGCAGTTTTTTTTTGTTTTAAAGAAACAAGATTACATCAGGAAAATATTGATGAAACCCCTATAAAATATATTTCCAATTTTGAATGGAAAGAAGTAAAATACAGTGGAGGCGACATTAAAAATTAAAACAAGAAAAAAAAAAAAGGTTCAATATTTCGGGATTCATTTCTTACAAAAGACAAACCTTGTTGCACCAGAAAAGCCAAATATCACTGTTAAACTGGACACACTCTCACACACACACTCACTCGCTCATAGACACACACACTGACATAAAATGATATTGGGAAAGTGCACATCGTTCCTGCCAAAATAATCTGAAACCTTTTTGTTTTTTTCTCTTTTGCAATGTGATAAATTAACAATGCAGAAAAATGCTGTCAAGTATGAAAGATCAGTCAAGTTTTTATCGACAAAGTATCCATGTACACATTAACACCAGTAATACAGTATTTGACCTCTAGAATACAGTATACAGACAACATCCTCACCCTCATTTATTACCTCCATTTTTAAAATCACGGGTTGGTTACTGATTGCTGTTCATTCCTAATCTAATTCTAATTTTTTTCAGTGTTGCAGACATTCAGAGAGAATTGGCTTAAATGGAAATGATGAAATGAGAAAGGCATGACTGCAAACATCTTCACAAAAGAACAAGACACCCCCCTCCTTCCTCTAAAAAAAATAATGTGATACGATGTGTGTGTTTTGAGTTTAAGCCTGATTCCACGTGTGAAAACTCAGATTGTTATTTAAACACACTAACAGCACAGCTAGAAATGAGGGGTTAAGCATAAAGTACTGACGTTCCACAGGTTTAGTAAGGCAAAGTTCTGTCCTCATTCTTGATATCTTGTTTTTTTTTGAAGCAGTCCGTGATGGTGCAGTAAAAAGGCACTGACCTGCCTTCTGATGATCTACATTTATCTAATCCACTGTGCCGCTAACATTAAATGAAGCTCTAACAAGAGAAATTACACACAGACAGAAAGCTAGCAGCTCACTTCAGTTCAAACCAGGAAAAATCTCAACTCAAGGTCCACTTACTCACTTCTCGGGAGCTTTCAATTGAATTGCACAGTCCTCATCAGCCGACGAGTTCCCTCGGTTGCACAAGTTCAAACTTTCCACTATTCAGGGCAGTTTTGTGACTTTGAGAAGTCAAACTTCATCAGCTAATGAAGCTCTGCACCTTCAGTTAATTACATTTTTTTTTGTCAGATCTAACCCAGATTGTGCAGCTACATTCTTTCACAGCGCTGACCATCCGATTTTCTGAAACATAATGACTCAGCGATCTTTGGAAATCCCCCAAAAATCGTTTAACAACACCAGACGACTTTTCTAACCACCGGTTTGAAAAAAATATTTTTTCTGCTGCACAATAAAAAAAAAAAAAGATTCTTACTTTTTAATATTTTCATGCAATATTTTGCTTAGGAAACGAGTCATTTCAGGCTCACTGGGATAGAAAATACAATCAGAACTTGAGCTGCAGGTTAAAAACATTTTTTATGGTGCAGTAGAACGAGTATGTATGTTGTTGAAAGATTTTAAGGGGACCTCGGGTGTTTATTTTTTCAGAGGAAATGATGGATGCTTAGCGCTGTGGCTTGAATGTAATCCTAATGCATCATGTATCATACACGATGAGAGGCACAAACTGGGGATGAGTTCTGCCTAAATATTCAGCGTACGCACTGCTGAACCAACCAATTCACTGCTATGTGACTCCTTGGCTTGCTTTTTTTTACCGTTCTTTTTGTTGCATTTGACATTGACAGCACTCCAAATTAGCATGCACACCTAAACACCAGGTATAGCTTCAACTCTTCTTCTGAAAATTGGTGCTTTTATATAAAAAAAAATGTATTAGTACTTCACAATCATAAGAACTATCTAACAGACCAACTCCTACTCACACCGAAATCTGAATCTGTGTTTCTGCCCATCAGAGATCATCTTTAATTATCCAGGTTTGTATGTTTATGAATCGCGTCTTTCTTTTCCCACACCAACAAATAATTCAAGTGACATTTTGAATTGTGTGAACGCCGACAGCACGTCTGCTGGCATTAGAGGTGAAAGCCACTGTGCACCTGGTAGGAAGGTAATACGTCAGGACCACCCCTGTGGGCTGCACTAGCTGGTGGCATTTTTAATACTGATGTGGATTTGCTCTTGCAAAAGCAGCAAACACGTTTGTTTGTGTTGTGTTGTGTGGATGTTGTGTGGTGTGTCCCCTTGAGGCAGGTGAGACAAGAAGCGGACTCAGAGGTGCGAGGACTTAAAGTGCAAGAGGGGAAAGTTCCAGCTCCTCTCAGCAGTTCCAGTGCACCATCCTGCCTTCACGGATGGAGGAGGGTTAAAAAAATAATAATAATAAAAAAAATAAAAGCACACAAAGATGAATGGTTCATGATAAAAACCAAGGAATGGAAGGAGGGGAGGATTTCTTTCTTTGATTACAGTATGTAATTGAAAAATGTCTTTAGAAAAACATGACTTATGAGGGAGAAGAGGGATGCACAGAGAGGATGAAGATCAGATTTCCTTCAGTTGACAGATGGATCTACTTTCATGAGAAGAGAAGATATCCTTCCCCCTCAGAAGAAATCTAAGTGAACCTGGACTGCAGCGATTGAGTAGGTGGAAGCCAAAGAAGGATCAGTTTCTGAGAGGGAAGCACGTTCTTCATTACAGTACTGGTACTGTACTTGCATTCCCACACTGTTTGGTGTTTTCAATGTGTGTCTGAGGATTAACATTGGGGTCGCTACTGAACGCACCCCAAGTCCCTCTCGTTCGTCTCAGAGCCTGGCTCAGTTTTCTGCATTTTCATCAGTTGGCAAAGAGCGATCACATGTTGTAGGCCACGTAGATGGGGTCCAGTTGGTCGGCCAGGAAGGAGTCTCGCAGGTGCATCCTCTGCTTCTCTCCCCTGGAGTTGATGGGAATCACCCCGGGGTCCACGATGACCACCACCCCGACGATGAGGTGGTGCTCCTCCAGGACCACGTTGGTGACGAGGGGCACCAGGTCCAAGGCCTCCTGCTCCGAGCCGCTCAGCTCCGCCACCACCACCAGCAGGTTGGTCCATGTAAACACGGCACTGAGGAGCAAATAGAGGCATGGGCAGAGTTCAGTCGCGTGTTTTCTGTGTTACCATGTGACTGCACGTCATTCTCAGTCAAGAAAATAACCAGCACTAACTGAAGAAGCTCACCTCTCTGCGATGCTGCGATGGGCACGGGACACAGACGTCTCGATGTCAATGGGGTGATAGCGTAATCCCCTCAGTTCCAACGTTTCATCAAGGGAACCCACCACAAACAAGGCATCGTGACGATCTGTAGCCGGAAAGAGCAAAACAATTACTACTATATAGTTTTATAATTTATAGCTACTGACTTAACTAGGTTTGGGCAATATGCTGTGCTACGTATTCCTTTAATATCATAACAGAACTACTTTGTAACAACAGTGAATTTTGTTAAATATTTCATTCACTTTATCCAAAACAGACATTTGGTGTCAGATTATTTTATTCATGTATAATTTTCCAATAGATTTTTTCACAAATCACTTCTCCCTCTATGAAACAGAGTAAGGTGCTGTATGAACATATGTGTGAATGGGTAAATGAGATATGTAGTGTAAAAGTGCCATGAGTGGTTGGAAGTGCCAAAAGGCAGGCATGAACTGCATGAACTAGACTTTTTTTTTCAAACGGCCTCTCACCTCCGCTTGCATCCAGTAGCTCAGTCCTCTTGATGAAGCCCAGGTAACCTGTCCTGGCCCACAGAGTGTGGGGCTCCCCAAAGCTGAGTCTGGTGTTGAAATGATCAGCCTGCAGGCTCTCCTCCCCATAGATGGTGTAGTAGCCACTGGCGCTGTGAGAGCTGCTCACCCAGATCTTCACAAAGACAAAAGAAAAAGCATCATCACTTAGTGCTCCCCTTTGCTTTTTTTTTTGCATCCGTGTACGTGAAACCACCAAATACTCAAAACCCACCTCCCCAAGATGTGAATCTCCCAGTGGGCCTCTGGTCTCCGGGTTAACTATGATGACCCTCACTCCTGGAAGGATCTTAAAGGAGAACATACAAAGAGAGTTTAGCTTTATGGATAGTACAACCACTTCTATTGCCTCTCTGGGTCTGCATGTGCATCAGACCCACAAGTCTTTTTAGTCAATAATCAATACTTACAGTGCCTGACTCCATGAGGGGAAGACTCTGTGGCGCTCCTCGTTCAACCAGCCTCACCCTGAGAGAAACACACAAAAAGACGTCAATCATTCGGTTCAAGCTGACCGATGCAGAATTATTTGTTCTCTATTCAGATAATGAGTTTCCGGTCTTACCTGTCGTGGCGCAGAGACTTCATGTCAACATAGACGGTGGAGGGGTCTGGTCCAGAAGTGCCCTGAGGACAGAGAAGAAAAGAAAGACCATCAAGAGGTTATTATCATTTAGTAATATGTAAGCTTGAGATGAAAACACATTTCTGTAGAGTAGAATAAAGAAAAATGCACGTGGTCGGTGTGTGCAGTAAAGTGCAGAGTGAGCCACGTGTGAAACAAACCTGCAGGCAGATGGCCAGGTTGACCCTGGAGCCAAAGGCGGTGCTGACGGCACGCGGTGACAGGCCGAGATCTTTGAAGAGCTTGGAGAAGGACTGCGTGAGGGCGAGGCGAGGACGCTCCTCTGCTATCACCACACAGCTCCGCACGCACGACAGATTCAGACCTCGCGCCTAGACGGACACGGACACAAACACACACATACACACGTAAAGGTTATTCACACGTTTAACATTTCAGTGTAGACTAAGCTTGACACAGACATGAACTTCTGCATTTTATCCAAAGTGCTTTGAAATACAAAATAATCTCAAGAACCAGATTTATGACTTTAGATGAACTTCCTCATGCTGTTAACACTTACAAGGCATTTTCTCTGTGTGTAATCTATGTGTCAGGTGACCTTTTTTTGATTTCCATTACATACAGGTGTGTAAAAACATGTTTCATTCTGTTGAGTGACTACATTTAACATGGATTCTTGGTTATTTACTGTATTTGCTGACAATAATTGGAGCACCCTGGTGGTCAAAGGGGTTAGGGGGAATCTAATCAGCCTACAGACTTTGGTTGCTTTGGTTCTCTATCAGTCTCTCCCCTTATCCTGTCATCTCTCTACTATCACCTTACTAATGAAGTGCCCCAAAATTAATAAAAGCAATCACTTAAATGCTGAATGTTTATTAGTTTACTTCACAGCAGATAAGATTCCTTTGCAACCATTTTTTCACTGTGATACCGTTACTGAAACTGATCATTTCACATGTGGCAGACTTATTTTGGGTGTGTTTGGGTGTGATTCTGACCTTCAGCATCTCCGTCTGGGTGCCCAGGCCTTTGGTGCAGAGCTCCATGACAGAGTAGGAGCAGAATGTGTCTCTGATTTTGTACTGACTGAGCGTGCTCAGCCACACAGGCAGCGAGCCTTCCAGCTCCAGAGGAGGGATAAGGATGGACTGGTGACCTGAGTAAACACTGGACCCAAAAAACACACTTGTTACAGCAACAATACTACATTTACAGGATGTTGTATGAAATATTATATTCACTCTGTGTGTGTGTGTGTGTGTGGGGGGGGGGGGGGGTGGGGGGGGGGGGGGGGGAGTGGGGAGGGGGAGGGGGAGGAGAGGGGGTTACCTGGAGAGGCACCACAGGACAAAGCCCAGGCCACAGTACGGGTCCAGGCAGATGGCTATTTGGCGTGAGGAGTAGAGCTCACACTGCAGCTTAATGGAGCGGCACAGAGTACTGACTGCAGCATGAGACATCTGACGAGAAACAGACAAACTCTTAAAAAATGCTGTAAACTGTCATCAAACCTACTTTCCCCACCTTTAATTAAACAATAAACATAACTTGTTTTGAGCATTTACCTTGACCCTCACCCTGCAAACACGTTTTGAAGATAAATGTACTCTGCTTTGGACTACTACTTATAATAAAATAATGATGTGGGTTTTTTTTGTTTGTTTGTTTTTTTCAAAAAAAATAAAGATAAATTAAAATATTTAAAGTTCCATTTACTCCTTAGCCCTCATTGAAAAATCATCGTCTTCCCTGAAAAGACTATTCAAGTTTTCACATCACACTTCTGTAAATCCCTGAAAAGACTATTCAAGTTTTCACATCACACTTCTGTAAACTGCAAATTGTCCCCCAACATCCCAGATGTTAATAAGAGCAAAGCCAGTAAACAAGAAGGTCTCCTAGATGACTTCCTAACTGTGTCCACGTAAAGCAGCATCTCATGACGTCCAAACTAATGTATTAAACCCAACTAATTTCAGATAAATCCTTTGTTGCAAATTGTATTGATTGATGGGGTGACGTCATAGTCTCTTGTCTCCTTTTCTCAGAAAAAGTAAAGTCCTGCCCTCCCACATGATTTCAGTAAAATCATGCTCATATGTACGCACATCTTAAACAAAAATTTACGTGCATGTGTATCCTCCTGCACAGTAACATAATACGTTTTTCAGCAGGGGGGACAATATGTCCCTTTGGATAAAGTATCTAATTATTTACCTTGACTCCAGTCAACATGCCTGTGGTGGACACACTGAAGTCCAGGTAGGCCAGCATCTCAGCCGTAGGGGGCTTATAAATGTGCGGTGGCCGCTTTCTGGGAAGATCATCTGGGAGAAGATGGAAGTGGTTATTTTTTTACTGAACAAAATAAATCACACACTTTCACTGTCTTACTGTTGTTTGCTATTAGGAATGCAACCAGCTAATAGTTTGGTGTTTTTGTTGAGTGGGAAGATGTAAATGTGTCATTTCACTGCTATACATTTATTTTCAACTCCTACATAAAAAGCAGAACCACTGTGTACTATTACTTTAAGAAATGGTCTCCAGAGAGCAGCTCGTGTTCAATGTTAGACTAAGACAAACAGGACACCTTGTGGCCAGAAGGGGAACACATTTTTGCCAGTCTCAAATTTCAAGGCAGTAAAGCAACCCAATGCCAGAAGACAGTGGTAATGCTGCTAACCTGTATCGATGATGGTGGGCCACGTCTTGATGTTGACACTGGCAGCAGCCTCCCTGGACCTGAGGATCCTCATGAGAGGCTGAGTGGTGAGGATGCAGGCTGCTTTGCTCACCTGCAACACCCAACAAACATACAAACAAGTTCATTAAAGGACACAAACTGCCATGCTTTAACAGCAACATAAGGTAAAAATTCTCCATTTTAGGTGTTACTAAAAAAAAATGCATTTAATTACTTCTATACTTTATTGATCCCCAAGGGGGAAATTCAAATGTATTTGCTGCCCTCCAGTGAAATCAGTTATAGGGGTCAACAGAAGAACTACTTCACTGAATCTGGGTGGGATTTAGCACCTTGCTTTAGGGCATGGCAGTAATTATAACAGGTTGTGCGTAAAAAGCAACAATAAGGCTCAAATTCCTTTTGATGAGTATGAGACATATTTTACGCTTGGACATGATCAAATATTGACAAATTGAAGCTATGTTATCATGTTTGGTAACAAACTTCTCCGGCTTCAGTAAAAACTAAAATATGCTTAGAGGTGTGAAGTGAAAGTAAAAATGTTCTGTCTGCATTGGTAAACATGTGGTCTAAATGCAAAGATAGCCTCTGTACTACTTGTTATACTTGAATAACTGTACAATAATAAGAACATGATAAATTATGTTTTGGTAATGCTCGATTAAAAAAACTCAGATGTATGTAACAGAGCCACCATTAATCAGAAGAAAACAGTTTTGATTGTCACAACGCAGTCTCAGTGGTGTGCACTCACGTCGATGATCATGCGGACAGTGGGGAGAGTAGCAGCCAGGTTTTGTGGGTGTGGCGGCCTCACTGTCACAGGGATGACCCCCGCATAGAGGCAGCCATAGAAGGCAGCTATCAGGTCAATACCTGTAGAAATAACAGACAGACAGGGACCTCATTAAACATTTTTTCTACTGTATGTAAAAAAAAAAACACAGAATAGATAGATGTCTACAATGAAGAGGATGTGTGTGTGTGTGTGTGTGTGTGTGTGTGTGTGTGTTTACCTGGGGGATAAAGTAGCACCACATTGTCTCCTGTGTTGAGGCCTCCTCTCTCCATGAGGGTAGCTGTGATTTTCTCTGCTCTCTTGTGCAGCTGAGCACAAGTAGCTGTGCACACTGCCACCCCCTACAGCAAGACAAGAGGAAGTACAGCTGAACTCACACCCAACAAAATGGATCACCATTCGTACCGTAACCAAAGGGAGACGAAAGATAGTTCTTAATATGAGCTGATACCTCACATTTATTGGGCAAGCGTGTGTGTGTGTTAAACCTACCTTGGCATTGAGCAGCACATATAGGACATGGTCTGGGTCGGTTTGAGCTCTCCACTGCAGAGCTTCAGACAAGAACTGGTGCTGGTAAAGAGAGCGTGTCATCACAAACGTTAATGGTGGACTGACTGAGTGCGTATATCGCAGAATAAAAAGAAAACACTAAGCTGTGTGACAAACAATAATCCATTTAAGATGATCAACACATAAAAGCTAGCCTAAGAACAGTCAAACATAGTCGCACTTCGTTTATCATCCAACCAACAACCATAAATTAATGTTCCTCTCAACGATAACATATATATTTGTTCATCAAACAGACTGCATACACACAACAGAAGTATAGGAAGGTCCAGAGATTTTGTTTTGTGCAGGGTCATGCTGGGACCATCTGCACCTGGTGGGAGGCAAATTGGAGTCACTGTCAACACTAAGCTATGGACCTTTCAAACTAAGGGTCATGATAATTTTAAAAAGATTTTTAAAAATGCATTATTATCCTCTTGATTAGTAGTGTCAATGAGTGGAGAAACGGACCAGTACACAGGACTGAAAAAGACAAGACGGAGAAACAAAGATATCCTTTAAAAAGGCAGAAACCAGGTGAACATTAGGCCACACATAAAGTAACAACAAAATAAAGTTAATACCATGACAATCTCTGGACAAACAAATATAATATACAGCAGCGTCACATTGCTGACCATATTTAAAAAAAAATAAAAATAAAAAAATCACTGGCCGGAGTTAACCTTTGTGCCACTCTCTCTCTCTCTCTCTCTCTCTCTCTCAGTCAGACAACAGGTCGTGCTCTCAACAACGAATCAGGAGTCACATCATGCAGACCGGCTGCCCTGACCACTCATCAAGCCATGCTACACATGGGAGCATCACAGTGAACACAGCGAGCAGAGGTGCACACGAAAATGGACCTAAGTAATGCTTTTAATTTTGGAGTTTATTACATCATTGTCTGTTATGTTCACATGAGAAAAATCTTCATCTATTTAAAAGTAAAAAAGACAAGAAACTTAAATTTACTTAGAGTAGAAGACTTAATTTAACTGATTGCTGAGCTTTTGATTTGGCGACACTAGTAAGCTGCTGGCCAACTTGGCAGAGAGAGTCTGTTACAGGACGCTGACAAATGGAGAACGGCACTTAACTTCAGTTTAAATGTATTACTGTATATTAGTTTAAGTGTGTGGACCCCTGCTGGCCAAGGAGCCAATCTAATCTCTGTGTGTCGGGCCAAAGCTGTTGCTGGTGGCCATCAGGGTATCACGGCTGCAAAAGCACACCTGACCGACAGAAGCAGCAGAAGCAAAGACGGGGTGGGTGGGGGGGCCCGGCTAGAGCCTTACCATCATGGTGGGCCACATACAGAGCTAAAGCCCAACCCAAAGTAAAGGCAGAACAACGACAAGAGATTCAGGATAAGACATCAGTTTGGCACTGACTGTTACAGGATCATCTGCAACTTGGTAAACATATTCAGAGCATTTCCAGTTTAACTTAAATATACAGTAAGGTGGAAACTAAAGATTAATTTCATAATCTATTCATTAGCCAATTATAAAAATAAGATATTACAATTTTCTAGATCCTGAGTTAATGTCAAATGTACTGTTTTATCAGATTAACAGTCTAAAAAACAAAGATTATTAATCGACTAGCTTTAATGTGTTTATGTCAGAGTTATGTATAGATTGTTTTATCAACTTTAGATATACAGTAACAATTCACAGTAAATTCACAGTAGGGTGAGTCTGGTCAGTGTGTGGTTCAGGGTCTGTGTGGCAAACGGTACCTTTCGGATCAGATCCTGGTCCTCCACCACACCCAGCTCTCTGCCTGTAGCCTGGGCGATGCGTTTCCCTGCCACCAAGTTGCCGACCAGCATAGAAGCTGGACCGACATCCACTGAACAATTCAAAAGACAAATCAGAGCGATGACACCAGCGGCACAAATCAAATGATAACATATAATATTTCAACAATTTCCTCCTCTGCTGTGGAGAGGTGGTGTACCTGGCTGTTTCTGGCGTGGCTTGGGTAGGTTGGTAACACAGGTGTGTGGGCACATGAGGATGTTACAGGGGTGCAGGTTTCCCTCCAGAAAGTTCTGCTTGGTTTCACAGATGTGTATGCCTCCAAGGGGCGTCTTTGGGAGGGTGTTGGCTGGGACGAGTGCGAGACAGTACAGACCGACCTGGTGGATACTGTCTATGGCCTGAGAAGAAAACGGGCATCACGTGACGGCGTTTAATCAATGTAGAATGAACACAGTAGATCATAAAATGTCGTCACGAGTAAAGGCTGTTGAGCGTAGTTGAGTCATTGAAACTCTTATTTTGAAAGGCACATGCTAAAGACATAAATGGAAGAATCTGTCAAGAGTAAATACCATCATAAAAAATAAGAATAGATATTGAATATTCACACTATGTATGTGAATTACCTGCAGCACTCGACTCATCCACTGGAAGCTGTCCTCCTCACTGGCGTCAGGCCTCTGCTCTGCCACAATCACTATCCTCTCGTCATAAAACACCGTCACAGAGAACACGGCGATCCTGCATGAATGACATCAGAGAAATGAGCACTCACAGGAAGAGACTGCAAGGTGTCAAAGGGTACACGTACTGCTGAAATGATCTTCTTTTGTGTCACCTGTGCATCTATACATCCTGTTACAAGCAGTCAGTGTCTTACCTCCCCCTGTAAACTGTTTTGACAGGCTCTACTGCTAGCGCGGTGGCCACCAGGTCGTCGGCGTTGTGGCGTCGCCCACTCACCATCAGCAGGCCCTCGATCTTCCCCACAACAAACACCAGACTTCCCTGTGGAGCAGATAGTTTCACTCAGCAAGGGGAAAAAAAAGTCTCTCCACCTTCATTTCTTTAGTCAAATTTCAGAAAGTGCCTTACCGGTCCTACAAATCCAAGCAGACCGGTCCGACTGAAGGGAATTTCTCCTATGGGTGCTCCGGCTTGGTTGACGGGGATCACCTACAGATTGTCAGAGAAATCAAAGACTGGACTCGAACACATATAGAACAGTTTTGATACTGCAGTTGAAAGTTTAGTTTAGAGATGGTGTATTTGAATAGGGACAAACAGGGAACAGGTTCTAATGAGGCCTGTTATCAATTGATACGATGACTGTGGCTCCATCTAGTGGATCATTTGAATCTGTGCTTCTGTCCAACCCATCCATTTTCTAAACCTGCTTATCATGTGCAGGGCTGAGGGCGACTGGACCTGATCACAGCATATGTTCTCAACAAGAAAGAACTGGGCATGTTACAAGAAAGTTCATTCTCAAGACTTAACGTGTCTTTTTAGGTAGAGTTGCGACCAAATGAAGTTAATAAAATGTATAGGGTATAGACCACCCCCATGATGGGAACCAGTATCACGAACAGAATGAGCAAATCAAAATGATTCATATAGTTGTCATACATGTCTTTTAAGCTTTGACAGACCTCAAATGTGTTCTTGGTGACACCAGGCAGGCCGTAGTACATGGTACCTCCAGCCCGAGAGTTGATCACAATCTCTCCTATTTCATCTGTCTTGCACAGCTGAGGAGACCCATCAGGTTTAACAATGCACATCAAAGCTGAAACACACACACACACAAAAAAACAGTTAACATCATGTATGTTTACATGCCTGAATGCTGATGCCCTAATTGAAAGTAATATTTTACAGTAAAAGTCTAAAAGGGCCAATTAAAGCCAACTGCTAACCTCCCGGCATGATGTGGCCCACATCCTGAACAGTGAGAGCAGAGTTTTTGTCCTCTGTGTTCACCCTAATCACCCCGTGGCTCAGCCCACCCATGGACAGGATGGCCCTGGCGGGTAGTGGAGCTCCTCTTGCACCAGGCCTGCGGAGAAGGCAGAAAGAGAAGTGAATGTGTTAGACAGGAAGGCAGCAGAGAGGTAACACATTGTTGTGGTCTGCTGATGCAAGTTTCTCAGTTTCAACATGCAGTTGTTTCAACAGAAGAAGAAAAAAAAGTATCACAAGTTTGGTTTATTTTTGTGTTGACTCATAAAGTAGAACCCTGTCATCATTTTTAACTTGAACTATGTAAAGTGTGATGTTATGAATAGTTATGACAAGTGACAAGGTCACTACTCTTGTTGTTTGCAGACAAAACTGCACTTGCATGTGAGAATGCAGATGTGATACCTGCGTATTGCCACGGTCAGAGCCTCAGGAGAGGTGGCACATGGACAGATCACCTCAGGCTTCAGACCATGAGACTGGAACACATTCAGGAAGGCATCACATGACGACACAGACCCTGAGAACAAACGCAGATTAAAAATGTTACCAAAACGATGTAGGAACAGTCAAAAACATGTCTTTGTATAGTAGTTCCTCATTGCAAAGAGAACGTGCTTGTGCGGGAGAAGTGACTCACATGGGTTTGCGCCATCAGCCACAATAAGCATACGTATGGAGGACAGATTGGTGTCTCTCTGGTCCTTGTGGGCCATCATGGCCCAGTGGAGGTCACGGCACTTCACCAAGGCCACGCGTGCTATCAGAGGGTAACAGGAATGTTACACAGTGTATGATGCAATATATATTTACTACAAATATGGAATATGAAAGTAATGTTGGTCATACCTTTGTGAATGTGCACCCTCTGCACCCAGGACATGGGACATGCTTTCATGACAGCGTATGGCACTGTGATGGTGTGGATTCTGTTCATGACACTCTGGAAGAAAATACACATATTATCAACGTCAAACTGTGTTACAAACCAAAGTTTCAAAAGCACACTAGTCTGAATGTACAGTACAAATTATTGCATTCAATCTCACCGTTAAGACGCCATGCCACAAGCCCATATCCTTCTTGCAGTCCAACACATTTACAAGCGTCTCCCCTAAAACAGAAAACACAAAAACACAAGTGAAGATGTGTGCTGTCAACAGCAAACTGTGCAAAAGATAATTTAGGTACCACCAAAATGTTATTTTGTGCTCTATTGGAGTGTAAATTGTCTCTAAAGATCTTTGAGCAGGAGGGAATGAAAATAAATGAGCTCAAGAGCTGTGCACTGTTGAAAATTATTCTCGGTGCTTAGTTAGTAAAGCTAAAATATATTATACATATTATACATGGCATACGATAGGTATAAGTTACATAAGGCACCTTCACAGTAGTTACAAGCCTGTGTCAGGGCTTGACAGTGTGTCAGCATGGAGATCTTGGACACAGCAACTCCCATCACCGTCCCCTCCTTACTGGCTTTGTACTTTGGGGAAAGAGACACATAAAAATCGACAAAGTTAAATGAAAGCACAAGCTACTTGGAAATAAACAATAATAATTATCATAAATACATTCTGTATGTAAAGTGCATGTATGATACTTATAGGAGAGTTAGATTTAAAAAGTAAAAGTCTCTTTACAATGCATAAAATATTTACAATAACTCATACTATGGAGATTTTAAACATGTAGAGTAATTTAGAGAATAAGCGTGACACATGTCAAATTATAAACATATATGTTTTATGGTTTATAAAGTCACTAAAAAAATTACTTTTAATTGACTTTCCAAAGAGCTACACCGTTCTGTGATTAATTTAGCATCAATGAAACTAATTAAAATTTGTGTGAATTTATGTTTATGTTAAGAAGCGTACCTCGATGTAGGCTGTGTCTGTGTTGGCGGTGGGGATGTGAGGCTGCCAGTCTTTGGATGGTTTGGTCAGGTACTTTGTGTCTGTCACCACCCATTTCATTCTTGGCCACCCTGGTAAACAAAATCACACACCACAAAGAAACATACAGAAATATTTTAGCTGACACAAAACAAAAAGAAACATGTTTAGGTATAGTAATTTGGAGCCACAAGGGTCACCTTGTGACCTCCAGGTTCCAAGCCAATACAAAGTGACCACAGTGTAGCCCTAATTTAATGAGTCCATCTAATCGCTCCCAAAGAGACTGGGACAGAGATGACTGCTGAGCAAGCAGCATTTGGGATAACTGACCTTTGAACTGGATGATCTCTCCGTTTGGTGTCTTGGGCAGCCCTTTGAGACACACCTCGCTGGTGAGCGCCAGACTAACACCACAGCTGCCCAATAGGAAGCCAATCTGCTGGCTGCCTGCATCCTATGGAGAGAGACAAAGGTCAAGAGACTTCTGACACACAACGACCAACAACCACACCTTCACACCAGCTGTCAATATGTTGGTCACAATAAATCCATATTTTTTATATGACCATATGAGGCATTATATATAGTTTATACCACACACAGTACACAGTGGATTAAATGTCTTAGCTAGTGATTAACAATTACAATTGATCTAGTTGCAGATCCAGCTACAACCTGACTGAACTACCAAATGTTTGCTTCAGTCCATGCATGATTTACATCTGATTTTGTATTTTTCAGCGACTGCCACAGAAGAAATCACTCGACAATGGTCGTTACCTGTCGTGACAGTGGTACCTCAATGGGTACAGGGATGACCTCAGCTAAGAGGCAGCCATAGAAAGCCACCCAGAACATGCCGGGGTCACTGTTAGGATACACCAGCGCCACCTACGAAACATTAAAAAAAAGTTATTTTCTGTGTTGTGTTGCTTTTATGCTTTACATCAGGGGTGTCAAACTCATTTTGGTCCAGGGGCCACATACTACTATATATGAGCTCAAGAGGGCCAGAGCACTGCATAAATTTGAAAATATAAAAAAATATATAGATAAAAATGCAAGATTTTTCTTCAATAAAATAATGGTAACAACCAGAGGCTTTAAAAGTAAGTGCAATTTCAAGTTGTGCAGTAACACATCACAATAGTTCACAAAACATGTGCAAAAAAGCTCAAACAATGTTTAGCATATTTTATAGCAGAGCTCATAGCAGAGCAAGCAGATGACATGGAATGCATGAGCTTGGATTATTTTAGCAATATAGCTTTGAACAATAAAACAAAATATGTAAGAAATCAAAGCCAAATTAGACCTCCAGTTTAACCAGGAAAACACGGCCACTCCCATGGCAACTTGCTGAATAAAGTCAACACCTTAATAAATTCAACTCTTGTGTAAACTTGTGATCATAATGTGAAATTAAATTGAAAAATAATAACAAAAAACATACACATGTGATGTGTACAATTATTCTTCCTAGCTTTTGTTGCCATATTTGTCGCTATGCAGACTCTCGTAGTGGCGTTTAAGATTGTATAACTTTAGCAGTTCGAAAAGTTGGAAATATATTCACAGATGTGGACTTCTGGGATCAATAAGTAAGAGGCGAAACTTTGTTCAAACACAAATGATGCCTCTTTCACATCGTAATAGCAGATACTACGAGCTACAAGAACCAAAAACCCGTTTTCATAATTTTGCTGAATTTTTATTACAAATATTAATCAATAACTCCACTGTAATACAATATGGAGACTCCAGAATCACTCCACACATCAACAGTCTCCTCATGGTCATACTACAACAGCTGTTTTGGAGAAAACGGGTTTTGCTTAATTTTGATGATTTTTTTATTGAATATATTAATCAATAACTCTACTGTTATATTGTATTAAATTATGAAAAAGACTATTTTTCCAAAACCGCTGTTGTAGTATCACCACGAGGAGACTGTTGATGTGCGGAGTCATAATAACGTATAGCTAACAGTGAGGTTATTGATTATTATTCACAATAAAAAGGAGGAGACTGTTGATGTGTGGAGTGATTTTGGAGTCATAATACTGTATAACAGTGGAGTTATTGATTTTTGTTTGCAGCGTCTCTCTTGGAACTGAAATTTGCAGACACTCCCTGCGCACCCGTCGGGCCGCTGGCTGCTCGTAGGGACCAATGTTATGCGTCCAGCTCAGAGGACGGCTTGTTCTTTTACAAAACGGGTTTTTGGTTCTTGTAGCTCGTAGTATATGCTATTATGATGTGAAAGAGGCATCATTTGTGTTTGAACTAAAAAAAATATGAAAATACAAATTAGTAAATTTTTCCTGGAAGATCCGACACTCAGTGTCCACCTTTCTCTTTTTTGACAGCGACATTTTTCCAACGCGGGTGTCAAGATTGAAAAAAAGTGTCCGCTACCTGCTCTCAAAGAACCAAGTGTCCGCTACCTGCTCTCAAAGAACCAAGCCTTCATGAGCGCCCGTTCTAGTGAGCCGCGCAGCGGTGCGTCAGGGCTGCATCTTTGACACCCCTGCTTTACATACTAAGAGGAAACTGGGGAGACTCTTACCCGATCTCCAGGTTGAAGGACTGGTTCTGTCTTGGTGCCCAGTTTATTCAGAAGTGTATAGGCCAGTTTCAGACTGCGACTCCATAGTTTGCCTGCGGAAAAGAAAAGCAAATGATGAATGTCTTATTTGTTGTCTACGTATTTGTAACGTTGTATAACTGGTCCAGGATATTTGAACTCCACAACCCACTATAGCTCCACACTATGTAGGTGTTATTCTGCTCAGGCCAACACTTATTTATTCAGTTGAGCCAGCTCATATGTAAGAATTATATCTCACATTTACATTTTGTGGAATAACTTAAACTTCATGAACTGAGAAGTTGAACGAACACCTTTGCTTTTTATAGTCTACAGTCTATCAGTTTAAGTGTTGCTCACCATATGTGAGTGTGTAGAGGGGTTTGCCAGTGATATCCAGAGCAGTGAGGGCAGGGCTCTTGGCCTGGGTGGCCCCCCAGCGGGCCAAGGCAGCCTGCAAGGCAGGAGGCCAGTTACTGACCACACCGAGGGGCTCCCCCTTCACTGGGATGATTTGACGACCCTCTGGCTTTGGGGTGTTGGGGTCCGGCTGGGGCACTAGATGACAGGAAGGGAGGGGTAGATGATTAGAAGAAGCTAATAACACCACAGGCAACACTTTTCATAAGTATATATAAAAAATAGAGGTAGTTTAATAAATGAAGACAATGAGAAAGTTTATCATCAGTCGAGATTTAGTTCATTATTTATTTAATTATAGTTTCTGTGGCTGGTCAAGGCTTATATTTGGACACATGGATACAAATGCACACTGTGTGTGTCACCTTCTACAATCTCCTCAGAGTCATCGACAAAAAATTCGCTGAGTGGTGGTCTCTTCGGCCGTTTGAGTGTGTTTAACAGCTGCTGGATCTTGGTGGACACCCTGCTGTTGACAGGCACGCCTGGACAAACACCAAGAACAGCCACTGTCACAAACATATGTAAACAAACAACCAAAAGAACAAGCGCGCACACACCCACACATGCATTTCTATTCTGACAGAAATCTACTGCTTAATCACATACTCTCGCACAGGCAGAACCCTCTAGGCACTAGCACAAAGTCAGGACCAGAACCAGCAGCAGGAAAGATTCAAAAGGGAAATTGGTACTTGAGGAGACACAGATTGGAGGATCTTTAGGAAGACAAATAAAGGAGGTTCTCTAAGTCTAAACCTATGACACAAGACGAACATAAAACAGATGGACAGACTCCAGGTTGGAAAGCAAGCCGATTTGGACCTCTTCAGCATCCCTCCCCTTCCCCGGTTTCGATTTATATTACCTTTTCTTTTTCCTTTTTTAAATGAAAGGCAAGACAGGGACAGGATTAATGGACCCAAAAGAAAGAACACAAAATATCTGTAATTAGCATCGTTCACCACACAGAGAAATGAGGATAATTCTGAAGAAGATTCTTGGTGAACATGGGCAGATTGTTCATTGATTTGAATTCCCTCCAATCTGCTTCATCGCTGCGTACGGTCAATGCAAAACAGAAAACTGTCGTGTTTAGAACATGCAAATGATTTTTTGATCTCCCAAATTTGAAGAAGATCAGCAACCAGATGAAAGTAACCATGTTTTAGAAAAATGTACACCCATACACATGTGATTGTAACACCAGTTATATTGTGTGTGTGTTTGTGTGTGTACCGTCAGCTGTATCCAGCATGCTGGAGCGGCTCTGTCCACGGCTCATACCCCTAACCGCCGGAGGCAGGTCAACCCTGGACCCTCTCTCCTGGGGAGTGGAGGATGTCACATCTGGGGGCACACTGTTTTCTGGAGAAGAGAAAGCGAGCATCATGAGTGAGAACAACAACCAACCATCACTGTTACTGTATGCATCTGTTTATATTGGAGCTATTTATCAGTATTACCTATGCGTGTGTGGGACAGTACGTCCGCCAACAGGGAAACAGCGGGTTGGAGCTGGGGCTGGGTCTTTGGCTCTCCATGGGAGAGGGTGGAGGAAGCAGACGAGGACGTGGAGGAGCTTTGGACGGAACGGTTGATCCAGTAATCAGGGCTCTGCAGGCTCTGGGCGAGCACTGCACTGAGAGCTGCCTTTCTGCGCAGCGAGCCCTCATCCTCTGATGCAGAAGATGTGTCTAATGAAAAGAAAAAAAACATCACTATTTACATGTTTTTTTTAATATTTACCACCCTTTAAGAAGTTTCTGATTGATAAGCAGGTCACATTAACATTACACGGACCAGCTGCATACTGAGTGTAAGAAATCTACATTACCTGGAGGTGTGCAAGTATCTATGGGAGACTGAACAAAGGCTGAGCGTCTCTTGGTTGGCATGGGCAGTGCCATCTTCTCTTCTTTGTGTTTGGCCAGTGCTGCCTGCACAGCCTCTGTGTGGATGTCTACATAAATAGAAAGAGTAAACAGAGTGAGTCAAACAAGCGAGGAAGACAGAATATATTAAAAAAGTTGACTCACTGCTATTTATTTAATGAATTTGACTGTGTACCTGATCTGTAGCGCTCGTCCCTGGCCCCTCCACTACGGTGTGCACGGTGGTGTCTGGCGGCAGAAGATGTGGAGGGGCCCGGGGCCTCAGGACTGGGGCTAGGGTCGACACTGTGGCCCGGGGAGAGCTGCACATCTGGCAGAGACAGATCCACATCTACAGAACCGAAGCAGTTAAGTTAATAAAAACACATTAATAAACGACAAATAAACAAGAGCTTTTGGAAAGTTGCACACTTTTGCTTTACATAATTCCATTACAGCTTCATGTAGGCATAAATATTATATGATACTCCCAGAAGTTCTCTAAATTTAGCCTCACTATGGAGCCTCTGAGCGTGAAGTGAAATAAGGACATGCATTTTACTGATGCAACTTATGCTGTTAACGCAGTACATGAAACTAGGCTAGAGAGAAAATATATTTTTAGTCAACTGTCCTCTCCTCCCAGAGGGCCTGGGCAACAGAGCCTCTGAGGAGATGATGGTTCGGATGGATAAGGAGGGCGCAGGAGAGCAGGAGGTGTCCTCTGTAGTGTCAAAGCTTCCCAATACCATAACATGGCAAAAACAGCCATGGGGAATTGAATTAAAATATTAAAGATTCAAATGAGATTTGGATTTATTTGCTGTGTATTCAAGCTGAAACAGGCCAAGGTTAAACTAGTGAGTAAGTACTCCATTTTTGAGCTTACAGTGACGCATCAAGAAGGATTTTTTCATGCCGGTGCTAATGTGGTGCAATTTTTCCTGAGGAAACACCACACCCTCATGCGAGTCAGCTGACTGAGAAAATCTGAACAGATCAGCTTACCAAATGAGGACAGAGGTGACTAACTCGTAGTAATACAGTGAAACTCTGGTACTTCCCTACTTCTACTACTGCTTGTAAACCCGCAGCGGTTTTTAAGCTCATTGTGTACACAAGTTTACAGTCAACGGCACAAACTCTGAGGTACTCTGTGGTTTTGTTATTCTGGGGATTTGCTACAGAGGTGCAGTTATAAGAGAGGTTGTTCGATGCGACTGTAGGTTTGGTTATCATATGTGCGATTCTTATTTTGGCCACTAGAGTGCCACAGAAAGCCAGAAATTCTTTGGGACAACTTAGACAAAGAGAATTTGAGTCAATTAATCTGATAAACAAAAATCATGTTTAAAACCATCCTCCTGTAGTAGTTTTAATCCTCTATACAGAACGGGAAGAACCATGAGTTAATAAGTTCCAGTCGTGACTTCATTAGTTTCTCACAAAATTAAAGTTTCAGCATCTCTGAGTGAAAGAATAGCTGCAGAGATGCAGAAATAACACAGGACGAGAGCGAGAGGTGGGGCTTTGAAGTGAAATGAGTAAAAAGGACAAAGAGCAGAAGGAGAGTTTGACTTACTTGGCAAATGTTGGATGTAGGAGGCCAGCAGCTTGGCTTTCTTCTTCTCATAGCCCTTCTGCGTGATGTCACCTAGGAGAGAGAGGACAGCGACACCACACCGTTATGTTAGTCATAATTACCACACAAACACCAGCCGACTGAGCGCACAAACCAGATGAAGCGCACACAACACTCCTCTGACACACACACACACATACACACACACAGCCTCTGCTAGCTTTAACTAATACATCTGCAGGGGTTGAGTCATAATAATAATAAAAATAATAATAATAATAATCCTCTTTAAACTGAATCTACAGAAATCCACATGTTGACAGCTCAGTCCAGTGACAACTAGGCGATTTGATAACACCATTGTTTGGCCTTACATTAGCCACGGTGAACAAACATGATGAGTGCACAAAAACCTCCTCTGGGCTACGAAACCCAAATATGATTACGGCAACTAGCAGATAACCGCCAGGCGGGAGAACAATGGTGAAATTGAAGGCTATCTGGAACAGTTGGGATAGTAAGCAGAGCAAAAAGGAAACCATGTGAGCCAGTTTCACATGGGACTCAACAATTTATCTCCTCCTCCCTCCTTTCTCCCCCTTTCCCACTGTACACCCAGCCCCACCCCTCCCTTCCTCAATCGGCCTTGGACTGGCAGGACTCCCACCGCTCCCAAAGTTTGTTGGAGATCAACAGAGGCGAGACAAAGTCCTCTTAACTGGGACCCCAAAACACACAGTCTTGCTTGATGCATTGCAAGACACACCCAATCCAGTTTACTTTTATACATACACACATCCCTTTTGCACACAAACAATCCCACCACTACAAACCCTCTCTCGGTTATTCCCCTTCCTCTGTGTCCAGCGATAACACTGCATGCTATGTCAAGTGCAGCGTGCCAAATGACTGCTTAGCCTCAATGCCGACACCTCCTCCGCGCTCTAACCGGTGACAACAAGTCACCCACTGAGAGGAGAAGGGAAAGGAGAAAATCAAAGATAACAGGGAGATGAGGGTTGTGGAGGGGGTGAGGCGATAAACACATGGTGAGAGTCACGGGCAGGAGCGAGAGAAAACAAACGGTGCATGTATGAAACGAGAATGGAAAGAAAATGAGGAGGTGGGGTGGAGGGGCAAAGTTCAACAGGAGACTGGAGAGTGGTGGGCTGGATAAGCCGGCACTGGGTGGGGAGTCCCATGTGTAATTCTGCATGTTGTGTCTTTAAACTTTCTCACACTCTGGTCACTATCCACTGGTGTGTGTGCGGTTGGCTTGGAAAAACAACAGAATCAGAGAGGAGGTCCCCCTTAGGACTGAGTATGTAGCTCGCCAGTTTGGGTTGAAATTTGATTTTTCGGATCCTTCCCGTACAGAAAAACTCTTGAGGTTTCACAACACTGTAAATTCATGAGAAATATGGGGAAGAGGGGAGGGAGCTGAGCGAGTGCACAGTATTTCCAGAAAAACAGCGCAGTGCAAAACAAATTCAAAGACAGTTTTAAGACGGAGGGAGTGTGTGACTGAATGCTGAGTGCTTTGTCATTCACCGTGGTGGTTAGCATTCACCTCTGACTTCATGCTTGGTTACACACGCTGGCCTGAAATCCACTTGAAAAAAGAAAAAGAAAAACAGCAGCAAATGAGCGTTACAGTCTGTTGTTTTTTTTTTTATTGTTTCTCCTTCTCTTCGGCATGCCACAGCCTTGATTATGTAGAGAAAACACTCACAGACAGACATGCAAGTGCAGCAATCAGCAGCAAATTGATTGGACTGGACTGGAGCGTCATTGTTGTTGGAGACGGGGTGCTGGTGCCCGAGCGGTGCCCGGAGGGAGGAATGGAGGGGATGGAAAGATGGAGGGAGGGTGGTCATTAACACAGACACAGAGCAAAGTCTGTATTGGGGGCATAACAGCAGGCGTGGACTGGCACGACCACACTGGCTCTGTGGTTGGCAGTGGGCAGAGAGACACTGAGGCCTTCGGGGTTGAAAGAGTGACTGTGACAGCTGCTTCAAAACAGAGGAAAAGCTGTACGTCTACGAGTGCAAGAATGTGGTGTTTTGAATGCGAGCATGAGCAAAACAGTACAGTGACTGTACGTGTGTGTGTGTGTGTGTGCATGTGTGTGTAATCTGAGGTCAGGGGACAGGATATGAGCATTACCCCACCCTGTGCGTGCGCTGCCAAAATCGTCTCCCAGTGTCTGTCTAGAGAAAGAGGAATGTGCTGATTGGAGAACACCACACTAACACAGAGGGCCAACTGGCCATGAGAGTTAGCTCATTGGCCAAAAAGTCCCCTGAGATGCAGGAAGTGAATGTCTATCTGTGTGGATGTGTATGTGTGTGTGTGTATACACAGCTGGTGCAGGTTAACGGGTGCTACAGTACACAGAGGAATGAATGCTGACTGAGCCTGGAGCAGAGTGGGCATTACAGGCCTCCTCTGTGAGATGTGTGTCAGTGTGTCAAACCAGGATCGGGTGAGTTTGGTTGTCCAGGCACATGCTCAACATAGTTTGATAGAAAGTCTAATTTCTGGAAGAAGTTAGCACCATCCTTTCATCTGGTCGTCACAGCTTTTAAAGCTTGTCTTTAATCGAGCCGCTTATGTAAACAGAGCGACTGTGGTGACTGCTTTAGAGCTCATTCAAGACAAGATGACAGTGACCTCTGTGACTCTTCTTTTAAAGAGCTGCTGTTGACCTCTGACCTCAGGACAAGTCGGGTAGAGGGGATGATCCTCTCGCAGCTGACAGCACAGGGTCACACAGGGGATAGACACACACACACTAACAGCATTTCCCAGTTACACCAGTAATTACAGCACGACTGAAGCGTATTCTGACATAAAGAGATTTTATAGCACAAGTCATGCATCCAGGCATTTCTAATCTGCACGGTCTGATCCTGTGTTTGTGCATCAATACGTGCGCTCCATGATGGCTGAAGCCATCAAATTCATATTTTCTGCTTATGGTTGAGCAATTAGAGCTATTTATCTGTCATGACTCGAGCTTATAAGTGACAAGAGATGCCTTAAGGAGTAATTCTTTTTTTTGTTTCCTCAAACTTTCCAACATCTAAAAATGTTTCTAGAAGTCCTGTGATGCTTTTAGCTCACTCTGCTTGGTGTACAGAGAGGATGATCTATACTCCTAGGACACCTCTAATAAAATCTCAACACTTAAATAGGAAGTGATTATAAAGTAGATTTCTTCTCGGGGAATGGTCAAATAATCCACTACATTCAGATCATGGCTTCCATGAAATCGATCCAAGGAAAACATGAGCTGTCCAGATACTTGGAGGGTTTTAATACTAGTTCTGTTAATGCTTTGATCGTCATTACTGAGGGTTTTTCCAAGCAGCTGAATCACCTGATCGCAGCTGAAACTTGTTTCTTAGGTCACTGTTAACAATGGACTAAGTATTTGGCTTCTTAAACAAACCTAAAGAGGAACACCAAAACCACACTAATGGTGAACAAATGATGAGTAATGAACAGCAGTATGAGAACATACAGTCATATGAGGCTGGGGTCGGAAGGCTGAGGTTATGGTTATAAGAGTAGGGGTGGTGTACACAATGAAAACTTTATACACTCCTCGTCATTTAGCGTTCAGGTGAAATGAATATTGGACTTAAAAGAGGACCTGAAAGGATTTTTTTCCTGGCTCGTGTGAACAATCTGAACGAGCGCTTTAACTCCAGCTGCTGTTATCAGCAAACAGCACTTTGGTACAAGTCTCAGACATTTATATAAAACTCCGACAACAAAACCAGCGTGCTCTGCAGCTATTCTTTCAATCAGAGTAACACCTGCTGCCAACTTTCATACTGTGACGTTCCCTCTACTTCTTCTTGTTAACTGATGTTAGTTGGCTTGTGAAAAACTGTTTGTAGTTTGGCAAAATGCTTCTCTCTGCCTGAGAAGCACTTTTTTATAATGCTGAAGTTTTCCATCTGTGTTGTCGTGAGAGCACACTCTAAAAAGTCACTTGACTTTCATGCTCACTTTTTCAAGGTATAGAGGAAGCACCTTGGGTTATAGATGGCAGTGGACGTGTGACCAGTTGATGAAAAACACTCCAGCAGAACCTACAGTGACGCAAAGCAATAAACAAGAAGGCAGCAGAGTTTCCAGAGGTAATAAAATAACAGTCAGAGGTCACCGCTGGGCTAATGTCTCCTCCCTTGGACTGAATTATGAGCTCATAGTTGATGCTATTGGACAAACGAGAGAGTCTGGACTGCAGTTGACAGTCAGTGTGTGTGTGTGTGTGTGTGTGTGTGTGTGTGTGTGTGTGTGTGTGTGCGTGCGCTCATCACAACTACGCCGACATCATGTATGAGCACGCTTTACCCATTTTCATGTTAAACGTGAGTCAGTTTTCCAATTCACTGTCGATGATGTGGCAACAACACTGATGTCATCTGAATAAATATGGTTTGTTTTTCTGTTGAGGTTGCATCCTCGCTATGTGACCCCCTTACTCACCCACACAGCCCCCCACTGGTGTAGCAGCTTTGTCTGTAATTACTGTGGGCAGATTAGCCTGGTGGTATTGGTCTCTAGGAGGAAGTGACATGTCCATTTCTACCTCCCACAGCTTCCTCTTGCCTCACAGTATCGGTTCCTGTGCGTGCATGAACGCAGGTCAGGTAGCTACATGTCACATGATCGCACATGAAACACACACACACTTCAATAGAATAATTAGCAAGATTACACAGTGAATAAAACCTCTCGTTCACGTTGTGAGAATCATCCAGCGTTGGCATTTTTTTGCCTCTATCCTAATCTGTAAGCTGTGATTACATCTAACAAGACTACAACAGATTACACTGCTCCGTCTGGACATTTGTGTTGATCTAAAAGGATAGATGACAAAAAAACAAAAAAAAGCCTAAACTGAGGCTAGCCTCCGAGCCTGCAGTGTAGGAATGTCTTCTAACCCCGTGAGGTCATGGTTGGGCTTTAGGCCAGCGATGCTGGTTCGATCCGTACAAAGCTGTCTTTGTGTATCAGTGTTTTATTGTCTGTGATAGATGCGATGCAAACATACAACACTCCTATAACTCAATCTCACGAGAAATACACACTAACAAAAGAAAGCTATTCTCGCCGTAGGGTCTTGGTGAGCAGATGACAGCGAGGAGACACACAGAGCACAAATAAAGACACACACACACACACACACACACTTACATGTAAATACACATAAACACAGGGGCTGGGAGAGGAACTAACGTCACCCACAAGATCTTATTTATAGAGACACAGAGCAGAAACACAAAAACAACGAGCAGACTGTGCTGTGAACATGGGAAAACAGAAGTTGACAGGAAATGCAGATGAATGAGTCTGACAATAAGACCATTTAATGACACCTGGTTGTTACAAGCCCATTTCTATAGTTAATGCATCAAAAGCAGTAAGATAAAACAAAACAAAAAATTTTTTTCTCATACTCTGGATTTGCATTCCTACATATGATTTACTCTTCATTTTTCATTTTGATACTGTGAACTAGAGCTGAAACAACTGGACTATTAACTGATTTATTAAAAATAAATGCCAACTTTCTGGACTATTAACTGATTTATTAAAAATAAATGCCAACTTTCTGGAAAACTGGTTATTCATTTAAGTAATTTCTGAAACAAAAGCCAAACAATTCCCTTTTCCAGCTTATAAATTGTGAAAAATGTGCGGCTCATCTTTGTCTGATAGTTAATCTTAGTCTTACTCTGACATTTTACAGACCGAAAATGAATTTATTATTTGAGATAATAATCAGCAAATTCATCGAAATTAATACAAATTAATATTAAATGCAGGCCTGCTGTGAACACACTGTATTTTGACCCGTTTTTTTTCTACCACAGTCTTTATACTAAGTCTGCACGTACTTGTTCTGGGTGTATTAGCAGCTGAATCACAGCTATTAAATAGTATCACTCAGGGAGTATTTTGTTCATGTCTAGAAAGTGATTGAAACATTTTTACAAAAGGCCTCCCACCTCCAGGGCTAATGTTTTCCACTCCAAAAGCAGGCCTACAATTCCTCTGGGAGCCAGCTAGTCCATGTGGGGGGTTTATAGTCAGACAGACAGGGGAGGATGAAGTGATCTCTGGATCGCTGGAGAAATCTGCTGGCCAGCTGAGAAAAAAGGCTGAGGGGAGTGCAATTTCTCCTGACAGAGTCTCTACTGGAAACAGAGATTTGGTTTGTATTTGGTTGTTTAAGGGTGTAACCAGGGTGTCTGACAGTTACAGTGAACTGTCAAATCATGACTGGGCTCTGCCAAAGTGTGGTTAGTTATCTATCACTGCAATCTAACCTCTTCAATCAGACAATTTAACGGTCAATATACAAACTCATGCTGTTCAAGTTTTTTTAGTCAAGGTTGATTTCAGCCATAAAAAAGTTCTTTAACCAAGTGTTGCAGATAAGGACGGTGTTTCATTTTTCCACAGTCTGAAAAAATGGTTTATCTCAGTGTTTCTCAAACTTTTTACACAGTGTACTTCCTCAGAATATATTCAGCACACCAAGTACCACCAGTAGAACAGACACTGAACAACAGTAGGCTGACCTTATTCAGCTACAGACAGCTCACGCAGGAGGTTGTTTTTTTAATTATTATTATTATTGTTGACTGTTGTTTAATCCTGTACTCAGCGAGATCAAGAACCAGAAGTCTGTAAGGTCATCCAGGTAATCTTTCTTCAAAAAAGGTTAAGTCTGGGGCAACTGGACTAGTTTGTAGAGTATTAAAGGAACAACGAGCTGGTCAACGATCCTTCCGAGGATAATCACTCAGACTCCCTATCAGTCAGTCAGAACTGAAGAAGCTTCATGGATGAGAGGCGAAACGTCTTCATGGATCTACAAACTAGTCCAGTTGTCCTAGACGTAACATTTTTTGATTCAAGAACAGTTAAATGGGTGGAAAAGATGTACTCTTGATACTGATACTGATACTTCTCTTCCTTATAGTTCCTGTTTAAAGCCACATAATCACGGATGTATGCTCGTGACACGCTACCTGCATGAACGTGCCGTAACTATAGAGCAGGATATGAAACAAAATATAACCGGATCTCATAGTTCATTCAAATTATTGTACTATTTATTATTATTGAGAATTAAATGTTCCTATAAAACATTACATTTCAGAGACTCCTTCACATACCACTCAAGGAAGCTTGCATACCACCAGTGGTACTTGTACCACAGTAGTCTATCAAAATCTTTCATGTACTTGATAAAGTAACTGGCAGTGACAGTCCTAGTTGATTGCCCAGTTACTATTTAGACGTACAGGATGTCACACATGTCAGCAAGACAACTTGTTTTCTTCTTTCTTAACAGATACTGATATCAGAAGAAAGTCTTTTGTGATATGTAATGATTAACATGATGCATCACAATGAGGCTACTAACTATGGGACGCTACATTTTTGTTTATTTGTTGCCGTGCAGCCATTTTCAACAACAAGCTGGTGTGACAAATCCCATTACAGAGAATCTAAAAAGAGGAAGGAGCCGATTGAGATGTATCAATTCAAGTGAAAAGTTCCTACGTGTCTTACAGCTTGCGATCAAAGACGTGCGTTACTGAAAAAGAAAGTGAAACTCTGCAGAATTGGTGGGGCAACAAAAAGGTGGATCTTACAGGAAACTACAGATGGTTAGAAAGAAGAAGACTCACTGTGTTACAGAATGTGAGGAAAGTTCTTGTGCGAAGCCTCATAGTACAAACACCGTCATCACAACAAAACATGTGCATACATGTGAACAAACACACCCACACACACATAAACGTGCCGATTTAATTGTCAGTTCCCCAACTCAAACCTTCCTATATGGAATAAAAAACATGTAAGCTTAATTGTGTGGCTCTACTAAGACCAAAATCAGACTGGACGGTCAGCATCCTGAAGTTATTTTTACAAAGGAATAAAACTAATGTTCCTCCCAAGCTTTTAAGGCGTTCACATTCTGTCTGAGTGCTTGACAGTGTTCTCACACTTCCTCCATTACTTCTATTACATTGTGTATTTCTTATTGGTAGAGACAGCACTCTTGAGCCAGCTGTGTGGGTACAGTGGAGTCTTGAGATGAGGACAGTTACAGCATTGACAGCTCATTTCTACTTTTGGCTCGCTGAGAAAGGCGAACTGAAGAAGAGAGTACTTCCACCAACCACCCAAAATATTTTCTCCATAACCCAAATCACTGGCTGATGATGCACGGGATGGTCGTCCGCTGCCCAGAGCCTATACACAACAGTTTAACGTCTAAATTCGGCTCGAGGAGCTTTAACAAATATACTTTGACTCACTAATTTTGGTCACAGTATATCTCTGAAGACAATTACAGGCATGTTGGACAATCTTGGCAGTGACAAGATGTTACATAGATAAAGTCAGAGCACATTTTCTTCAAACAACTGTAGCTGACGCTTGTGTGCTGAGTCAGACAAGTGACGTAACACAGACACAAGTGGTTTGCATTTAAGTAAGCAGCAAAGGTTAATATGGTTTACTCTTCAGTCAGGCTCGGTCTTGAAGCATGCTGTCACCAAAACAGGTTGTGTCTGCGGTATCAAGCCCTGTGGCAAATCGCACAAACAATCTGACACAGACACACAATTGTTCTGCAACCTAAATTGCGAGCCAGACACAGATTTAAAAGCTGGGTACATGAAATAAACAAAATCAGAACACATCAGGTAGAGCACCATGAATCCACCTGAACAGCCTCAGTTACAGTGACATTTCAGACTGACTGTAGAGGGATTTGACCGGTCTGCAGGTTGCTGTGTTTTTTGGCCCCCCTGTATCACCGCTGCCGCCAAAATGCATTACATCCACTCAGATGAATGGAAATAAACTTGTGTTTTTGCCGCAGTGCCCGATCCTGTCTGAATGCGGCCTTAGTTTAGGGAGACCACCTGAGGTGAGAGGCCAAATCCCAGAATGATTTCTGGTCACATTAGCTAGCTACTCTGCCACTTACTGGATTATCTGACACCTAAAACTATGGCACCACCATTGCTTATAAACATCATTGAATTGAGGCTGTAACACCGATTTGGTGATTAATTAATAAACCCTTTTTATAGGACATCTTGTCATAGTAAGGCACAGGTGTAACTAATTAAGATTAATCACGCACGCTTTATTGGCTGCATTTAATTTACATCAGCCAGTTCCAGGATGTCACTGGTCACCTTCAGATGGCATACTGGGAATAATACTGAGCCATCGTTAATGCTGTTAGTAACACCTGTTTTTTCCTAGCTATGCCAAGGAAAAATGTCTGCTGTGAAATAAAAGCCTCTAGGGTGCCGACAAATGTCGACGGAAAGCCAGTTCAAACTACCAGACAGACATTAACTGGAAGAAACACATCCCAAAGGACATTCTGGGAAATGCTCTTACTCGCTTTCTTGCCAAGAATTAGACAAGAAAAAACGATGCCAGAGCCAGGAGGCTATTACCTTATCTTAACGTAAAGATTAACAGCTGTGAGACCTGCTCAAAGCTTTTTCTATGAACAGAAGATGACGCATCAGAGCTGCGGCAATGATACAAGAACAGCCACACTTCCTGTTTCAATCTCCAACCCTTGTTTGGAAGTGCTGTGATTGTCGTGTAGATGGATGAAAGCGGTTTGTGTTGTGCCAGAGAAGGTACAGAAAGTTATTTAAGTTTTAGTTTAGTTGTTATAAATCATCTTTGGAGAAACCAGGACGATGATTTAGCACCGACAGAGGGAAGAGATATCTGTGCTGCCAGATCTCGCGAGAGTGTGCTGCTGCTGCTGCTGCGGAGACAAAGACAGACCAAGTTAAACTTTCTCCTGATTTATTGGTCTGAAAAATGTAATTTTAGTGTCTGAATGTTCAGAAGATATGTGGCTCATGAAAAATGGGCCCAATGTTTACTTCAGTGACCATGAGGCAAAGGAGTCGCTCATAATCTCCTGTTCACGTCTACAGACTCTCGACCTGCCGCTGGCCTCCTTTAAAAGAGGAGGCGCAGTGACTAAATCCATATGACACAGATACAGGAAGTGACTCTTCGCTGAGGCGTCTCTTTTCTCAACAGTCTCTGTCGTAAATAGACTAATTTAAATTCTGGGTAATATATTTTTAAATGAACAAAAAAAAGCAACCAAGCAACTGCAACATGCGTCAAACCGCTCGGCGTCTTTCATGTCAGCAGCCATCTGTAAGACAGTTACAAGACGTTCTACAAAGAAAATTCAGTGAAGCGTGTAACAATACAAAAATCTTAGCAGCAGAGAGGAGCTCAGTAAGTCATCAGTCAGGCTTTCCTCGAGCAAACAAAGCCTCGGTGTAGGTTAGATAACTTTTTAGGCTGCAAATGAGTTTGTTTTGACGAGCATTAAACTATTAGTCTTACACTACAGACCAGTCTGAAACCAGCCTCTGGTATTGTTCATGTTGGCACACTGTCACAGCTTACTGGGAACAGCGCCATCATTTTGTTATTAGTAACACCTGTGATTTTTTTTTTTTGTACTGTGACAATGTTCTGCTGAGAAAAAAGGCCTGTTACACAGCGTGTGAGTTGTTTGTCACTTCATCTTCTAGCTCATTTATTTTAACTATGAAGGCAGTGTCGCCGGGTCAGGAGGTTGACTCAGACTTCATTCAGCAGACTGTAAAGAAAAGAGGAAAAACAAAGTAGACTTATTCAGACAGAGAGGCATCCTGGCCTGTTAACTGCATGACAGACCAGTGTTTCAGCATTGCTGGGTAACCAGAGTGTATTGAGCGGCGAGAGTGAGCGAGAGCTATCATGTTTCACTGAGCCGGTGTTGTAGTTAAGAGATACGGGGGTCAGAAGTGTGAGACAGGCCTGACCCGAGGTTCACTGAGTCTTGTACATCATCATTTTCAACACACAAACGTGGGCCAGTGAGTACACATCTCTGGATGACATATACACGAATGATTAATCTAGACTCTGCTTAATTGCTCATGGATGATGGGTTAAAAGAGGGCATTAACGACGAAGGAGGAATGTTAACCAGGCAGCTGACTCATTAAATCAATATTATAACATCATAACAAGCAATGAGCGGCCTTTAAGTGTTGAGTCTACAGCTGACATTGAAGCCGCGCAGGCCTTATTGCCTACGTTTCACTCTCTGGACAGCTCATGGTCCCGACCTCCCACCACCCACTGCTCAGTTATTACACAGCCCGTCATCAGGATGGGAATGTACGGCTGCTCTGGAAATGAGAGCTCTGAATCTGTGGGGACGTTCAACAAGGTGCAGCACTCGAGGAAAGCGTAAAAGGAAAATACACCATGGTGAAAAATAGCTATGCATGCCTGTCAGGCACTAAAATACACGAACCTTAGCGTCAGCGAAAACATTTCACCTCATGTGGAACAGAAAGTGCACGGGGAGTGGTAGTGAGGCGATGTTGGCGACAAGGTACTCGCAGGCAGATAGGGGATTAGATTAGGATTGTGACGATAACCGCATGACTGCAAAACCGTGGTTATGTGACGCCTACCACGCCACGGTGGTTGAGCTCATTACAGTCATTAATGCAATTTTTTGTGTGGTCAGTCTCATGTTCTTCTGTTGTGCAATGTGTTTGAGTCACACATTTTCTGCCCACCACTGGAATTTCATGAAGACCCGCTCTGCTCTGCCTCTGATTGTTCGACGTGTCACAAACACAGCCTCTGATAGATCGATAGACTCAACCCAAGGTCACATTGATTGACAGTGAACGGCTAAGAACATGCTAACGGTAACCGTTTAACACGAAAAAAAATCAACAAATTATGAGAATTTATTATTATGGATTTATTTTAAGGCTCCAAAAAGACGCTGCATTTCAAGGCTGGATTAAAAAGTTTCTGATAGGTTACGATCGACTGAAGCCGACATCAGACGGCAAAGTTATTTTTCCCCTGCTCAGCTACCCAACTGTTACTTTACCAGCAGTTTAGAAACAACAGACGAGACTTGTCTTGGTGTTGAGAAGCTGCCGTGTATATTAACTGAAATCTATAACCTATCCTGTACATTCACTACCAGATAGACAACCTAATGCTAAACTTTGCTCTTCCTTTGGCTTCCACTGTCACTCTCGGCTATACTACTGTGAGGCGGGGAGGGGAAATCGAAGGGATACGTTGCTTTTCCACCATAGTAAGAAAAGATTTAGAGTCACAGGCCTTGATTCGATGAGAGTGAAGTGACGGGAAGTGAAGAAGCCATTAAACCTTGTATTATCTCAATACAGCTCAAAGGAACTACATCTTCACTAAAGCAGGTATGTTAAAAAAAAAAAAACACTAATTGCTCTTTCGCCACAATCACAGCCAACTGATTGCGATAACATCCAGACAACAGTCATCAGTCACTGTCTGTGGGAGCATGTGGCACGACACAAACCTAGAGCTGAATGAGGGGCCTCCTACTGATCCAGGAGTGTGAGAAATACTGTGTTGATGTCTTGTCACTACTCGCAGTGGCATGTGGCACATATTTAGCTCTGTGAACCATCTGAACAGTCTCATTCAATGCTGATATTCATAACAACAGTCACAACGACACAGATCAGCAGCAAACAGCTACCTTTAGTTAATCCCCAGTAAATGACTACGGCCAATCTGTCCAGCACTGTGCCGGGTGTCAAAATATTCTAATACTTCCATTTAAGTACAAAATACAAAATGTGGACCTGTGCCAGCCTAGAAGCCTGTGCTATTGACAGCTGAGGATTAAGAGGTTTGAAGCCCCACCCATTCAATGTGTTTTCATGGCCTTTGTTTTACCTCTTTCTCCGGGGAGTTGAATTAAAGGGGTCCATGACTACAAGCCAAGCTCCAGCACAATGTGTTCTGAGGGGCCAAGAGGGGAGATACACATCAGCTTGTTGAGGAGGTTTCCTGAGGACTTCTACTCACTGGGTATTTTCAATAACCCTTTAGCAAATGCAAGGCTCGAGTCAAAAAAAAAAAAAAAAAAAAAAAAAAAAAACGACCCAAAGCTGTTGACCTTTTGGAAACTTTCATTGTACAATTATACAGCAGGACTGCTTTACCCCTGAGCTCTGGTTTCCCCATCAGCCCTTCCTGTGACGCAGGCATGAGCTTTTATATATAGAAACTGACCAGCTGCTGAGCAAAAAAAAAACAACAACCTGTGTTCTCTACACACCCTCTTCAAAGACTGTAGTGATCAGCTGTGGCTGATCAGCTGAAGAGTCTGAGTGTTTGACAAGAAGACAGAGAGAGAGAGAGAGAGAGAGAGAGAGAGAGAGAGAGAGAGAGAGAGAGAGAGAGGATGTATTAACATGATTTACAACATACAGCAGATTTATGGCGAGAGCCCAAGGTCAAACATAGTTAACAAATGTCAATATTTTTCATATATATATTTCTTTAGCCTCTAAGTCTCAGCAAATTGTGTTAAAAAAAGGGCCTTGCTGCTCTGAATCTTAAAGCAAACAATGACAACATTTACAGATACGTTCCTGAACTGTTTGAACTGCTGCTGCCGACAGCCAACTAGCAACCTAGCCTGCAAAATGACATAAGTGGACGGACTTGTCTGTCACGCGTGCTTGTTTACGAGTTTGTTCAGTTTAGAGAGATCAACTCTCGAGATGTTCTCAAGCTAGTGGAAAAGGTAATGATAATGTTTTATGTTATTCACACTTCACCTGCTACTGTCAGGGTGCCAGCATGTAAAATATCTTGA
This sequence comes from Larimichthys crocea, assembly GCF_000972845.2. NCBI lineage: Eukaryota > Metazoa > Chordata > Actinopteri > Sciaenidae > Larimichthys > Larimichthys crocea. The sequence goes on from NC_040025.1 coordinate 17,084,362, forward strand.
CAGGCTTTATGCAACCCATTTACTACCCAATGGCAAGCCTACTGATAAATGTACAGAAAGAGACCGACAAATATGTATCTTCGGGATTTCTCTGAGGAAGCTCTGACAGGTGCCACAGGCCACGATATCCAAAAATCAAAACTGGAAGACCGTCATTAAGTAAACATGAGCGAAGTGAGAGGGACAAAGCTGCTGCTCAAATCTGTGTGACACACCCACAGGTATGGTTTGTTCTGTCAGCAAATAAAGTTGATGTAGTACCATAGTACTGTGATGTAAAACTTCTTCAGCAATGATGTTAAATATAGACTGTGCAGTTTGCAGGTAACACACTACAAACTTTAACAATTAGTGTACCTATAGCAACTTTCTGCATGGGTCAAACGGCAGGCTGATCGGCCTGAGGAGGGCAGTTCTCAACAGGCCGCAGTATTTCACACACAACCCATGGACGCAACAGTGACCCACGGGTAGCGGCCAACCAGCCGGTTGGTTTGGGTGTGAAGTGTTTGCTACTGGCTGCTGTTTACTAGCCAGGAACATTAGCCTCAGAGAGAAAGAAATACACGCAATTAGGAGTGACTCCTTAGGACTTTGAGAGGGTGGCCTCCACTGCAATAATGCTAGAGCTTTTGTGTCAAAGAGATGCTTGTTTTCTCCTCCTCAGGCATGAAAGCGAATTTGTCTTGCCAGCCAGGTCTATTTATATTCACAAGAGCATTCTTCAGCATTAACACAGTCACATGGCCGGCCGGGCAGTGGATATGGGCTAACGATACATTAGAGGGGCTCTGCATCAGCTCAACACACACACACAAAAAAAAACTGACTTCTCTTTCTGCCACCAGTGAGTTCGTTATTTTGCCTCTGAGGTATAAATCAGATCAGTCAACATTGTCTGGTGTGTCACAGCCCGGGCTCCTGACTAAATGACTGCAGGCCACAAAAGCACTGAGTGGGAAGATTGCGCAATGCAACGTCACAGAGGTGCTTCACCCGTCACCTCCAGCTCAATCCGAGATAACAGGTTGGTTAAAGTGGTGAATGAAGGTGGGCGTTGTGCAGACGAGGAGAAAAAAGGGTCCGATATTCCCCATTCATGAGTCACAGGTGGCATCACGCCTTGTCAACTCAGTAAACAGCCCGGTGAGACAGGAGGCTGAAACAGGTTCTTTCACTTTGCGGTGGATGGATGTGCCCTGGAGAAGAGGACACACCTAATTACAGTGAGTCACGGGTTTACAAGGCGCAGACAGGAGGCCGCTGTGTTTCAGTGAACTGCGAGGTACATAAGTAGGCTACATATCATGCCAGTGGGTGAATGTTAGTGAAGAGCGGAGACTATTGAGTTGCCTTCCTCCTCAGTAAGATCAGAGCACAAGGTCAGCACCATTTCAGTGACTGACTCCTGCTCAAGGGCACCTCAGAAGAGTGGATACTTACTAGCACAGGTGCTTCAACCAAGGTGGCACTCTGCACACAATTCTCCACCATGTGTCAGCTCAGACTTTCACAGCACAGATACACGAGTCCTGACACCGACGCTGGGTAATAATTTAACTTTACTTGTATAGCACTTTTCATACAAACAAAACGTAAAACAAAGTGCTTCACACAATAATCTAGTCTAGACAGTCTAAATTTTATATAATGCTGCATGTTACATGATCAGTGTCAGATTATGATTTATGTCATGTTGCCCAGCCCTACCTGATATCACATGGGAGCTTGTTCATCAAGTTAAGCATCTTCTACGGTTTCCCACACCAGAGATGTTACAGGTCTGGAGGGCTTATGAGTGGGATGTCAATACATCTCCTGGAACTAATTCAAAGAAGTCAGGGTGTATGTATGCATGCCTCAACATCTACCTGGGGAGTCATGCTCAATAAGACACACACACACCCACCAACACACCCACAGCACTCTGTGAGGGTGTCCTGTATTTAATAAGAGCATGTGAATAATTCAGCCTACAACAGGACTGGAGGATGAAAAAGGGACCGAAGCCATGATTAACAATTCACAGTGTAACGGTATTATGACACATGCGCACACACATTCGGATGTGCAAACATGCTGTATACACACACACACACACACACACACACACACACACACACTGACACACACTGACACACATAAAGAAAGACCTTTGCCAAGAGTATCCAACCATCTGCTTGGACCTAAGGCTTTGGCTCCAAAGCCACGAGAAAGATGATTTGTTCTTTATATATATTTTGACCTATTGGGCTCTAAAAGAAGTATATACTACACAAATATATGGACAGGAAAAAAGAACTTGATGGTAGAACTGGGCAATACATCAATTTGAGTGTTTATAATCATCTTTACGATCAGTCAGGATGAGTTATCACACGTCACAGCCGTTGTTGTTGTGTCAAATTTTTGCCAGGATTTGACCAAAATCTGTCACAGTATTTCTTATTTTACAGCATTGTGTTCAAGAAAAAAAAACACTTAAAAACATTTGACTCAATTGGATAAACACGAGTTTTACTTTTAAAACATATCATTTTGAACACTGTAAATAGCATCATGTGAAGCAGTCTGTAATTGCAATGTTCCTGGGACGTTTGCTGCATGTCAACAGCCCCTCTCTCCACCCTCCCTTGTTTCCTGTCTCTCTGGACTGTCAATTGTCCAAAAAAAGATACGTCAATCATCCATAAAAAGACAAATAAATGTCAATATTGTTAACATACTGAAGAGGCAATGCTGTGATGATTATATCAATATTAATTCTGAATATATTGCCCATAAGGTGAGTGCACTAATATATGCAAGAGGTTGAACAAAGCACGCTGCATCAGGCCTGCATGAGACAAAAGCTGTGAAACGACTTGAATTTGAGGAGATTTCAGCTTTACAATCATGTGACAGGCCCTTATTCCTCTTTTTGTTTGCCAGCACAGACCTCACCTTAAAAACAAGATCTCTGCGAGCTTGAATTTGAGGAAGCGCCTATCATGCATCTGTAATCTGTCTCAAAATAAGCACTTTGCCCGGACTACTTACATAAACAATAGTTGCCTGCTTATCCCATTCATAAATAATACAGAGGAGAGGAGAGATATGTTCTCGCAGACCTCCTACCCGGTTCAGAGAAGGGTCGTCCTTCAAGGATACACCAGGCTTTGCTCTAGACACTGATCTAGTCACTGATGGTTGATTAGGTCCATATCAGTGCTGTCATCCTGTGTTAAGGGCACTTACTCTTAATACAACAACAACAAGACAAGGCTTCTTCTTCTGCTGCATCTGAATGCTGGCTGGACGATTGGCCTAGAAAGGAAGCAACTGGCAATAACCTGGACTCTCACCTCAACCCTCAGCACGGACCACCAGCGACTAATTCACAGCCAAAAAACTAGTCTGTGTGGAATTTGGCTTGAGTCAGCAACATTAGCTGGAGTGACAATTGGTGAGGGGTGTCAACTAGGTAGGGTAGTTACAGGGAAGAACCCTGACATGACCTTTTACCCCCTGGCCCAGCTGAGATATGACAGGGTAAAAGAGGTGAACCACTCCTCTAAGTAGTACACACCACACATCATCTCCTCAAGTATGACTAGTCACCAGCCCCTCCCTTCTCTTCCTATGGAGGCAGCTCATTCCAACGTGCACACAAAGGCTGGGGTTTAGCTGAATGGCCTAAATGGCAGCAGAGCTCCTGTCCACGGCGGCTCAGACCAGCTGAATGGTCCTCATTGTGTCCCCATGGTCACAGGGGGCTAGCAGAAATCGGTTGTTTTTTAAGAGGCCATTTGGCAGGCTTGTGTTCTTATCCGAGCAACGCAGGAACAGGCATTTCCACTTGGTTATGGACTCAAGAAAATGACATACCATGCAGCCATAAAGAGGCTAGCTGGCTTCAGACTCACATGAACCTACGACGGTGCAAACACTTAAATATTTAGCTATCAGGGCCTCTTTTTTCAACTGCATTCACTAGCTATGTTCTCAAACTATTAATATACAATGAGTAAACGTGTCCACCAGCGTAATGTGAATACGGTTGGTTCTTTTGTAAGAAACTGTTCAGCAACCACAACATTTTTCTTACAAGCAGCTGAATGCACCAACATCGATGTTTCCTGTTCGAAACTGCATTATCGTATGTAACTGACCCAAAATAAACCATGACATGATGTTTTCCACAGTAATCTATCACCAAAAACAAGTTTTGAGTGTTGACAAGATGATTTAAAATAAGATTAAAGTAAAATATCAGTATAAAAAAACATTGTGGTGTGACAATTTCCTTTTAGATACAATGAGATTTGGAAGAGTTGAGTCTTTTTCTGGCTAATCTAGAAAATTAAATACCTGATGTATTAAAGGACTTCATCATCACAGTGACTGCCATAGAACAGTCCTGATTATTAATTTATAACACTGCTCATAATACACTAAGATATGCTAAAAGGATTGTTACCACGGTATGAACAATATGGCAAAATTCTGGCTTTCTATTTGTCTGTCTTCTATGTGTGTATGATCCATCTATAGATGTATCGTCATATCAGCCTCCATAAAATGACCAATGATATAACGGAAGTAAATGACTGCCGTGTGATTTAAACACCAATTAAATGAACGGGCTAAAACGTGCCGAACCACCAGTAACTCTTTAACATGTCAGACCAGTGCACTAAATACTGGCTGATCTACACCTGAGCTGTAAAAGGTATCAAAGGCCCCAATTAAATATTATAACTAACAATTAAATATGCATGTGTATTATAATATAATTGCCAAATGCAAAAAAACATCTTGTCAAGTTCTTGTACAAAACCATGCTCCTTTTTAAGGCCTTATTACAGGCATGACTGAGCTAACGAGACACGGTTGCATATCAATACTGATGTCAGCCAAATATCAGATATTGAATATTAGTTTCAAAAACCATGTCACGCCGCTGCAATATTTAAATATCGGTCAGCATGGATAAGCAGACACTGCGCAGGAACGACTGGATTCGATCACCTCCGCTGGAAGAATGTAGCCTAGGTGTCACAGGGATGTGACAGGAAGGGGGCTTGCAGCTGCTCTGGGGGAGGGGATGACTTGCACTGTGCTTTGGATGATGAATGAACGGCTGCGATATTAGTGAACTACAATAAACAGACACATCCACCTTACATCCAGGGGAGCAGATCAAACACGAACATAAGCATGCACCTGACACAGATCTCACGGCGTAACTCACGACGAGCAGGGCAGGTAGGAAAATCTATAATTTGAGTAATAGCAGGTTTACACAGGTGTATACGGCCTGATACACATCTTGTTGATCACTCCGATGAACGTCACACGGCATGCTTAGTAATTACAGACAGAATGGATCTTCATACTGGAGCAGATGATGACTGCAGGCCTTGTCATTACACCTCAACAATAGTCACAGTGACTCAGTTTTACTGCAATAAAACATTTTTTTTTTTAAGCTGAAACCTGAAAATCAGATGCAGAGAACAAGGTCTGTGTGCTGTCAGAAAGAAATCCATGTAGCCATGATACAATAAAGTGCAACCACACAAAGAAGAAGAAGTATAACAAAGATGACAGGAGAAGGGTCAAAGCCCTGATAGCCAGACCTTGCCTCTGGCCACCCCTCAGCCTGTCACACACTGAGCTGTGGCTTTGACATTCAAAAACACACAAACAAATGATGATATTTGACACAGAAACACGTCTTTAAATCGACGTCTTGCTTTGCAGGGATAAAAAGGAGAGCCTTTCTCTTCCTCCTTGTCATGCACTGCTAGCTCGTGTGCCCACATCCTGTATTAGCACAAATGAGCTAACTAGGTGGCACAGGCTGAGTGCCGGTATGCTCATTCAGAGTGTTATACACGCAGAGTGGACACAGAGGAGGTGCAAACTACAGGTTTAATCGATGCTGCTTAATCCAGACAGACATAGCTAGCTTTGAAATCTGCTGTAGCATCCCCCCCTTCCCTCTGTCTCTCTCTCTTCCATCAGCCCCCCCTCCCCTCCTTTACCTTCAGACAGCTCCAGATCCAACTCCGCCAATTGGTCTCTAACCTCCTTTGGCAGGGCGGACAAATCCACGCCGCGGTCTGCCATGACTTTCTCCGAGAAACAACCCCCGAGTGGAGTCTTAGAAAGAAGTAACCAGTCTGTTGTGAGGCTTTAAAAAAAAAATAAAAATTTAAAAAATAAAACGCCCTCCCTTAAGACACAAAACAAGCATCAGAGTGGGAGAGACAGTCCATCCGCACGGCTGGCCCCTCCGCCATAATGGGGGAAAAACTCACCAACGGCGACGAGCGGTCACGTGACCGCCTTTACCTCGCCTGTACGTTGATTCAGCGCGTCCTCCTCCTCCTCCTCCTCCTCCTCAGCCCGACACTGTTGCTCCCTCTGCCGACCCGCTGGCAACAGCACACACACACATATATATCTATACACAGACATGCAAGAAGTAAATAGACACCTTTAATTTGAATTTGAATGAAGGTGTCTATTTACTTCTTGCATGTCTGTATATTAGTCTATGAGTATTTCTTCGCAGGAATTGAATTTAAAATGAATAAAATGTTCATTTGTATGTTTTATATTATATATTATATATATAAATTATATATATAAAATGTTCATTAAAATAAGAATTGTTTTGTTTTTTTGTTTTGTCTGAAAATGAGTTGTTTATATCTACAGTGAAAGCGGGTCCTCTTCCATGGAATCTGCCATGTTGAACCACCATTTTTGTACAGTAGCCCAGAACAGACAAACCAAACGCTGATCTAGATCACTGACAGTATAAAGAATGGGTCTTCAACCAGGGGTCCGTGACATCTACGGTGTCCGCAGAGGTACTGCAGGGGGTCCACCAATTTATGTCATAATAATTTTCACCAAAATAATTTGGGAGAATTAAAAAATATACAAAAAATGATATTGAGTAAACTGCAAGCATTAATATGCAATAATAAGCTACTTTTGACAAAAAGCTATTATTATGTATATATTTCTTTTTAATTATTCCATTATGCATGAACGTTTTATCAATCATACACATATAGGCTAATAACCCAGTATATAAATAGGTTAATAAAGTTAAATAAAAGGTGAATAAAGTAAATATAAAAGTTATTGTTATATCATTATTATTATATTATAGGCCAGGCTTAAAATGTGACACTTTTTTTTTTAAATCATTACATGTGGGGGTCCTTGTTCTGTTTGTCTCTCATCCAAGGGGTCTTTGGGCTGAAAAAAGGTTGATGACCCCTGGTATAAAGAATGGACAGAGCCTAAGTGATTACACCCACAGGTTTCCAAAGTGCTGTTTTAAAACTAAAAACTACACCCACAGGTTTCCAAAGTGCTGTTTTAAAACTAAAAACATGCAGCGCTGGGTGCCACTATGTTGAGTACACTCTTTCTTCTTCCTCCTTGCAGCCAAGCCAAATATCAGCAAAGACATTGATCACCTGAGGCGTCTTTAAGGGCACCTGCCTATCAATCTGAGCAGTTAATTATGTTAATTATGCATAACTTTAAACCCTAATATACTTTGAACAGGTGAGTTATATAAAAATGCAGACTCAGTACAGTTGTCATGCATGTGGAAATTAACTATAGAGACTAAAACTGTTTTTTGTACCAGTTACAGATGGCTTGTCTGAGCATCAGGGCTTTATTCAGCCTGTCTCAGGTCCACTGATGATCCACATCTTTGCCGAATGTTAGATTACCTGGGAGGCGGAAGAGGCAGGACTAACAACATGGTGGCAGCCAGAGCTTCAAAACAGCTCTTCAGAAACCTGTGAGTGGTGTCACGCATATTCATTCTTTATACTGTCAGTGGTTGCAACCTGCAACTTCACTGCAGGATACCACTAAATCTTTACACACTGGTCCTTTAAAGCTGGATTAGGAACTGGGCAAAGCAGGTAACTGCAACAAAAGCCCAAGATTCAATATGTGCATCCTCTCATGGTCTGAGTTGGAATCAGTCAATGTTTGGCATTTATGCTTCATAAAGGATCTAAATGGATTAATCCATTATCAAAATAGTTTCCCGTTAAACATCTATTGACTCAGCTCTATAGACTAGACAGATCTCACATACACAGTATGTCATGGGTACTTGAAGGACTAGTGTGTAGGATTTAGTGGTATCTTGCTAATGAAAACACAGTTTTTTAGATGATTATACATGATGATTTTTGCCAATATGTGCCCCTAAATCTGACACCCTGGACCTTTAAAGGCAATGTGTTGGAAGAATGAGGGTTTTGTAGGGGGCACAAGCTTATACTTGCCCCAGGATAGTAGGTTAATACAGCCCTGATTATACTTGTGATGAAGTGCTGTACCAAAGTTCATGTAAGAAAACCAGCTCAGAACACTACTCTGAGTATGTTGCTCATGGTCACCTTCAAAAGGCCAATGTGGCATCCAGACTATAACCATTATAAACATAAATATATCCTTCCAACCACTCTCTCTGCAATTAAGGGCAGCTTAAAAGTTATGATCATGTTTCCTTATGAGAAACATGGACATTGTCTCACAAGGAAAACAAGCTTCAAAGCAAACTGAACATAACAGCATAATTGTAGACTACTGTCATTTTTTTGTCTTTCCAGAAGTACTTGAATGCAGTACAAAAACTTCAACAACTTAAAAGCAGGGCCGTAGCAAGGGTTTCTAGAAATGCTGAGGTCATGAGTCCTGCTTCTCAACGCACACAGAAAATAACACCAGACAGAAGGTACTTAAGCAAATACAAAGAAGAATCTAGCAACGTTTTCAGCAAAGGTCAATTGTTGTTTCAATGCTTTCCTCAACAATACCAGTGATTAACTTATAGATATGTAATTATTTATTTATGTTTTGGTCCAAAACTAGTCAAACTTAAAGATATTAAAAGGTACACTGTGTAAGATTCCACGTTCGGTAGATTTTGTAATTTTCTATTGCATTGAGCTCAACACACTTCGCTTCAGAGAAGCGACGGTGGCCTCACATGACAAAAGTGGTTTCCATGACAACAAGTGATGGAGGCTTGACTTTAGCAAAATGGTCTGCATGCAAATATAAGCTAATATTAGCAACATAAAGCTAATAAGCTAAGCTTCTTTAGATTAATAACGAGATAGCATTAGCAGGCAACAAGGTATTTCTCCATTAGCACTCAAAATAAACCAGTAACACTGGTACAGTAAGAGGGGGGTCAGGGTCAGGTGGTAAAAAACTGGAATCAGTCGAGAAGATACTTTTGATGTGACATGTTTTCAAATTGTGAAATACATCCTCAGGTTGCTTCATGTCCCAGAATCACACAGAGAACATGACCTCAGTGTCCTCAAAAGTAGCTATGGCCCTGCTTTAAAGAAAGTTATATCATGTACGTGTACACAAGTACACGAAAGAACAATTCAAGTACAGTAACTGTGTGTCGAGTTGTGGTTTAAGATTTCAGCAAATTTACAGAGAACATATATTTGTCACTGTGAATTTGAGCAGAAAAACTAACAAACAAAACTTCTAGATGTTCATTAAGATGTAGTTTCTTTAATTAAAACTGCAGCACTGTAAGTGTTCATAGTATTCCACTTGGACATGCATGGAAAAGTAAATATATTCATATAGTACAGATATGTACAGTACAAGGACAATTTTTGAAATAATCAGTCCAACAATGGGAGTGTGAAAAACCATTAATACGCTATGTGCAACTTTCACATTGTTGCATTTTTCATTAAATTGCTCTTTTTCACAACAATTCTAGGTAACATTAATATGCCAAAGACCGTAATGACGATTGTGAGTTGACCAATTAGAAAAATAAGTTAGACAAGGGCAGTTGAAAGACTTTACCAAATTCACCTTCAAAGATATAACAAAGGGGATATACTCTGTTTTTTGAAAAAAGGACTAATGACATTTTTCTGTAAAGGAAACAAACAAACAAACAAACAAAAAAAAAAGTGTGTTAAAGAAATTAGTTTCTATATTTATCAGTACAATCAGAAGCGTTATGACAAAAAGTTGTATAGTGCTGAAAATAGCACGCAACAAAAAGAAAACAAGAAAGGACAGAAAAGGTGCCAATGACATTGAATTACATGAAGCTAAATATAGTTTGAATTTTCATTTCATATGAACAATCGTCTATAAGGGACTGCCAGCCAAATATAGCGCCAGCTCCAAAATACAACAAAATGCCGGGGGTCGCCATTGGGACTGTAGGACGAGAGGTTCAGTCAAAGATGAAAAGGTATTAAAGTTGCTGAGAAAATTCCCATTTATGTATACAGTACAGATAAGAGAAAATATCATTTTAAAAAAAAGGATCTGAATTCTCTGAAAAAGACCAAAAGAACTGCAAAAACTTAACAGAAATACAAAGCAACAATAAACTTGCATTATTTTAGTGCATAAAGACATGCCCTTGTGTTAATGGACAGATATCTTGTTTTTGAAATATCACATCTTGTAATATATGATCATACCAGACAAAAGAGGGGAAAATATACAAGAAAAAACAAACAAACAAGAAAAGCAGACCGCTTGTTCAGGTGATTATGTAAAAAATATACTGATATCTTGGTAAATTGGATTTCTAAAGAACTGGAGCCATTCAGAAACAGTCACAGACACATCTTAACATTTTCCTCTCTCAGCTTTTTTACCAGTGAAGATGTCTTTGCTGTGTCTCTCCACCAGATGACAGACAAGTGTTTCATTATTTAATGTGACTGAAAAGAGACTAAAGGTTCAAATAACTATTCATTTTTATAGGCTTTGAGGAACCGGCAAATCTTTTGTTCCTCATTGGCTGTTTTTTTTTTATTTGATGAAATGAACAAATTAAGACAATTTTATTCTTGTAAGGCTCCATAGTTTTGTCACAAGCAAATCTGAGTATATTTACGAGGGGCTATCGGAGGCACCAACGTGATCTTAAGGCAAAATTATCAAGACATTTTGTGTGAAACTGTGTGTAACAAGCAAGTGCAAGTAACAAGCAGTGATATACTGTAGATTGAGTCACTGTGACCTCTGAATCACAAAATAACAGTCAGACTGTTTACTTCCTGTCCCGGAACAAGTACCAGGTGGTCTTTGGAGATTCAGAGATCTGATTTTTTTTTTCTTTTGTCATTATGGCTTTGTTTAGGTTTGGTAAAGAGCAAAGAGACTAAGGGGTTTATCGCACTTCCAACGAGCAGCAAGGATGTGCAACCATCCTGAGAAGTGTGAAAATAACAGTTACAGTAAGTCCAGAACCCACACAGAGAAACACAGTCACTAGAATAGTTTCATATAAAATGGAAAAAGGCATCCACTTACAAACCAATAAACAGCAAAACTGCCTGTTTTAGAGGAAAGTGACGAGGAGGAGGAGGAGGAGAGAAGTTGAATTCCCTTCAGGTTATAAAAAGGCTATTGCTCAAACAAACTAATTTTAAAAGGTAACACGTTCAGTCCGACATGTTTTGGTTCTGTGGATTAATCTGGGAGGATGTGCCAATTAATTAAAAAAATATATAGCTGCACGTACTGTATAGAGAACATAAACACCCTAATAGAAAAAAAAATCACATGCTAACAATCCCGCTATTAACGTATCAGATCAGGAGTAGGCAAACTGTTATGTTCTGATGTACATAAATATATACATACAGAGCCAATCACACACACAGTTAATCAATTTTATCATAAAAGGGGTGTAAATGAGGTAAGGTTTTTGGGTCCGTGTTGAGATCATCTTGAGGTGCAACCATTTACAAAAAGGTTTTGGGTGAATATTTGAGATCTGAGTCACTGACGTCTAGACAACTACTGCATCTTTGGAGCCAAGGATGTACAGGTGTGTGCTGTGATGATGATGATGCATGTGTGGGTGTATGCATGGCTTAAAAGTCTAGGAGCACAAGGCACTATTCCCTGCTGAAAACAGTGTAAAAGCCCTGTGTGTTTCTGTGTCTGATTTGATCAAGAATGATGCAACACCTGCGTGTTAGGGACTGTGCACATGTGGTGCATGTCCACATGGGAAGTTCATTACGGCAGTACACTCAGAGTAATGCAGTCCTACAGTCCAGTGAAGAGTTGTTTTGACTGAGGGTGAGGAGAGATGAGCGGGGGAAGCACAGAGGAGAAACGAGGATGGGAGGTTGGAGTCCAGCCCCTGTAGTCTATGGCAAAGTGAACAGGAAGCTCTCTCAAAAGTCTCAGTCCATTCCCAGAAGGCTGCTGCTGAGCTCCAGGCCACAGCATGATGGCTCTACAGGAGGGTCAGAGAGAGCAGAGGAGCACCACGAAGGGGGGGTGGGGGGCTGGGTGAAGATGAGAAATTTGGACTTCTAGATCGGGGGAAGTTGGGGCAGGGGGGAGGTGTCCGCTGCTCTTTTTTACCCTTGGGTTGATGAGTGCGAGCCAATTCTGGGGCCGTGGTGGCATCGCTCATCATCTGGCAGCAGATTGAGACTGTGCAGCCATGATAATGTGAGAGGGTCCGCCCTCAGCCCTCTGCTGCTGACCCATTCCTGCCAGCACAGACATAGCCATGGCTTCAGCTGCTGCCCTTGAGCTCAGGCCGTTTTGCCCTGCAGAGGGGCTGGGCGCCAAAGAGCTGTGCTGGATCACCGGGGCAGGGGAACCTGTGGGTTCTGAGGTGTCTTTCATGCTCTCTTCTGCAGCTACACAGAAGAAAAAAAAAGACAACACAAATACAGACTTATACCCAAACTTGCACACTCCGATACACTCCAAGCTCCAAACACTATCTTTATTGTTTAACAGCATCTCAGTTCTGTCCTGAATAACAGACATAAGATGCTAGCAGGTGAGTATCTATGGCATAATTATAAAAAAAAGGTTCACCTAAGTAGGCAGTCTTCTTCTGTAGGGTGGTTACAGGACAGTCCTTGTGGGCCAGCAGCAGCTGCTTCAAATGAGCCACCTCATTCCGCAACAGAGACACTTCATTCTGAAGGATCAGAAAATATGGACATACAAAGAGAGATCATATCATAGTTAGACACTGTGTACGCACAAAAACAGGGAGAGAGCGTCCAAACCTTTTTTTTTTTCAGCTAAGAAATGCTCTAAAGGGGTAAACAGTCTGTTTTCCACTAGAGTACAGCTGGCAGTGGAAAAGTGGTCATGTGGTGTAAAAATAACCTGAAACCACCAAATAACACAATAAAGATGTGAAACAAGTTGTAATGAGCTCCATGGTTACAAGTCCTATAACCTCACCCGTTTGTAAAACTACCCTGAAACTGTGCTTATCTGGAAGAATGTCTCACAAACTTCCACAACTAGTTGAAACTCAACTGGGCACAGTCAGTGTGACTATGCACACATTAACACAGGCCTCCAAAACAGGTCACATCTTCATCCCCGCCACACCCACGCAAAGCCCACTCACCGACAGCGAGACGTTCAGGGTGCAGAGCTCCTCTGCCTTCTTCTCTAGGGAGCTGACCCACAGTTTGCGTTTCTGTCTGCAGCGCGATGCCGCGGCCCGATTCCTCTCGAGGAAGCGCTGCCTTCGCTCATCTGGGTCATCATCTACCGTCCGTCGCCGACGCCCACCTGTAGGCTGTGCTGGAGATACCTAGAGGGAGAACAGGGGAAAGGGTGAGAAGGAAACAGACAGACAAGGGGAGGGGAGAGGAGAGGAGAGGAAGACAGGCAAGAGAAAAAAGGGAAGTTTGAGTCACAGTTTCATTTTAGTCAGAGCACATTATAGTCATCTCACTACAAAAAGTACAGCTCTAATTTACTGTATCTTAAACAGATGATATGTCAACCATGGTTGGACTCAGTTACTTTTAGTTATTTCTTAGATTTTTGTACAACACAGTGTACCTGAGGTTGTGCAGGTGATGGAGCATCTGGCTGCTGGACAAGCAGCTGGCTCTGCTCTGCCCTCTGAGGTACCATTGGGCTGCTGCCCATGGCCATGATCCCCATACTATGTCCTGACGGGCTCTGCTGGGACAGCGCAGCCTTCAGACGCTACAGGAGAACAATGATACGACCAACATGAGCCCAAAGCAACAGTACACAAAGTGTGATGTAAGCATAAACAAAAATAATGCTTAATCGTTGCAGAAAAGATGAAAAGGCAAAGAAAACAATGATGCAGCAATAACAATAGAAATACATTTCTGAGCAGATTTTGTGTTATTATTGAACATCACTGCAGCATTATAGCAAGTCCTACGTATCTAGACTGTAGTAAGACACCATGGTAACACATCGGCTCATTAACAGTATCTGCAACGACTGAACAAGCTAAAATAAATTGTTGACACTGAAGCATTGTGTGAGCGCTCGTTTATTTCCTGTGACAGATGTTTGTGTTGTTCTTTTCTGCAGAAAGACTGCCCAGTGTGCAGCTTTAACATGCAGTAAATCTGTTTTCTGCTAGATCTCCGAAGTTTTCACTACATAAGCAAATAAGCACGACTTTGTAATGCCTCACCAAAATAAAAAAGCCTGAACGTTCTACGTCCTGAGAGTTTAAAAAGGTGCACCAATTCTGCAGAGATCTTCACCCATGTTGACCTGACAGTTATACAGTGCCAGCTTGTTTTTGGCAGCACTTTCATGTCACATCCTGTTCTCTTTCAACATTATGGTACAGAGTTCAGCTCTAGAGGCTTTGTAGCTGATGCAAGTCTACTAAAGTTACATGTTCCTGGAACAATTTTCCGATGATGATGTGTGACACCACGCCTATCAGCAGTGACGCAAATGACGGTGATTAGCAACTGTCTGAAATCTCCATTTACTTCTCTCTATAGAGTAAACTGTTCATTATATATAGGGTGTAATGAATGAGTGAACTCAAGTCCATGTGTGTGACAAAACACCTCTGGCCTTCATATACACCAATGATCTTTCACTTGTGACTGAAGGAGCAAGCAGCTTGTGCAGATGAAGTGGAATACTTTGTGTATGTTGTATTACTATGAACAATGAACACACTAATCCAGTTTAATATCCCTGTATCTGCAATACACAGAGCTCTGTGTGCACGTTGCAGTGTCATAAGTTCAGTACAAATTGTGTTGTTGTAGTGTAAGAGTTAAATAAACAAGTAACTGCAGTAGAAAAGTCATATGATGACCAAAGGAACGCTGCAGGGTGAAGATGGAGACAACAAGAACAGATAAAGAGATAAGAATAGAGAGCTAATTTAGTGCTGACCATCTTGGCCTCTGAATGGATGCTGTAGCCAGAGGGGGAGTTAGAGCCGCTGCTGCTACCTCCCAGAGGAGGACCAGGGATCCCAGGAATGTTGGGTACCATGCACATGGGTCGGGCCAGCTGTGAAACCAGATAAAGACACACAAACGCGCAAACGCACGCATATTAACAATGTGAACCAACTTCTCAGCTGTAAAATTGAATTTGGACTTGTGGCCTGCCTTACATTAATGACAGAGGGCATCTGCACCGGACCAGGGAGCACAGGAACTGCCTGACCAGAGGGCAGCATCATCATGGGGTAGTGGCTGGTCGGCGAACTAGACAGGCAGACAACAAAAGGACAACAGGAACAGGAGGTTTTATAGTTATATTTGTAGAAACTCCAAAGTTTCTGTAACATAGCAACTAGGAAAAATGATCCACACTTACATCCAACATTACTAGTCCAAGCTGTACATGCAAAAACTGCTCAAACCCACATAGACTTATAGCAGATTTAAGTAAAAAATGTGATGTTTTTAGAGATAAAACATGTCAGCTTAATGATGGGGAAATATTTAAAAGATGCATAAACAATTAATATATTTCAGCTTGTGCAGCCATAAAAACCATGACGGTATCTTGGGTTTGAGAGGTTCACTCTTAAGCATCATATAGGTTCAACACAGTGTTGGAATGAGCAGATTGAGATGTGATATAGTCATACCGTGACATCGTAATAATATCACACATGAAAAGGGGTTTAAAGCTACTGAAAGGAATTTTAAAAGAGGCAAGAGGTTCAGCAGAGGTCAGTAGTAGCATGCTGAACTTACCCCAGAGTACGATTGGAAGGTGGCGCCTGTGTGATGACGGAGGTGGGTGACGGCATGGTGGGCTGAAGGGCATCAAAGCCCAAGTGTAGTGGGAGGGAACCTGGACGCACAATAGTCGGGGTGGGGGCTGAACTCCTGGGTGGTGTGTCCTAGGAGAACAGCGGTGCAGTGAGGTTACATAAAACGGTTGAAACACAGTTTTCAGTTATTCTAAATAAAGACATGATGGTTTCAACACGTCAAGTGTTACATCTCTT
The DNA here is from genome assembly GCF_000972845.2 of Larimichthys crocea. Lineage (NCBI taxonomy): Eukaryota > Metazoa > Chordata > Actinopteri > Sciaenidae > Larimichthys > Larimichthys crocea. The sequence goes on from NC_040025.1 coordinate 17,100,668, forward strand.
GAACAAAGATTATATTATTCACTTCCTCAAGATGCATTCTTGTAAAAATGTAAAAGTCATAATGAGACACGTTATGAGTCATAGTCTTTTCTACATCCTTTGCATGCTCTCTCCCCTCCTCCCATGTCAGTCTTACCTTCCCTTTAACCAGAGCCTCTCTGCTGCTGTCTGACCTTCCAGAGATTGATTCAGGGCTGTCTGGTGGCGAAGAGTCGACCTCTACGGGTGCCTCTTTTTTCACCTTCACGTCTGATGTCGTCTGCAGGCTCATGTCCAAAGCTACAGAGTTGGGTGCAGGAAGCTGAGAAGGACGGCGGTGGAGAGAGAGAGAGAGTTCACAAGATAAGAGAACATAGATTACAGTAAGCAAAAAAGAGGAAAAAAAAGGAAGTGGTAATTCATGGTATTTATCACACAAACCAAACAACCACAACATTAGTTTAATGCGCAATACACAACTGACAAAGTGCACAAGGCAGGAATTTCTGCAAGGAATCATTTTTGACTGCATCACCACTTCAGGGAAGAAATAATGAAGTAATAAGTAATTTCCCACTCTGTGACTCAAAACTCTAGTTTTGTAAGAACACATAAAAGCATACAGTTATTTACACACACAAAATCATCAAACCCAAGCCTCTCTTACAGAGTTCTTTGCTCTCTTGTCGTCATCATCTTGTTCGAAGGAGCTGGCCAGCTCGTTGAACAGACCAACCTCCTCGCAGTTCTTTAGGAAGCGGGTGGGAGTAGGTGTCTGGTCTGGCAAAAGGGAATGAACAGAGATAAGTATTCAACACTTTCACACTTGGTTCACACTTAGCACTGAATATAGAAACCCATGTCATTAATGGGTATTTGATGCATTTTTTCCTGAGGATGTACTAATAGTGTTGGAACACAATGACGCATGTGTATGCTTTACAGTCTCCATGTGAAGTACAGTACCTGCAATAATGACAGAGTCTGTCCTGGCTGGTCCAAATTTCAGTGTCATTTCATGCTTGTGTTTGTGGACAGCCAAATGGTCTTCATTGGTAAACCTCTGGATCAAGTGAAATAGAAGGAAAGATAAGTACATATATGGATAAATGTCTACTTGTCCTGCCGACCTATACTACCATAACCCAGATATCATATTGCAACAATCACAGACAGATTATCTCTTGAAGATTAGGCCCAACACATGCAGTCTATACTGTACACATTATGTGACAAACCATAAAGAATACTATATCTGTGGTGTACAATTCCCAATGTCTTAAAAGCCCTGTATGGGCCCATTATAGCTGCAGGACACAGGCTCAAATGTCTTAACACAAACAGAATAATCTAGAACAAGAAAAAAGGTTATTTATGGACAAGAGATGAAATGATTGTTGACAGCACAGAAATGTAGGAAATGAGCAAAAGCTGAAAATACAAAAATGATGAAGTATAAAAAACATTGTAACAAATAAATATCAAAAACAACTGAGCTGACACACCAAAACAGATGTTCTCAAAGAAGAAAACACATTGTTGTCGAACCAGTCTGTGTACGACATGAGGACACAGTAAAGCTCTACGTTAGCCTACGTTCTGTTATTTCCAGTCAGGTATCTACAGTGGAAGCTACAGGAGGTTAATCCGGCCATTAGAAGTGAACACCGACAGCCGTTGTCTCAGACACAGCACTTCTTCTTTGGAGAAGTGGTGAGGTGAATCAGTCAGAGACGGAGGAGGAATAATCTTGGCTCTGGCACCAGCCTATTCACCGTTCGCTGCGGCCTATTTTGGGGCGCTGCGTTGCAGTTGCGAGTTCAGTCGTGAGAGTGAAGTGGAAACACAGTCAAGTGTCAGGGGGCTTATTTTTAGCTCTACCGGGCAGCATCACCAATACAACTGCACGTCGGATTTGTCTCTTTCCTCCGAACAAGACGGCAGGGGAAACTATCTCCAACTAATCTCCCTGTATGAGATACTGGCAGCTAGGATTACCCTTCCCCACACAGTAAATACTGGGCATCATATAATTGTTGTTGATGGTCTTGTTGTTGTTGTTAACATGGTAAAAGGAAAACCCTGAGCAAAGCCAGGAGTCAATCATCCTCGTTCTATTATGGGCATGATTCAGACTTTCCGGGTTGACAACTGTTGCTTGTAAAGGGCAGCAGTAAAACGTCATTTGGACGCAAGGCACTTGTAACATAAAGATCATAAAGATGTTCGCTGTCTAAAAGATACACAAACAAACACAGCATGTCTGAGCGAATATGTAAGACTGCGTCAATATTTGTTTGTGCACACGCAGAGTACTGACAAAAGTTTTTTAAATTAAATGTCGAGTCAGATTCATAGAGTAATTTGTTTTTTAATTTAATCAGATATAGCTCCTAAATTGCCTATTTAAGAATGTATTTGTACTACTTGTGTTTAGCGTTCAAAGCTACACTTAAAAATATTTTTACATTACTAATAGACTAGTAGGGTGTGAAAGATTAAAAAAAGGAAATAGTGAAAGGTGTCAGTGTCGACAAATCTACAGAGAACTATCACCCGACTTTGCAGCATTACAGAGTTTTCATGTCTTTCATTGTTTTGGTTTTCTGGCCCACGACTTCACTGTTTTGGTTTGGTCTCACTGTGCTCATCAACCCCGATTCCAGCTGCTTTTTTCATTGAAATAAAAATTAAAAATCTAATAAACCTACTGTGAGTTACATGCCCACTGCCAAACTGCATCCACACAAAATTAGCAAGTAACATTAGCTCATGTACGTCAATTTGTCTTCAAAAGCTTCCATGTGATTCTGTTGCTTGAACTGCCAACTAAATTAATAATGATGTCCGCAGATGACACATGCAGTTAAGTATTTACATCACAGAAACATGTCAAAGGAAGTGAAAACGTTCCAGGATGGAGTCCCTAGGTGTCCATAATGTTCTGAGAAGAAAACAACACACGCATGTTTAACTAATTCACATGGCTGTCGTTCAAACCACAAACTCCCATGTACGACAGATCGCTTCGGATCAGAGAAAGCAGGAAGGTTTATTGATCACAAATGTTTCTTAACCACATAAACACTTTCTTCCTGCAGACCCCATGAGAGAAAATCCATCACTGGCTGTATCACACCCAGCTGAGCGCAGTATCAGACAGCTAATTGAGCACAACATCAGACGTGACATTTCCTGCGCTGAATAGTCATGAGTCCTAGAACACACTTATTTTAATTTGCTGTGATATCAGGCCAAGCCCCGACGATACACCACGTTACTGGCATGTTACTGCACTATTGGCACTCAGCTGAGTCACAGCCGTGGCTCGAACCTGTGTCTGCAGGCACTACAAGTCAACAGTGACAGGTTGAAACAATAACTGTGCTCTGATTACTCACTGGAGCTTCCAGTGAGTCATTGCTAAAGGAGACAGCATTGTCTCACAAGACTGCATGCTAGCTTTAACACTATCTGTGTGTTGATCATTAAGAGTGTTGCATAAATCACAGTCTGTCATCTTATTGTGGCAATAACGTGACGGCAGATTAGAAGTCTTTTCATGTTTATTAAGTTCTCTCATGCTACAGATTAAGCTTCTAATCTACTTTACTTCACTTCATTTTACTTCCTTTTGCTTTTAGTTCATTATCTTTGAGAAGTAAGTACATTAAATTATAAGTAGGTACAGTCAACTGCAAGAGAGTGCTTACACAAGTACACAAGGACAAAAATCCCCCACAACCCAACACCTGAAACCCAGAATAAAGCGGGAGAAGACTTACCTGTCCACAACCAGGAGCATTGCACACAAAAGGTCGGTCGTCCCCCATTTTTGCAAAGAGCTTGCAATGTAACTGCGGGAGAGGAGAAGAAGAGAACATTGCTGCGGCTTTTCTTTTTTTTTCTTCTTGATTTGTGAATCTGGCAAATCCTGAAAACAACAAAACAGGGATGCTGTGGCTTGTAGTCTTTAGTCTGAGCAGGAAGCCGAATGCTATTTAAAAATAACCCTGGCAAGGAGGAAAACATGCACAGAGGCAGCAAGACGAAGTTTCCCTGGTGATACTTCCTTCACACAGGGGGGATTCTGGTCGGCCAATAAGGAGCCGCTTACAAGAGAGAACGACGGCTACCATATACACAAAGACGTCTCCCTCTCCTTCTGTCTCATTTTTCCTCTCACTTCTCAATCCCTCCTTCTCTCATTACCACTCCCTCTCCTCACCTCTGAAGCACCTCCCAACCTTTTACCTTCCTGTACCCCTCATCCAGCCTCTCCCTCGTCTCAGCTGTTTCTCTCGGAGCACCATCTCTGTTTTGGTCATCACCATACGCTTTCTGAGTCTCATATGAACACACAACACAAATACCTTGGAATGGGCGCGTTCACGCCGTCCCTTCACTGTACCTCATTTTGTCGCCCTCATTAACTACAACTTACTTGTTTTACGAGGGACTGATGGAAGACAGTCACTAGATTATATAGTTACAGATAATACTGACTGGTTGAAATCTAATACAACCTTTTTACTCAGTGCATGAATGCTGATAATGTTATGAAGTCTCTGAGGAGAAAATAATAAATACGTAGAGGCTTTTAGTACATCTGTGCCACTTTGCTGCCGCTGAAGACAACCTTTAAGCTATTATAACTACACTTTAGTTATAATGTTATATAAACATTATATTCATATATCTCACACATCTATCTGATCTAGTTGACTGCCAAGATTGCAATGAAAATGTGATATTTTATAGTTGTTACAGTATAGTAACAGTATAATCTGATCTAATCTATAGTCATATTTAACAAAACTAATCAACGTATTATGGAGGAAGCGTTAAACAGATTTCACGAGTAGCCGCTGTCACACTTGTTTGGTAAAGGTCAAGCCTCAGCTACATCTGGTGTGTCTGTCACTCACAATGAACGAAGTAGCGATAAGTTAAGAGTTAGTCTTTCAGTGTAACTCAACCAAACAGCAACAAAGAAAGAAAAGTGGAGTATTACACCATAAGAGATGTTCTTAAGTTCCTCCTTTCATTTGAACTAAAACTGTACAATCGTGAAATCAGACTATTGTTGTATCATCATAATGTATAATTGCTGCATCCCTACAATATACTGATAATTATTTTCAAATTCATCAGTATGTAACTGTTTATATTTCATGACCAGTATGACCATGTGGACCGGACGTTTGCTGAAGTTCTGGTGAGATAAAAACTTAAATAAGAGAACATTTAGGTAGACAAGATATCCATAATGTCTGTAATTCAAGTTAATTTCATTTCCCAGATTTACGCTGTAATAGCATATTATGAAGGGTATTATTGGGGAGCGATTAACTTTATAAATATTTGGTAATGCTGTAAAAATAGAGCCACATAAGGACAGCATTGCTGAGCATTTGAAAAAGCTTTCCACAGGACTACAAACCAAATACGACATCCCTTTCTTCATAAGTAATGCCACTGTCAAGAGTTAGACAAGCACATGCTTATGTTTGGTTTCTCCTCCTGTTGTTGTCTGAAGCTGAAGTGACATAAACTAACACCGCGCAGGGCTTACTGCTTCTATCAGCTGTCTACACAGAGGAGAATAACTCACCATGTACAACCCCCCCCCTCAACCCCATCCCCAACTCCACCAAACCACCACACCCTGCGCTGCTCCGCACAGCTGAACGACGCTCCATGTGAAGACAAACTGAGAAGTTTAAAAAAAAATAACTTGGCCATTGAATTTGAATCAGGGAATTGGAGGGGGTGGTGATGGAAGAGGGACATTAAAGTTTCATCACTTTCAACTGGCTCAAAGTGACGTCTGGCAGCTATTACGCAACGCCGTCCTACTGACAGGACAGCAACTACCAGCATGCATCAAGTATCCTGCTGTGTATACAAGAAGAAACATTTTAATAAACAAAAGCCAGTGACTTCTGTAACACTGAATAAGGTTTTGCTAAAACGCAGTCATGCGCAGGGATGGCGTCCAACCTCGAAATTAATAAACCTCCTGAGATTTTACTTTGATTATGATGACTGCACGGCAGCCTCTGAACTTCTGTGTTGTTTTAACTTGTTTAATCATGTTCATTTAAAAAAAATCTGATGCACTATCCAGCTTAATATGTAACAGGTATTCCACAACGATTCACAACAACAATCAGTTTATTATTTTTAGTGTTGTAGTATTACTGACTTACTGACCACACTAACCTCTGTCGTACCTGCTACATGGATTGAGCATGTAGTCTAACATTATCGAGTGGGACAGATTATTCATTATGTTGGCGAGGCATAAATGTCTGAAAGTTTTCCCAAAGTTGAAGTCAGTATATTTTCCTCCCTCCTCCCTCCATCTCTCCCTCTGCCGAGGACAGCTGCCCCTGAGCCAACAAATGATTACTGAAGCCTTGCGCTGGAATACAACGCTCTCCCATGACGCCGGGCCTGTAACAGGCCTAACCGTTGTGTCTTTCAGCTCTGTGTCTTTATGAAGAAAAGTGGTCTGCATCGGGTTTGCGAGCAAAAAGCAATGTCCCTCTCTGTGCAGATCAAAGGGCTGAAGAGACAGACCTCCCATGCTTTGGAGAAAGGCAACAGGTTGGTGCCAGGGCCCTCGCAGAGTACTTCCAATCCACTGAGTCTATTTGGGCAGAGATGTGTCTGCAAACGAGATACTCCGTCTAACTCGTTATACAGAGGGTGTGGACTATGTAGGGAAATGGACACATCTGGCGTGAGGAGTGGGAACAGATTTCAGAGTTTACATCTTACTAAAGACATCCTATGTTAGACATTAACTTGGCTGGCTGGCACCAACATGAAATGTGGGATTTCCACCATAAATTTCAGATGACAGGGGTGGAAAATACCATTTGTTTTCATAGCTGCCCCAACCAATATCTTAACCTGATTAAAACAGATGTTTTACAGCCTTTTTCTTCAGCATCTATCGCTTGGCTTCATGGCAAGACAATCCATACTGAAGGACGTCTTCATAAACTGCAGCACCATCTACTAGATTCAAAAATGATTGTCAGATGTGTCTCTCTGAGATTATAGTAAGTGTAACGTGTAACGTTTTACTGCTGTAAAATGTAACTCTCAGCTCTGTAAGAGACAATAAATGAGTCTGTTAGCTACATTAGTCGTGATACAAATCATTGATATTCATTACAGGCACGGATATCAAGTCCACCTATTTTGGCCTCCTTTCATCCAAGGTGACATGGAAGCACTCAAAGTGCCCTAATTCCTGTCGCTCTCATTGAGCTGCTGCCAAAGTCCCACCGTTAACTTGGATTTCTCCGACTCAGCAGGTGTAGGGGAACGAGTCCCAGCTATAATCAGCCACAGCCATCCAGTGTTTGATGCAGCCTGCTAGGAAACTGACTAAACAAACTGTATTAATAGCTCGCGCTGCAGCCATGACTCTGGAATCTGAGGCTTGAATTGCCAGAGGGTAGGGGAGACCCCACAAAAAGAAAAAAGGTGACGGAGAGGGGAGGAAGAGAGGGGGTGAAATGGTGAAATTAGCAAAAGAAAGGAAGAAGAAAAATAAAAATAAAAACACGGTCAGTGATTGGTCAAGGATATTTGCCGGATCACAGGTGAGTGATCCTGTTAATGTGAGCTGCAGCTGGGCGTGTGCAACAGCCAATATGTATTTATGTAACCAAAGTGAACCCGAGATTTGGTAAATGGAACAAATGAAATCCTATATCCATGTCTGCATAACTAACAAGGCCTAAAAGCTAAATCCATGCCGAGCTAGCAGACAATGCAGGACAATACAGGATGGACCCAGGGCGGTTTTCTAAAATTAAATCAGAAACACTGTGCCCATTTCATTCGCGGTGGGCAACTTTTAGAATCACTTGCCAAGAGGTTTCAAAAGAAGAAGGAAAAAAAAAAAAAAGAGCATGTCGCTTGATGTTTTTGGTCTCATCAAAGTAAAAGTCTGCACAGCCTCTGGCGCAGACAATAACTTTGTAATATGGTTCAAACACTGATTTAACAAACCAATAATAAAACAGACAGGCTTTGAACCACTCAGCAATTTATATACAAATGCATACATGCTCGACAAATATTTTTCCTGTCATTTCTATCATTACTCAGAGTGGGTCAAGATGTTTGACTGGACAAAAACAGGCTGCAGTTTTTCTCTGGTGTAACTCTATGTGATGGAATGAGGTACAACCCTGCCAAAAACATGACCTACATTCCTAATGAAGGTGTTGACATGCATGGGGATGCGGATCCTGGGGCGTTCAACGGCTCAAATTGCAATACTATGGATATCGTTATTACTTGAGACTTTGGGTGTCTTTAGAGGCGCTTCATGCAAGACCCAGATTACCATTACAGCTCACTCTGCCGCCAAAAAAGCAAGTGTTTTTACGTGAGGAGTTTCGGGCATGTAAAAGAGAGGTCAATGTCAAAGTAAAATCCCACAGTAGTGCAAACTTTAGTTCCTTCTTCTAGACAACGCTGACTGGCTTGAAAAAGTTAGTCTTTTTTAGCCTTCATTACCGTCTGGCGACGTTCAGACACACTTAGCCCTGCCTTTTCCCGTAACAAGACCGCCTTTTCTTCTCAGCAATTGGCTCTAAGCACGTCAATCAGCAGCATCTGATACATGCAACGCTTTGGACCCTGTCAATAACACCGTGAAGCTCAATCTCATTGGTTAAAACCCCCCGAAATCAACTTTTTGTATCCACGAAAAAAACTAATGGCTAGCTGGTGTGGGCTAGCGTTAACAACAGGCCGAACGCACGCTCCAAATTAGTAATAACAGCGCTACTAACAGTTTCAACGGTGACGACAAACACGCGTTAACACTGTTTTAATTATATCCAGGGTGAACGTGTGTGTTTTAAAGCCACTGCGGACAGTTAAAATCACAAAAAAAAGCTACAAAAAAAAGCTAGTTGGGTTAGCGGACTGACACTTGAGTGCAAAGCGAGACAGTGGGTCCGAATGAAGCGTTGTAGCTGCCACAACAGTTTGGACAGTTAAACAGACGCGTGGTTTTAACAACGACGAACACTGGGAGCTGGCGCAGCGAGCGCTACTTTGTCATAGTTTAAGCGTAGTCGACATATCTATGGTGAATTTAAAGGGTAATAAAGTGTTTACAAACTCACCCTTGCGCCCCTCTCTCTCTGGCTCCCCTCTCCTCTCCTCTCTCTTGGAATTTGACACTCCCCTTGACGTCGAACCATCGCGAGACTTCGCGGTCAGTTCTCGTGGCGTGCAGACGTTGAGGTGAATCCGACCGTAGAGAGGAGACTCCTGATTTTAGTTTGCTTTGTTTTTAAACGTGTTTAACTCACCCAAACACAGCAGATGCTACTTATATTAAACTAAACTTAGGCTTAAAATACACCAGCTGTGTCCTCTTTCATGACCTCTTGCTCTTTCGCCATGAAAATCTGTAACTCTATCTAAATATTACGGTGGCACTATATTTGGTAACAGCCATCAAACTGTAGTAGTAGTTGTAGTATGTCATCTAGTATGACACAAATTCATAATCAGATCACGCTTAAATAATCTAGTGTAGCATCAGTTTACAAACAGCCAGCTCCTCATCTGAAACGTTAACATGTGAAAAATGCATGAACGAAAGTACCAAGAAATAAAAGCATCAATGCACCCAAATACATAAATAAGTAAAATTTAGTGTTTAAGGTGAAACTAAAGTGACTTAGGACCATAAAGTACAAAACAGCAAATCCTACATTCTATATACACCTTCATCAAGTACACTTGTACAATCCAATGTGACCCAATACAACAACTCTGCTTTTATGAAGCTTATAATGTCCGAGAGGTATTAATTTAACTATTATGTTTATTATTAAGGGTTTTAGTTTGCAGTAGTTTTAAACTGTACTGCATTATATAGAGAGGTGTTTCTAATATTTTGGCAACCCTATTTACATACATAAGAGGGCCATAATATTAGAAACACCTCTCAATATAATGCACTGCTGTACAACAACATCACCCACCCACTTATTAGAAGTTTAAGTTGTCATTTAAAACTTTAAACACTAAAATTATCATAGGGCCATATCTGAAGTGATTTCACACTTGACACATATTGTTGTTATATTACAGTATTTTAAGCCATTAAAGATGTTATATACAGCCTTTCATCCTTTAGGTCTTTATCTCCATCTGTTTCTATAATTCAGTAGCTCAGTCCATAGAGACCTGGCTTGAGGGTGGCCCGTTCAAGTCCAGTATGGACCAAAGTATGGAAGGTGGACTGGTTGCTGGAGGGGTGGCAGTTCACCTCCTGGACACTGCCGAGGTGTCCTTGAGCAAGGCACCGAGCCCCTCCAGACTGCTCACAGGGTGCCGCTCTGGGTGGCTGCTCATCACTCCACCATCTCTCTCCACATTTGCATGTCTATGAGCCCTTTGTGTGTGTGGTATTTCGGGGGTTAGAATTCATGTGAAAAAAAGAATTTCCCCTCAAGGGATTAATAAAAGTATTGCTTCTTCTTCTATAATTGTGTGTCCTCATTTGCTTTCCCTTCCATTTTTTCCCCCATTTCAAAAAATTATCCAAATCGAGTGCCTACAGTTCACTTGATTTAAGTTATTTCCAAGTCACACACGTGCAAGGATGGTTCTTTATACTTTAAAATTATACTTATATCCCTTTTGTATAAAATCCCCCTTCAAATCACTGTTGTGTGACTGTATCACTCCATTACATGATAAAAAAAGAATTGTTGAAACTACTGTATGAGCATACAAACATTGAAAATGAGGGGGGTCTTTTCCCCTCTTGCTTCAGTTTCCTTCCTGAGATTATCCCCCTATTCTCTCTCCTGAACGTCCTGGCTGTAGCTGTACAAGGCTGCAGGGTGTACGAGCCTAAAACAACAGGCCAAAATATTAGAAAAAGGCTACAACCACTGAACTTGAGATTGCATAAAGTATTATAAATGAGACAGCTGATGTAATCCACAGCAACTGTTTCGTAACATCACAATGTTCCTGTAATATACAAATAAACATTTCATTCAGAGGCTCCTTTATGAGCCAATGGATGTGAATTCAGAGCCTAGAGAGACCTCCAGTGGTTTATTTGAGAACTGAACATGCTAACATTAACCTTGTATTATTAAATACAATCCACTATTTCTTGAACATCTAAATGTTTTGCCAGAGTTTGCCATGGAAGATTTAGTTCATGACTGTTTTTACAAACTATACGCATTTCTCAGTCAAAATAGATCTAAAATTCCTGTGAAGCTGTGATTTATTGTCTCGTCTTTTATCATTTTTCAAGTATTTTAAATTAGTTAGAAACAGCTTCGAGTAACAGTCCTGACTGTAAATTTATGATGTGGTTTCTCACATTTGAACTCCTCCGGCCCTCTCATTGTAATGACTGTGATTCAGTCTAACGAGTGCAGTCAAACAGTAATTATACAGGCACTAAGTGATCACAGCTGCGTTCAATCTTAATCCCTAACGAAGAGACTAAATCCAACCTTTTCTTTTCTAAAAGTAATGTTAATGTTGTTGCGTTTATTTTTGATCAATCAGAATATGTTTCATATTCCATAAGACATTAATAAGAGTTAAGTTAATAAGAGAAATTTGGACATGTTTTCAGTGACCACGCAGCATGTGTCCTGTCAACAGCAACAACTGAGTTTGAGAAAATAATTAACATTATGGTGTTCCTCACATCCATCCATCCATCCATTATCTGTAGCCGCTTATCCTAATCAAAGTCGCTGGAGCTTATCCCAGGTGAGGGCAAGAGGTGGGATCGTCAGTCACCAGTTCATCACAAGGTACTTAGAGACAAACAGCAGTTAACCTATCAAAGTGCATATCTTTGCACTGTGACTGTGTACCTGGTGAGAACCCACACAGTCATGAGAAGAACATGCAAGACCCTAACTAAGGAACCTTCTTGCTGTAAGGTGACAGTGCCAACCACTGCCAACTACTACAACTACTGCGATCGTGTCGCTCCTTAATCCTCCTTACAGGTATGTAAAGTTTTAACGTCAAAAGCATTGAGGCTTGATAACTAGTTTGGTAATCAAATGACACACAGCGTATTTAAAAGGTGCTGGACTAGCACAGGTGAGAGCTGAATTCCATTTGGCTGCTTTGATTTCAGGGTACTGGTCTTCACAACAGCCTTTTTGACATGGAATAGTTGGGTCAACACAGGTCTTACCAATGATACTAATGGTCAAACAGAGTTAGGGTGCGGCTGTGGTGCATGTTGGCTCACTGGAAAGGCTCTGCTGTACTAAATGGAACAGAACCTATGTCTCAGAGGAGTTCATAAAATGACATGACTAACTTTGAAACACTGAGTGAGATGAATCAATCTCTATCTCTGCCTCAGTGTATCATCAAGCCACCCTTTAGGACCGCCCATAAAAAATCCTGGACTGAAAATTGGTGATCTGTTTTAACCTCTAACTCCACATTTCAGTAATGTGTCGTTCAGCAACTATTTTCCAACATATTTAATGTATTTTGAAAGAAATCTCAGAATTGCCTTTAAACAGTCTTTAATGTTATTAGTAACACCTGTGCTTTTCCTACTGTGACAAATAAAATGTCTGCTGTGAAAGACGTCTATGCAAATAAAACCACAATCTGAATCGGGCCAATAATTTGAATGTGACACAGCCAGGTTTTTTCACACTCTACTAAATTGGAGCTTTTTAAGTAACAGTGCTCAAACTGTTTAATGTATTAGAGATCTGTTTAAACTTAATGACCAATAGAGAGAGAAAAACATGAATGGAATATAAAGGCATTTACTTTCATTACGTTGACAAAGAAAAAAAATGCACTTTTTCCAGGTGTACACAAGACATTATCTAAGGGGTTAAGTTGTTTTATACAGAACAAGTAAAACAAAATCAAGCACAGATTTTAGACAGATGCCATAACAAACGTAAATACATTTTGCGAGCTTATTTAGTGACTCTTTCAACTTAGTAATCATGCCATTTCATGGTTGTAACACTTTTTTTTTTTTTTTTAACATTTAATTTAAAATAAAAGTTTTTTTTTGTTTTTTTTAAACACATTGCAAAATTTCAGATGAGGGAGAACATTTGAAAACTTCAACGTTTTCAAGTTAAGACTGAAAACATTAATTATTAATTAAAAAAACGAAAACATTTTATTCCCCCTTGGCAACTGCACCCTTCGATACAATAAAGTCCAAATAAATAGTGACAGCTATCACTTTTATCAGTGTTGATTTTTTAAAAATTTTGACGAGATGGAGGCCAAATTTTGTGAACCAATCTGTCAAACCAGTGATAATATCGTGCAACCTCTGCTGCTTCTACACAGCAAGTCAAACTGTTCCCTTTATTTTATTTATTTATTTTTTGTTTGTTTTTATTGGTAATAGTTCGCATTGTGAGTTCACTGGGACGTCATTGAGAGAGAGATAGCCACACCAATTATCATACTAACTACATTATATTGAGACTAGACTAGACTAGACATTAGCCCTCATTCATAAACTTTCTTAAATTTTAGTATTGAGCATTTGATCATTTTACCACTGAACTCAATTAAAAAAAATGAAGCCCAACAACCCTGATGTTATAGTTTCATTCTGTGCTGCATGCAGGAGGGCTGAGACACATTTATTGCACCCAAGAGTTCTTTTCAACATGTCAGATCTGAGTTACCAAAAAGTGCATATTTCTTTTAGGTGAATCAGTGTTAACATGGACTGGTGCAACTCATCTGCTCATTTAGATGTGCAGCCACTAGATTATAAAAAAAGAAAAAGACTTGGAGAGGTTTGCACATTTCTCTCTCGGTGCTCAAATCTGTATTAGTTTGCTAGAAGGTTTGATTAATGGGGGCCACTGTCAGACAATATCCTATAACTCAACGGAGACACTTTCCTGCCAATAAATGCATGTATGTGTGATGAGCTGTCTAATAATCAGACAGTGAGGTCTGAGAGCCCCCAAGTGGTTTTATCGCCTCAGTCTCTAAGCAGTAAATAGTCTTTGATAGTCTCTGGTAAAGGAAGCTCTTTTACAGCAGTGGGCAGGAACTGGACTCCGAGACTCTGCCGGACAGCGCAGCGTGCCAAACAGCGAAGTGTGGGAGCCTGAGCCACCATGTTGGTCAGCCTCGCCAGCAGCTGGGGATCCTTACTCAGCTCCCTGGGAAGGGTGCCGTCAGCCCGTCGTATCTCAAACCGCCCTGCTGCCCGGCACAGCAGCTCTAGGCACTCCTCCTCCTGTTCAGTGCCCAGGCCCCGGGCCAACAGGGCCACCAGTCGGGATATAGGGGTCTGGCCCTTTAGGTTGGTCACATGGACCTGGGCTCCGTAGTCTAATAGCACTTTGACACTCTCCAGGTTGCCCTTCATTGCTGCCCAACTCAAAGGCGTGTCATTGTTGTAGTCCCGGGCATTTGGACAGGCCCCGCTCTCCAGCAGAGCCCTCACACACTCTGGGTTATCTTTGAAGGCGGCCCAGTGAAGCGGGGTGTCCTTGTTGCCGTCCAGGGCATTTGGCTGGGCCCCATACTCCAGCAACAGCTCCACACAGCTCTCATCCTTCTCTGCTGCATAGTGCAGTGCTGTGCGGTTATATCCATCCAAAGCATTCACCTAATGAGAAAATATAATGCCATCAGTCAATAGTATGCTACAAACTTAACAACACTTGGGCCATATTTTAATCATGCAAGCACAACGACCAGCACGAAATAATCGGTCTTGGGCATTACAACTCTGCACCTGCTGTTTTAGTTCAAGTATGTACAGTAGCACAAAGTGCAAAGGGCTGGGAGGTGGAATATAGATCAGAGGGTGTCGTAATTAGGTACCAAAATACCACAAATTTCAAGGTCAGGAAACTACGAAACCAGCTTGAAAACAGAGCACTACATTTATAGGCTTGGTTCACCGAAATTACAAAAGACATTTTTTATTTATTTTGTATTTTGGCCCTCAGTGGATAGTCACTAGTTAAGACATAGACAGAAAAAGAGGAAAGAGAGAAAAGGTACAACATGCCACAAATGTCCCCGGCCTGAATCAAACCAGAGATTTGTGGTTATGTAGCATACACTTTAACTCATACCAGAACACTATCCCGTTAAATTTTTTTTAGGAATTTCTCGATGCAATGATTACCACAAACTCAACTCAAAAGATAGTCATTTTTTATATCTGGACAACTTTAACCAAATCTGTAAGGCTAGATATCGCTTGAGGTAAATGACAAGACTATCAAATACAATTAGTATTATTAGGATTCATTTATAAGACCAACCTTTGGTTTCAATTCTTGCCAGCTCAGCATGAAATTTAAAACACATATTTGTTTGTGTGTTTAAATACCAACACAGACATTGGAGAGAGTGTCAAATGACAACCTTCTACTAAAAGTCAAATTGTCATCATCTTATAATTTCTGTTTTGTTTGTTTACCATATGTCTTCCATGTGTGATTTAAGGTTGTAACTTCAATACAATACTAGCATTAAAAAAACAATACCTCTTTTAATACTATGGCACAAAGAAAGAAAATCCTGGACACAAAAATAATGTTTTCTCTTTTTTTTTTCTGCACACAATGCCGATACAGAAAAAGTCACTGAACACATCTTGACGACCGGTTGCAGAGATTCCCACAGATTGATAATGTAACTGGGGTGAGCATTATATTTTATTTAAATACATGACACTGTTTCTAGTAGGTTGTTTCTTATGTCGCCATTGTAATTCTCTACCTTATTTTAGTGTTTACTGAAACTACTTTAATCTGCTCACCTATAGAGTGAGTTGAGTTGTTGATGGAGACTGTCCACCGGTAAGTCAATCGTGGATGATGCCTCTTTTTTTTAAAAATAAATGGTACTTGAGATTGAATTTAATTTAAGTTTTAAACACGTGGTATTAAAAAAGTATTTTACTTTGGACAACCCTAGTTTGATTAGTGCAGAAATTGCTTTTTGGCAGCCAACTATTCAATTTTTATTACGTGATGGATTGCATTAGTTTCAACTCTCTGCAGGCTCATATTATACAGTGCAAGGTAATTAAATCTTGTAAGTATGCTATGGGAAATGGTTCAGTGTGTAGAAGTCATCTATGACGTACCTCTGCCCCCTTCTCCAACAGCAGCTCCACACAGTCAGCATCAGCCACCATACAGGCACAGTGCAGGGGCTTAAGTGTGCCATGCATCCGGTTCACATCAGCTCCCTGAGGCATAAAGGAGACAACGATGTCAATATGACAGATGACACTAAGAAACTGTATTTCTTTAAGGTTGGACAGGAAGATGAGCCGTCCTACCTTACGAATGAGATCCTCCACATTGTCGTGTGGGAATGAGCGGATGGCTGCGATGGTGCGGATGAGCCGCTCAGACAAGGAGTATTTACTTTGAATGCTTTGCATGATGTACCACATAGTAGAGCTCATGTGTAACTGACGACCATGGCACCCGGGCAAGGGTGACACAACAGCACACTGAAACACAGTTTTCAAGAAGTCAGGAGTTAAAAGCTGTAAGACACAATGACAGAGATGAGACTTGAAGAAACGAACCAGAATAAGATAAATTACAAATCTAGACAGTCCCTCAGGTGTTTTTAGCTGTTTTGGGTGATTATATTTTTTAATGCTGTTATGATTACTTAATTATTACATTTTGTCTGTAACTTTGAACATAGAAATCTCATTCCACCATCATTTTACCACCAAATGCTGCAAAGTTACTGATTTTCCCCATGGAGACATCTGGAGAAGTTTGTTTGATGACTGTACACAAGACAAGTTAGACTTAATATTGTGGATATCCCTTTTGATTTGGTAGTTTGTTATTAAATACATAGAATGTAAAATTGAAATGAATCGTGATTTTAAAAAAATAACTTGCTTATCGACCTTATAGATTTAAATTTCAAACAATCATACGATAACTATGATTAGTTAGTAACTGTTTTAGATGTAAAACTGAAGAAGGAACATTGTAATGGTAATAGCCATTTAAAAGATGAAACAATATATAGCCATTAAAAAAATAATACATCAAAATAATAAAAAGATAAAACAAATAAGACAGAAATAAAATAATAGAAATTAGAAAATACACACAGACATCTACATACATCCCATACACATTCAGACACAACGTTTTTTATTTTATTTAAAAAGACGACATGACAAGTCTATAAAAATGTCTTGATATGTCTTGGCCACGAGTTTTTAATAGATACAAGTACAGTTACTGCTACTTTTTTTCTTCAGTTTTATATAGATTTGATTGTTCAGTTTCTTTCCTGTACCACTCACACATTTATATATGTACAGGTGCAAGGCACAAGAGTACGCATGTTGTATGTCCTTGCATGTTTTAGTTTGTTGCCATACACTGAGAGTACATTGTCTTTTCATTTGTTTGGCTTATTTTGATTGATTTGACTTATTTTGGGGGGTGGAGGGAAGACATGAGGATGCAAAGTGTATTGTCATGTCTACTTACTGGTGATAGTTATTGTACACTCACACAAAGATGTAAAAAAAAAAAATAATAACTGCTTTTAGCACCAAATAAACAAACATTTAACACAGTAATCTGAAGCAATTTTAGCGTTACAGACATACATGCAGTGTGTGCTTGTTGTTCTGCTCAATGACAGTCACAGAGAGTTGTCTGTCAGTGTCTTTCATGCTAACCAAACGTAAACAAATGACAGCAACGTCAGCTCACATAACAAAAGAAAGACCGTCTGTAACAGCGATCAACGCCCCCACGTCGAGTGACAACTTCAAAAAATAACAGATTAATGCAAACACGAGAGCTGCTTTGGTAGCAGGCAGACGCTGACAGGCTGTTTTAGTTGGGGAAAAAAATAAAATCAGATCTTGAGCTAGATCTTCACCGGCTGCTGGTTAGCATGAGCTAGCTAGCATGCTAGCGCTAGCGTCGGGATAGGAGGAAGACTCGACACTCGTGAAAAAATCTAATGACATTTATCTAAAACACAGGCTCAGACGCTGGTTACGTCAAACATCGATGAATTGGAGGTCCTGACGAGAAAACGTACCGTTTGTGGTCCACGGTGTGAAGGTCTGACAGGTGACCGTCTTCAGTGCTCGCTGCTCGGCTTCACATAAACACTGCGCGTCACCGCTCACGGCCACGCCCTCCGCCTCGAGCCCCTGATCCCGGTATTTAAACGTGACCGAGCCGGGTCAGTCCGCGTTACATCAGATTACTCGATGTTTGCGTTAATTGCCGGTGTCCTGGTCGGTTTTTTTACGGTGTCCGACAGGGATGACACCGTCTTTGCCAAGTGCTCTTACGTTCCCAATATAGATATTTAACGGCAGCAGCTCCACAGGCGTCCACCGACATGCCATGGATGCCTTCAGCTCATGACCATGTTAAGGTAAGAGGCTGAACAAGCCCTGACAGCTCAGGCAGCCTCTGGTGGACAGCCAAGCCACAATCACATCATGAATATTAATGTTAATTTACTTTTTATTAAGTTATAGTTATGACAACACGGAAAAGAGGTTACATTGAAGCAGGGCCGGCCCTAGACTTTTTGTGGCCCTGAACAAGATTTAGTTTGGAGGCCCAAAACACTCCCAGTCAACAAATAACACACACACACACACACACTGCTAATCACAGAATAAATCAGTGTGGTGGTGCTCAAGATCAGTTTTGAAGTCGGCACAAGACCATTTTCACCAGTTCTTACCATCAGACTCATAATCTAACAGGACTATCTGCAATATATGACCACTGCTACAACCAGGCTAGGACATTATTTGTGCAATACTTTTATTAAACACCAGTCACTTTACTCTGTTTAAATCTACACTGTGCAATATTCAATATCTGTGCATATATGTATATATGCACACCTGTATATTAGAACATTTGCACATTTTCATATTTTTCCATATCTAATTTTAGTATCTCTTATATTCTATTTTTGTATATTTTTATATATTTTCTATCCTTAATTTGTATTTCTATAATGTTATTTTCTATCTAAAACTTTATAGTATTGTGGCAAATGTCGTTGTATTGTTGACCCTGTGTTAGCATACACATGACTTGATCTTTGTCTTGTTTCAGTCTCTGGATTTTAGGTCAAGTCCAGTTAAGACCACAACTTCAGGATGTTACTTTTTCAATTGCCTGTGCATTGTCTGATTTATTTGTAAACTGTCTGGGAGGAGACTTCAGCCAAATCTTCTGGAATAAAATTTGTTTTCCTAAATCAATAAGAGGTTATCTGTAAAACAGCATCAGAAAGAGAAAACACAGCAGTTTGTAAATACTCAATACAGCAACCTTCACCCAAAGAGTTTTCGTGGATATTAGCTGTATACCGTCTGGTCTTGGTCTTGGTTTAGATGGTCTTGACTATAGTACTGCAATAAACACACAAAGACACAATAGAGATGGGGAAACATCAAATCACTTGTTTTATTTTAGGGTTGGCGAGTAGCTACAAAGCGGCAGCCTCTGTGGCTGTGAAGTGAAGCCAATGCAGAAGTGCCAATAACTGCAGTTCCTCAAAGAGCCACTTGAGGCTGGTTACAGAACATGTCAATCTCCATAAGCCCCTATGTAAAAATATCCAACTTCACACAAACAAACAGTTTCGGTCTCTATAACTTAGTTCCCTGTTAATGATAACTGTACGGAGTCTGATTTGTTTATTTTTTTAACTCACCCATTCAAATTACATTAAGGCTTAAAATTTGGCTGTGGATCCTGCAGGATCATTTTATCCAGAAAACAAACAAAGTAGATGTTAGACTAGAAAGTTTTCAAACAAAAAAGTTTTAACCAAACATTTTCTACCTACAGCCTCTGCGTTGTCAGGTTTTGCTACGTTCCTTTGTTTCATCTGATTATAAATCAAACGTCATGTGGTTTGGGAACGTTGGTCTGATATCACGATCTTTGGTGATGGGATACTATAGATTTTTTTTTTTTTTAAATTACAATTTTCTGACATTATACAGTTTACACAGTCTATGTCTTTGATTTTATGGTCCCCCCAGTACATAAAGGTGTCTGCACAGACCTAAAACCAAATAACTAAATCCATTTTGTTTGTCTGACTGAACCCAACTAGTCGACAAAAAAAACTAAATTCCTGCTTCATTTTATCCTTTACAGTCATAATGACCCCCAGACTGTAGCTCTCAGAGAAATCTCTCCAGTTACATTTGAAAAGGGGACCATTAGGAGTCCTCCCTAGCTCGAAGCGTTACTTAACAGAAACCCCACCCGAAACCTGATATTACACCGGACCTGTCGGGTGTTTGGGGGGGGTTGCGTGAGCTAAAAAGAGCTTTGAATTTGAAAAGCCTGGATCAGTTTCTCTTAATGCCTCAATACTAAAACAAAAATGAAACTGTATAAAAATGCTGCAACCCAGTCATCTGTTGACATGTGCGCAAAACACAAGATGGCAGAAAGAAATGTGACACTAGAAAGCCAAATCAAAATAATTTATTTTTGGTGACATTTCATACAGTTCTAGGATTGTGTCTCAAACACTTGCTTTATCCATTACTATATTTCCTTTTTGCCACCCCAACCCAAATTAACAGAAAATAACCCAAACATATGGAAGAGGGGGGGGGGGGTTCCTGTAGGGATTTGCAAGCCTGTCAACATCAACCATATGCTTCTAAAATGATTTCACATTACTCATGAGTAAGATTCTTTTTAAAAACAAGTTAGTGCATTTATTTAATTATACTAAACCACTAGCTGCTCATACTCATTAATGATAAAGAAATAACAGGCCCAGTGATTGGTTACTCGTTTACTGCATTACTAAACCCAAAGTCAATGCATCAAGTTTTTTTTTTGTTTTTTTTCCTCCGCTCAGCTGACATCTCCGAACAGTATATAAATGTCATATGCGTGATTTTATTTTGCCAATGCGATTTCACACAACTTTGGGGAAACCAGCCTACCAAGATTGGGAGAAAAGCGTTGTGCATCAGAATTAAAATAAATAAACTTTTTAAAAAGCAAAATACATACAGTGAGTCAAACTTCAAATTCTAAGTCAACCTGTTTGTTTTTTTTTTCTTCCAAAAATTAAAAAACAAAAAACAAAGAAATAAAAACAAACCAGCAAACTCACCCTAAAAAGCACAAAACAAGCTGGTGGATACCTGCTGTCCAAAAAAAGAAAAAAAAAAAAAAAAAAACTCCCTCTGTAAATTCAGTACTAGAACAATTACATTCTCCCACACACATTTCTAGTGAAGGGTTATTACAATATAGCATAGGCAACTAACACCTCTACAGCTTCTTCAAAAATCCAGTTTCACTGGGCCAAAAGTTTCCCCCAACACTACATTATTTAGCAGACCTCGTCAATAAAAATCAAAACCTTTTTACCGTAGCACACTATCGTAGGCAGCTGGCACATAGCACGTGAAAATGTTCAAATTCTTCCTTTATACCCACGACTTGGCTGCCAAATATTTAATGTAGCTATCATCCTTAGCTAACAGCACTCCTCAGTCTATTTTTTGACACTATGCCATAGTTCAGAACAATTCACAGATATATAAGCTTAACCTGGATATCCTGCGATGATGTAGAAAAGCCAAACTTCACCTAAAACCATCAGGCGCGCTGAACAGTCAGATCTTACCATTATCCTATTTTCTCTCTCTCGGAAAAAACATCAACCTGCTACACCCAAACAAACATGTAAACAGAGAACCTGACTGATTATCAACATGACAAAAATGTTGTGAATCCATCAGAGGGTGGAGACCCCCAAAAACGGTTCAGATAGATAGAGATCAAACTTAACATGAAAAACTTTGGACCAGGCTAGCAGGCTCACCTTGGCCGGTGAGCACCCCCCAAAGTGGATTTTCGGCGTCAAACAAAACCACACATCTGACTGCGGCGTACGTCAACGGTTTCTGATATCCGACTGATACGATTTTATAAGCCAATTGAATGAACCAGGATCAATAAAAAGAAAAGAGGAAAAAAAAAAAAATACCACCATAGAACATATTTCATTAATATACATTAGAAGACCACACCGTCCAGTTTCAGGACAATGATTTCCAAATCTCTGATGTAAAAATCAAAAATCATCCATTTCATAACATTAGTGCAACAGCACACTGTAGCACTTCAATCATTTTGCTTAACAATCAATGCATACACAGACTTCAGTCAACCCTTCAGTCATACTTTGCAAATCTAAGCACACAAGAAAAAAAAAACGAAGAAAAAAAACTGATGTCTCATTGCGTGTTAGTGATATCTTTGTATATGTACATGACATATATGCATGTTCTTTTCTTCTTAGTGCATATTGTTCTTGCAGACATCTATTTGTTAAAATAAAAATTAAAAAAAAAAAAAAAAAAAAAAAAAAAAAAAAAAAATAAAAAAGGTAGAGGGCCATTTACGTGGCCCAGAATCCCACCTCTCCCGAGCAGAGCATAAATGAGGCGTCGTCCAGATAAATCGCACTTAAAATTATTTTTAAGCATAATATGCTGGAGCCCAAACAAAACAAGATTTGTTTCCTTTTCAAATCACTCAAAAGTTCTTCAGGTGTCATTTTGCCCATTAGTCCTGGATGTCCCCGTCTTAATGTCATTTTAAAAGCTTTTCTTTGGACAAGTTCCAGGGTGGGGGAGGTGGCTACCATAATGTTGTTGCTTTTATGTTATTTTTATATAATTATATATATCCATGTATATATTCATACATCTTTTTTCTATTCAAATCAAAGTTTTTACTTTGGCGATACTGGTGGGATATTCTGCTCTTTGCCAGTGTGCCTGTAGCCTCCCTGGGGGGAGCTGCGTCGAGCTGGAGGAGGGCGCCTCTGCTCCCGAAACTTGAGGCCCCCTGAGCCTCTGGGGCCATTGCTGCGATAGTAGCCTTGAGAGTCACGTTCACGCGGTGGCCGGCTCTCCTTGCATTCCCATCCCCCCTCCCGGTCGTGGCTTTTCTCCTGCTTGTCTCCAGGACCGCTGCTAGAGCCCGACTCCTCAGCCTTGTTCACGCGCAACTCGCGTAGCGGCTGGCCTGACGCGGTGCCCGTGGAAGCTGGAGCAGGGGCCGCAGGGGGAGGGTCCTTGGGTGGCCGTTGGCACACCTCGGCGTAGCTGAGCTTACGTGGCTCCTAAATCGAGGCGGGGGAGGAAAAAAAAGCAGTTTTAAAACATGCAACAGATCATTTACGCATTCATTGTCATGATTCCTTTTGTCAAACCCTCAGATCTCATAATCTGAACGCTCATCGGGGTAGTAGTGAACGTTCTGGACATTTGGTGGGAAAGGGCAGAGAGAGAAAGACAGAAACACTCAAGGAGAGAGAGAGATGGGTAGAGGAAGAGGGAGACATCCAAAGCCAGTCAGTCCACTACCTCACTTCCCTCTATGCGCAAAAGATCTCATCATCGGGTGTAGCCTATCGTTACAAAGAACCAGATTCTCACCTGTGCATGGGTGGGATTAGTGGCTGTAGATGGGGCCGGCGTGCTGGGTGTCGCTGGCGTGGAGGCAGCAGAGGGTTGAGGCCTGGAGCTAGGCACAGGCTGTGTGGAGGAGGGTGGGTTCACGGTAGTTTGAACAGGTGCGCGTGGAGTCACTTTTGGAGTCGGAGCGGGCGGCTCTGCCCGTTCAACCCTCTTCTCCTGACGAGTGATACTGTCAGAACAAGAACACGTTCAAGTTAGGACCTTCAAGATTAATATGGGTGTCAAATGACATTTTAATTCAAAGTATTTGGTACTTGGATTCATACCCAGGAGCTGAGGGCCCAAGTGGTTGTGTAGCAGATTTCGCTGCTGCCAGGGCAGGACTTGAGACAACCACAGCCTCCTCTGCGACTGGGGCTTGCCCTGAACCTGGACTCACAGTGGCTTCTTTATTGGCTTGTTCAGTCTATAAAAATCAAGGATGAAAAATTAAGCATGCACATTACACCTCACAGTTTTATTCAAGAGTTTACCAAACTGTTATAGTCTGAATTTCTTCTGTACCTTATCCCTGTACAAGCCACGTACAACATCTGACATTCGGTTTTCTAGCACTGGCTCTCCCTGTGTGCTGACCACGCAGCCAGGAAGAGGTGGGAAATTTGTAGCAGCCAAATCAAACTTGGGTGGCGAAACCTTGACCTCTGCTAGCGGCACTGGCCTCTGAGAAAGGAAATTGAAATGGAGCCGATTAACAGAAAGATCACAAGACGTTTCCTGTTTTAAATATCGCACTAAAAGCTTAAAGACAACACGAACGCCGCTTTTATTTACCGCGATCCGGTCGTCTTCTCGCCTCCTCCGTGTTCCTCTGTAGGTTGTGCTCCGCCTGAAATGCAAATCAGCAATCGCTCAGGTGAGTCACTGATCAAGACGACAGCCTGTGAGTTACAAAATCAGACATTAAGAGGTTTACCTTCCACGTCCGGCCACACTGCTGTCATCACTGGGGTCCAAAGACGAGGAAGAGGAGGAGAGATGTGAGAACGTTGAGCTCAGGTCGGAGGTTGTCTGGACTGGGTTAGTGGTGGCAGCGGCAGGAGTGGGCGGCTGCGGGCTGCGCAGTGCAGTCAGACTCTCCAAGGGGACAGGAGTTATAGATGCCGTGGTCACCTCGCTTGTCCTCACCTGGGGCTTCACGTGATTTCTGTCGCACAGGGGTAAAAGGCGAAGATGAGCAAGTTGTACACTTGTAAAACATACTGGTAACCAGTGCTTCCTGTAGAGCTTTTTGCTTGTGGGGGTAATTTTAGGCTTTGAGGTTGATGTTAAAACTGACCATACTGGTGATTTTTCACCATTTCATACCGATTTCCTGCTTTGAAAGGCAGCTGTTATTACTATAGGAAAGGCTGTATAGACCAGAAACACACTTTATATAATGAAAATCATCTCTGTGAACAGGCATCTTTGTCAAGAGTTGCTACAGTTACACAAATCAATTTAATGTGTTAAACCACAGTATGGTCCTCCAAGTGGAGCTTGTGTGTGGATTTAAATGCTATAACATACAGAAAACTGCACAGTAATCGCAGTGGTTATAGTGTTACAGTCAGGAATAAGCCTGTATTAATAAACATTTGTTAATCCTCAATCTTCAGATAATCTCAACGATTTCAAAGGAAACACTGGTGGCACCAGTTTGCTGGAGGAATAAAGACAGCGTGCGGTGTCTTTGGGATAAACGTGTACACACATGCAGGACTACATTTGCGCTCATGATTGGTTGAAGCATTTGACACTTGTCAACATACTGCATGTTTGGCAATCTGCAACCAACCATAAACTCATTGAGAAGAGCCGACAACGCCCATGAAAAGACCAAGACGTGGGCTACTAATGTGTGAATGCACCACAAATAAAGCTGTGAGACGTGTATCGTTTGTTTGGCGGTGTGATTCACACGGACTGCTTTGACCCTCAGATCTCATAATCTGAACGCTCATCGGGATGAGAGCGAAGCACTTGACTTTGGAAGGGGAGGAAAGAGAGAGGAGAGGAAAGAAGAGATGAAGATGAAGAGGAGAAAGAGAGAACCAAAGCCAGTTACTCCTCTCTCTGTTTCCCTCTATGCGCATCTTGATCTCATCACTGGGTCCGACTTAAGAGTACAGTAAGATACTTCTAAAGCTGCTTTTTCTTTTAAAGGGTTTAAATAGTGTAACAAACTTGCAAAGTTGTCATCTCTTTGCGACAGATTTAACACGTACAGATAAAAACTTGACAGCTGGCTGACCTAGCTCAAATCTTAAGTGTCAGCATCTCTTTGTTAAAGCGTATAATATGGTAATACGACCATTGACGAAGAAAGCAGCAGTAAAACAAAGAACGAAAATGATGGGCAAATAACATGGATTGTTAGTCGTGATTGGGAGAAACTGTTACATGTAATAATGTCAAAGCAAAGAGGATGTTTTGGAGCCAAGGTGACCGTAACTGGAAAAAGCCAGTCGTTCAGAATCAGATAGCAGCTGCTGCCGCCGCCATGTAGCCGACATTTATCAAATGACATGACAAATCCATGATGTCCGTTACCTGGCATCGCACATTCATCACACTGATGACTGTGACTATACAAATCTGACTTGCAGAAGGAGGCGAGGGCCGCCGTTATGGACTTAGTCATTTGGCTGCGGCAGTATGGTAAGTGATGAGGGTAGCGATGAAGCTTATTGTACAGTATAATAGGTACCTGAAGGCATTTATTACATTCTTTCTTGAATAGAGGGGGACACTGTGGGGACAGTAAGAAGACAGGGAGTGAAGAACATATTCCCCGTTGAGGTTACATAATGTTTAGACAGAATTTTGCAGCAGATGATCCTGATATTCACCACGTGCTTAAACATTACAAGTAGAATATGTTTATGCAAATACCAGATTGAGGTACCACAAAGAAGGAAAAAAACGTAACACAGTCCTTACCGGTTTCTGTTGAACGGGCGAGTGATGTTAAGAGAGTTGGAAGCAGTTTTGTAGTGTCCAGCAGAGCCAAATCCATTCACAAAGCTACTGTTGGGAAACGGTGCCTGAACAAAGAAAAACAAATAATTAACAACAATTTGTGAAGTTATTTATGTCGCAGCTGTGACCTGAACATAAACCTGTGTGCGTTTGATCCAACTGTTTAGAAAAAAAATGAATATTTTGACTAACTCATTATGCAAATCACTGTGGATTTGTCTGCACTGACAATTCAAATTACAAGACGGGAGGAGGGAGAGACTCATTTGAATTCCCTTGATGCATTTCTCTTTAGACGTCAGAAACAAGGCGGCAATGACGAATGACTAAGGCCACATTCAGACGCTGTGGTGAATCACTGCAGGGTTATCCGGAGGTGTGTGGAGGTCAGGGGTGGCTGCTAGAGCGGTGTCCATCTGTGCCGAACTTAACCGTCGTCAAACAAACAATCAGGAATCATCTTTTTATGTTACTGATTAACCGGCTGTATCACTCACTCTCCACCACAAATGAAGCTGTGAGACGTGTATTATTTGTCTGGCAGTGTGATTCACACGGACCGATCTTCTTGTAGGTCTTTGACCCTCAGATCTCATAATCTGAACGCTCATCGGGATGAGAGGGAAGCACTTGACTTTGAAAGGGGAGGACAGAGAGAGGAGAGGAAAGAAGAGATGAAGATGAAGAGGAGAAAGAGAGAACCAAAGCCAGTTACTCCACTCTCTGTTTCCCTCTATGCGCATCTTGATCTCATCACTGGGTCCGACTTCGGAATAGTCCATGCTGCTTTTTTAGGGCGAATCCCTGCAGGGTTATTGGGAAATAATCTTATTTCGCTGATTAACTGGCTTAACTGTCTATGAGAATGAAAGAAGACAGACAGGAGACCAAAGCTCACTCTCTACCTCGAACATAAACCAAATTAAACATCTTTGTGTCTCTATCCTGAAGCATAAACTGTGAGCCAGACACAGATTTAGAAGCTGGGTTCATGAAAGAAATAAAGCCATAACACAACAGGTAGAGCATCATAGTTTAGTCCATGAATCCACCTGGATAGTCTCAGTTTCTGTGACATTTCAGGCTGACTGTAGAGGAGTCTGATCTGAGTGTCTGACGGCGGCAGCACCGGATCCTTTCTGAATGTACCCTGAGTAATCGTGCAGATTTTTTTTCCCCCCCTTACACGATAGGGGACAACACCTACAGCCGGTGCACAACTTGTAGATTTCAGTTTTAATCATTTGCGTCACATTTGATGCAGTTAATTCTGACGACACATGGCAAACAAAATCCCCCACAACTGTACATGGAGGATGAATTTCAGAGCAGTTAGTGTGACTTGTCTCATAGCAGCAAAAAGTGCAGTGTGTGTCTCACCAGAGGAGTTTCAAAATATGGTGTTGGCGAAGGCGTCCAGGTTGGGGGTACGATGCCGTAGACTGGGTACTGCTGCTGCGGGTAGACATGCTGCATGTAGAGTGGAGAGCTGTACTGGGACTGGCTCTGGGACTGCTGAGCGTACAGGCTGCTGTCCATGCTACGGTAGCCATTCTTTGCAAAGAATGTGTTGATGGCCTTTATTCTGGCCTGTCCGCGTGAAAAAGCAGAAAAAGGGCAAAGAGTGAAACGACTACAAAAACAACTTCACAGGCAAAACGGCTTTTCCAAAGTGACGAGTTTTAAATGAACTCACCATGATGGGTTTTCCCTGAAATGTTTTTACTTCCTCTCTCAAGTACTTGTATGCCTGTGGGGAAACAGAAACGAGGATCAATAAGTCAGTTCATGATTCAGCATTTCAAGCTGAATATCAAGAAAAGTGCAGTTCGACTTGTTGTTGTTACCTGCTGAGCGTCCGTGTCCGATTGGAATGTGATGTACCAGTTGTTGTTGTGTGCAAACTCAACACTTATCACCTTTGGACAGTTGTCGTTTTTGAACAGTGACTCAACTTCCTGTAAATGACATTGAAAGGATTGTCTCACTTCAGATAAACATCAAATACAATCCAAAGACTTGTAGCATATACTGACAAGTCTACGCAGAAGTGGGCTTTACCTCAACAGGTGTGGTTTCAGGGACCTCCCTCAGGATGATAATGCACCGCTTGTGATTTGGACGCACCTTCTCCCCTTTCTCATCCACTTGTACCATCGGGGAGGCTGAGGGAGATTTAGGGTGTTTAAAATGTAGACATAAGATTATGCACACATAAGATTTTACTTCTCAAAACTTTCCACTTACATCTCAACACGTCCAGGATGAGCTCCATGTCAGTGGTGAGGACTTTGATGCCCTCCATGCTGGCTATAGTCCAAATAGGGACAAACTGGTCGCTGTCCATCTGCGACATCAGGTATAAATCCTTCGAGAGGTTTTCTCTGAATCACAGAAGAAGAAAAAAAATCCACGTAGATTAGATTCTCTTGACTTGGAAACAAGTCCAGACTCTACAGTGTAGCGAGGTGCGTAGAGTGTCTCTCTCTTACCTGGAGAAATAAAACTCCAGCTCTTTCTTCAGAGACTCTCGTAGATTCTCAGAGGAGATCGGCTGTTCGTCAGTTTTGGAGTCCACTGAGAATAAAAAAAAAACAAAAAAACAAAACCAAAATGTCAGCGCTATGAAAGGTGACAACATAATTTAATTTTGTTTATGTGTATGATTTCCGGCCAGCTCGAGCTGCTCTGTGCAGATTGACACAGGATGCTCGCAGCGGCCATCAAAAATATTTTAAAAAACATCAGCGTATTCTGGGGGCGTCACAGAAAAGGACCACAGACCGGAGTCCGAACCGAGGTCACTGCAGGAAGGACCGACCGACCCCATTTATGAATATTTTTCTCATCCACTATGTAGATTATGAGCCAGTGTAACAAGTGAATAAATAGTCGCTTATTTTTTATATGTTTTGTGAGTAAACTGAAAATAACTATGACTAATGACTATTCATGTCCAAACTTTATCATTTAAGTAATAAAAGAGAATAATCTGTAGTTCGGTGGAGACGACTGTGCATGTGATGTGACGCGACTGACCTGAGGTCCCTGTGGTGGACTCAGCGGGGGAAAATCCCAACTCTGGAGGGTCCATTCCATTTACTGCTATCTCAGCTGTTGCTGTGGAGCTGCTGTCATCCAGGGCCGTGAATCCCACAGTGTACTGCTTGCACCCAGCAGATGAAGGCTCAGAATAACCTGCGGACAAGGTGAAGAGTTTCGGTCAGAATCGACAGCAGAAAGGGCTGCGTCGCCCCGTCTACCTCTGAAAGTCCATGTGTGCCCCAGAGTTTGTAAATTAATAAAGTTTAGATGTACACTGACGTCAAAGAAAGGGTTAAAAACAAGCTAAGTTATGCGTTTTAAATCATAATTTATATCAGACATGGAATTCAATGACAGGTTTCTGTAAATGAGTAATTTGAGGGATATTTAATTGGGCTGATGTGAGTGTGTCTCACCCTCGCTGATGTCTGAGGGGGGCCAATGAGGGCTGTTGGGAACAGCCTCGCTGGAGGCCACAGGCATCTCCTGCCACACCTTGGCATTTGGGTTCAAACCGGCGCCCTTAGAGGTGACCTTCAAAGCAGAAACAGCACCATGAGACGAGTTCATCACAGTGCAACATTAAAAAAAAAAGATTAATGACATTTTTGAATTTTAGCCAAGTCAAACATTTTTAAAACACATATTCAAAGACAGACAACAGTTTGCATGTAAAAGCCGTCAATTATCCAAATCAGACCGCTGCAGTTAAACGGTTTATTTATAGACAGACAGATTTGAATGTGACTGATGGGTTTCCATCTGCAATTGAGATGCACACGGTGCTGAGTATCATGTATTTAATATTCTCGCTGATTCACCTTAGACTTGCCATCTCATATCTGCTTGGCATTACACTCATTCCCAGACTATTGTCAAAATCTGAGCCGGTCAAACTAATCTGAAGAGATTTAAAACATCCTGCAGTAAACTGTATGTTTTATGACCGTGCAGCCGAACCACCAATGCTCATTAATTTAACGACAACACAGTGAGTTGCTTCTTATATCCAATACTGAGCATCACGCGTCTTTAATGCATTAATTAAACCTAATAGCTGTTTAATATAAGATCCAATATCCTGATGAAATCTACGACAATCAAATTGGAAATCTTAAAGGGAACATGATAACTTAATGTAATTACCACAATGGACCAACATAAACTATAAAACACTAGAGTCTAACAGGCAAACAGAACGCTCCAGACACATTCACATAATTTCAACAATTTTGACTAACGATGACGTAAGCTGACACACAAATACTGAGTTTAAAACTGTACCTTGTGTTGTTTGAGTAAAGATTACATCTATACTTTGTGTGTGACGGTGTCAACCTGCGTGCAAAAACCAGGCAGCGACCACAAACCGCACAAATTTAAAAAACAAGGAATTCAACTGTGGTCTCAAACAATGTCCCGTGGAGGACAGAGAGCATGCAGGTTACGAGCCAAGCATCGCTACACCTGCTGATTTCACTAATTACTTCAACCTCAAATTGGAGACGAGCACTACCTGAAATCACCTGGTGCAAGCTTAGGCAGGAACACCTGCATACCATCGGGCCTCCATGGCATCAAATTGGAAACCAGAGACGTACAATGAAATGTGCCACACGGGGCCTCATGATCCTCCTCCTGTCCACAAAAGAAACCATTATCCCCCCCACCGAGGAGGAGAATGATTAAAAAAGCCCTGTGTAACCACAAAGTCTGAGAGAACAACAAACTAAGCACTTTGTGTGACTCCCACCAACATATTTAGATGTTTGTCGCACGTTAATCGAGGATTTGATCCGACTGTGCGTATCAAAAAGGGGCTGTGGACTGGCAGGAGAGCTCCTGACCCTGCGAATATCCGTGGGCCAAGAATAGATCACATACTGTACATATTAAGGCATACAGACACTGATGTGACCAACGGAACCAAGCGTGGATTGTACTTTTTAAAATCACAGAGGACACTTGTACACCAACTTTGACAGCTGCTTCTTCTGACATTGTCACCTGGCTAATATCCACCTCTCTTCTTCTTACAAAAGCACTCGGCCTGACAAGTACAGCTGCCAGTCACAATATGACTCCAGACATGCCTGGATGTGCCACACGGTGGTTTTAAAAAAAGAAAGAAAAAAAAAAGATCTCGGCGTCATTTAAAAACGAACATTTACGCACGGTGCAAACCTGACACATGGTTACAATGCATGCTTTCTGTGTTACAGGCCGTAGCGAGCCAAGTTATGTCAGCTGACTGCGCAGCACAGGCCAGGTATTTGCAACGCATGTCACCGCTGCTAGCTCCCTTAGCTCGCCTGGCTAGCACTAGCGCGATTAGCTAACAGATAACGTTACTCAACAATCATCCATCGTCCGATTAAAAGCATCGATCGTTTTAAAAAAAACCCAACAACAACTCAATCAGTACATCTCCGGTCCAAATAACACCACGCTCACACTGCAGCTGTATCATAACTTGTGTTAAAGGGCTAATGATTACTCAGCAAACTACTTAATGAGCTCGTTACCGCGCCAGGCAGCTAGCCTGCGAGCTAGCTCCGTGAAGCTGCAGCGGAGATAAATATGCGTAAATAAATGCGTAAATAAATGCGTAAATTACGCAGCCGGAGCCGGTTATAAGTTATAACAGTCCGTGTGCAAACGGTGCCATATGTGCAGCGTCTGACACCGCTTTGTTAAATTATATCACCTTGCAAATAAAACACCATCGGGGCAGTGATTAGGCAAATAGTCCTAAACCTGAATAAGTATCTTATTAAAAATGTTTTGTTTGGGTTGATTTGAGCTGTTAATGAATATAAGAGGAGGAGGGGGAGTGGGGGGGCGTACTGTGCTAACAGGTCTCCAGTGAGCAGCAGCTAGCGTGTTAGCTCCGTGGAGAAGGCCTCACTCACCATGCCGCCTGACCCTCCCTCGCTCCCCAGCAGAGCCTCGTCCTTCCCACCGGTCTTCGGTCCGGGATCAGCCTCCTCCTGCAGCAGCGGCGGCTCTCCGCTCTGGTCTGAACTCATCAGCCGCTCCTGACTCACTTCCACCCCGTCGCGTTCTCCCGGCCCCCCGCCTGCCACCACCACCACCACCACCACAGCCACCACCACCTCTTATCCGAAATAGCGGCTGTGTTGAGCAGCGGTCGGTCGGTCTCTCCTGTCGGTCTGGATCAGCAGCGGCACTGAAACTAGCTTACGAGCTAGCTAGCTAGCCGGGTGTGCTATAGATCGAGGCTAACGACCTAGCGTGCTAACGCCAGCTAGCTCAATGAATCAAACTTGCACGCCGAGGTTTCTAATGGCACGAGCGATGCCAAACCATGACTCTTCTCACACCACAGTCCCCGCTGGCGTTTCAGCAAATATTACACAGCACACCGGGTTCGTGAGGCGCATTCCTAACCGGGCGACCGGAGCGGACACTGGGGACACGCACCCTTCCTCAGCGCAGGCACACAGTCCGCCGACGTCCCGGCTGCCACCGCGAGTTCTCGGTGACCTCTGCACAAACCGTTTCCTTTTCCTTTTCCGGATCCACACTGTAGTTTTATGCAGTGTTTGTGATGCAACGACGTCGGCAACAGGCATGCATATATATCGATGTTATAATATGCATCTCTCTTCTTGTAGTTTATATATATAGATATATTTATATGTTGTTCTTAATAAATGGTTACTTGTTTACATATGTTGTTTTTGTTTGTTTGTATAAACTGGGGTTTGTAACAAAAAATTAATTCTGATTATCTATAAGATTTATTATATACAGACTGTTTTATCGATGATAAAAGGCTAATTTCAGGATTTATTGGAAAGAGCAAAAAAGGAAAGCTTTGTTTAATTTCCTGCTTCCAAACTATATATATATACAACTCCAAACATGGACAAGAAATCCCCTTAAAATCATGTTCTTTGTTAGTTTGTGTTTAAGTTAAAGGTGCAGTGTGGAGGATTTAGTGGTGTAACGAACTGAAGACTGTCACCTCTACCTCTTTTGGTTGAAACATGAAGGAGAAACTAAAGTGGTTGTGAAAATGTCCAAGCCAGCCAGTTTGTCCCTTCTGGGCTGCTGTAGAAACAAAGTGGTTCAAAATGGCAGCCTGCATGAAGGAGGACCTGCTCCCTCTGTAGATATAAAGTAACAAAACCATAACAATTCTTATTTTCAGGTGATTTTATACTCAGGAAAACATAGTTATGACACTCTGGACCTTTACGCTAAAGGTGCAGTGTGCAGGATTTTGTGGCATCTACTGGTGAAGTGCCAGATTGCAAACAACTGAGGACCACTCACCTCACCCTCCTGGATCAAACATGAAGGAGAAACTACAGTAAAAAAAAAAAACGCTAAAGAAACACAAAATGTCCTATCTGGAGTGAGTGTTTGACTTGTTTGTAGAAACAGGATGGTTCAAAGTGGCGGACTGTGGAAGAGGACCCTCTGTAGATATAAAAGGTTCATTCAGTGGTAATAAAAACATGCTTATTATATCACATTTGTGCTCATAGATTCCCTTAAATGTTACACACTGGACATTTGACGTATTCCTACATGTGTTTTTTTGAGTGCCCTGTAGTACCAGTAAAACAAAGTTTGTGACATGGGTATCTTGAGTTTGAGTGACGTTTATGTTCACTGAAAACCAACCAGTTTAATGAATGATCAAAGACCTGTGTCATGTGTGGCATTAAAAGAAAAAGGAGAGCTCTGATGTGATCACTTTTTTGATTGAGTTGTTCAATTGATTGAGATGTAATCAGTAACATGTGATAAAACCACTGAAAACACTTGGATTAACCCAAAAAGGTTGCTCAAAAACAGGTCACACAGTATTACACTGATAAATAGCTATATCTTAGTGATAGATAAACATGGCTCCACTGTTTCAACATAAAGACAGCATGTTTGTAAAAGGTGTAAAAGTTAGTTTAACTTAACACTTCCAGATATTCTTACTGAGAGTCTCTTAATCTCTTAAAATCTTACCAGTAGTACAGTAAAACCACCAGTAGTACATTTACCACAGTTTGAGTACCAGACCAGTGACCTAACCTATTGACTAACTTTACTGAATTACTTTGTAATTTATCCAACACTGCATCTAAAATTAAATATTTTAACTTAAACCTTGAATGAACTCAGGGACAAATACTATTTACACCAACGTCTGAGGGGAACTTGATGACAAATAGTTCCCAGATGACATCACTATGAAGAACCACTTCAGGTTCTAACTTGAACCTTTATTTCTAATGGTGTATTTAACATAAAGAAACAACATTTATTATATTTTTTAAATATATCTTTAATCTGTGTCTTGATATCTGGCATCAAAATTAATGAACTGAAATTTGTAAGAGTTGTGAGAGCTACAGAAAACTGAATTCAACAAGAAAAATCACATTCAGGTTCAGAAAGGCTAAGGCAGCAGCTTTTTTGGACGGTAGCTGGGCAAGAAAAACACTTTGTACTGGAACATAAAAATTGCCCCCACTCTGTCCAGGTGCTCCTTGGCGGCCTATTTCCCGAGAGGACTCCTCTTCTTGATCACATGCTCCATGTCGGCGTGTTCGGATGTGTCCAGTTTGATGTTGTACTTGGCCAGGATCTTCATGATGGGCCTGATCTTCAGCCACCACTGAGTCCTGGGGATGCGATGCCTGTAGCAGACAGAGGAGGAGGGATCATTTCACCAATCTATTCACCAATATTAAACAATGGCATCGTTACGTGTGGTACACTAAGTCGTAAAAAATAAGTATCTTACTCAAAATCTGTGTCTGCCTTCAGGTCAGCAAGAGGCTGGAAGGTGAGTGCCCTTTTCCTCATGCCCAGCACACAGGCAGAGTCTGGTGTGTTGGCGAAGATACGACCTAAAGGACACAGGAAGTGAAAGTTCAGTTAACACGCCATGAAATGCTCATTATTATCAACCGACAAGAAACATTATTATCAAGTCCTGTTGGCAGAGGTGGATGAAGTATTCAAATCTTTTACTTAAGTACCACATTGTAAAAACTCCAACACAAGTCCTCCATTCAAAGTACAAAAAGTATTAATGGTTCTATTTTGCATTATATTTTTATATTCTGATGTATATCAACTGCCTGTTGGTATTATACTGTATATTGTAACACGTACCATGTCTATAGCACTCCTTGAGTTTCTCAGTCAGCCACAGGACAGACTTGGCACCCATCTTTGTGCCAAAGTTTCTGTCAAAGGGGGTTGGAGTGCCGCCCTGTATTCAATAAAGCACAGACATTTATTACATAATTATATGCTGTAGCTCTAGATCTGGTTTCCTTGGACTGGATCGGATGCGACACAGCATGAACAGACCTGCTGCATGTGTCCGAGAACATTCTTACGGCAGTCGAAGATGCCTTTGCCCTCCTCTGAGTACAGGTTGAAGATGAAGTCGGTGGTGTAGTTGGCATTGGAGTTCTCATTCCTATTTTAGGACGAATATTGACGGATTATTGTACTACACTCTGAAAAGATAAGGCTGATTTATATGTGTCGAGATGACCCTTTTCACAGCCCTTTGTCACCCAAGCTACTGGCGTACCTGATCAAAACCTACCTGAGAATCAACCCTCTCTTCACTGTTGTCTTCATCTTCTCCACAAGATGCTCTACGTTCACCTACAGGTGCATATATCACAATCATAGCACATCACAGTGTTTGAGGAGCAGACACACTGGATTAACAGGTTGTGTCATCATCTCACCTCCAGGTCTTTAATGTTGAATTTTTCCTCAAAAATGTAAGCGGCATCAGCTCCAGCAGCCAGACCGGCCATGGTGGCCAAGTAGCCGCAATATCCACCCATAGTTTCGACTAGGAACACGCGACGCTTGGTCCCTGCTGCAGACTGTTTGATTCTGTCGCAGGTCTGCAGAAAGAAGAAGAATAAATGCATTCAGCCTGATTTACATGTGTGTGTGTATATCTGCTGTTGAGGCACTTACAGAGGTGATGGTGTTGAGGGCAGTGTCAGCGCCGATGCTGAAATCAGAACCGGGGACGTTGTTAGAGACGGTGGCCGGGATAACCACTATGGGAATGCACATCTCCTCATATTTCTCTCTGGCCTGAACCAACTCCAGGCCTCCAACATAAGCCTGCAACCCAAGGGGAGAAGGTTTCAGCACTTGTTTGGTGTGGGAAAGATCATCTGATATTGACATGACTTCTGGTTTTAAAGGAGAAGAACGGCTGTCATGCTTTACCTCAAATCCACCAATGATCACCAAAGAGTGGATGTTGAACTTGGCAATGTTCTGGCTGATTTCCTCCATTTTTTTACTTGGCAGAGTTCTTTACAGAGACAAATTACACAGGGAAAGGTTTTGTAGTGTTATGACAAAAGCTGTACTGCTGGAAAAAAAAATGAACAACTAATGTTTTACCTCTTGGTGCCCAACATCGAGCCTCCTTTTCCAGTCCAGCCACTCACTGAAGTCCAGTTGATAGGCTCAACCTGCAGCCAGAAAAAACTGCAATGTAAACAACAAATAACACAAAGTTGGCTTACAGTATATACACAGAAGGGTAGAGTATATATTGTCATGTTATTTAGACTTTATTATTCAAGTTTATTAAATAAATAGAAGAAAAATAAGGTCTGTATGTTTTGACACTGTGGATATGATATCATTTGTTTTTCTAGTATTGACCAGGGTCACGTGTTTGACACTTTATTCATAAATGCAAACACTTTTAATGCAGATAATATAACTCAAACTGCTGCTGCTAACATAAGTTATGTTATTGGTCTTATTTGTCTGTCTAGTTTGCCAGAGGGAAATGTACTCGTACCTGTCCTTGAGCCAGACCATCAAAGCCGTCATGGACAGCGAGCATGGTGTGACCCTGGATGATGCCCATCCTGACTGCTGCACGGACGGCGGCGTTCATACCAGCACAGGGAGCACCGATGTTCATGATGGCCACATTGATGTTGCTCTAATCAGTCAGATAAAGACGGAGAAAAAGGAGATGACTAAAGGGTTAGACAATGGGAAAAAAAAGTGTAAAATCATGAATTCAGTTTGTCTTATAAAACAGATAACGGTCCTTACCTTAACATCAGGAGGGTTAATGTGAGCCAGCAGCTTGTATGTGTTCCAGTTGTTCTCAAAGCTCCTGCACATCATAAACAAAGTTGAGTTCAGAGCCACACCCTTTATCTTTTGAATATTTTATTGGTGGTATTAATCCCTATCCGTGATATCCATCCATTTTCTGTAGCTGCTCATCCTCATCAGGGTCATGGGGGGTTGGTGCCTATTCCATCTGACTTTGGGCGAGATGCAGGGTACATTCTGAACACATCACCAGGTCATCACAGGGCATGTAGAGACAAACAAACATTCACACTCACATTCACAACTACTGGCAGTTTAGAGTCACAAATTAACATATTAAGTGCATGTCTTTGGACTGTGGGAGGATGTCAGAGTACCGGCAGAGAACCTACGCAGATATGGGGAGAACATGCAAACTATATAAAAACACAACTAAGGGTTTTAATCAGAAACCCTCTTCATTTTTTTGCTGTGTTTAATGTACTTTGTTCTATGGTTTTACTTTATTCTATATATTTTCTTTGTTCTGTGCATTGAGAAATGAATGAATTAAAATGATATGGTTCAAACCTCGGCTGGGGCCTTTCTGTGTGGAGTTTGCATGTTCTCCCTCTGTCTGTGTGGGTTCTCACTGGGTACTTCGGCTTCCTCCCACAGTCCAAAGACATGATATGGTTAATTGGTGACTCTAAATTGCCTGTAGATGTGAGTGTTAATTGTTGTTTGTCTCTGTGTGCCCTGTGATTAACTGGCAACTTCTCCAGGGTGTACACCGCCTCTTACCCAAAGTCAGCTAAGACAGGCTCAGCCTGTGACCCAAAGGAGGATAAGTGGTTACAGAAAATGGATGGATGGATTTGCCACAGTTATTGCTCTGTGGGTTTGATTTCCTGTAATCTTTAGGTGGCACACTGCAATTGATTAATTACAATTACACTCTTCTACACTTAAGAGGATAATACTTACTTTCCCCTGAGCTTAATGGCATCCTCAAATCTGCCCTCAGCCATGGCAGCGGTCACATCTTTAGTCTACAACAAAGAAGACAGAGTGTGAGAGATAAAGGTGAAGAATTCACAATTCACAACAATTAGAGAGACGCACTGAGAAAATATAGTAAACCTGGTGGAAAATATTGTGACGTACCACTTGCACACACTCCATGAGCGGCAGTCTGACTGCCTGGTTCCCAGATAGGCTGACCACACATGCAGGAGTGTCTGGAGTGGCCTCCAACAGCGCCATCACTGCCTCCACACCCATCCTGCTGCCCTGGACGACACATATACAGTCACAATCACCACACGTGTGTTAGGACTGGAGAGGCAGTGATTGAGCTGCACACTGTCCTTTATATTTGGTGTTTTATTAAGGTATTTACCAGGATTCTGTCGAAGGCGGAGGGTGTTCCTCCTCTCTGTACATGCCCAAGCACAGTGGTGCGAGTATCAAAGCCGAGTCTGTCAGTCACCAGCTGGAGACAAATACATCCACCTGTTACTATGCCATTTAGTCTGATCAACTTATAGTAATATGTAACCACACTGACATGAGAAAGAAAGGCTTACCTTTTTGATCTGGTCAGACGTAATCGGTTTGCCATTTCTGGCAATTGCACCCTCGGCTACAATGATCACATTCAGACGAGACCCTCTGGCCCTTTGCTAAAGTAAACAATGAGAAAATAAAAACACATTTGTGCTTCCTGAAAGTTACACGTGTTGTTGTGTTTAGAGCAGGTTGGTGGACAAATAAAGACACACATACGTCTGCCAGCCTCCTGCACAAGTGGTCCTCCCAGCCTTCATCTGGGGGCATCTCTGGAATGAACACCCAGTCTGCACCACAGGACAGAGCTGTCACCAGGGCCAGGTACCTGCAGCCGGACAAGATAAAGCCATTTATCAGCGTGCATACACATTACAGGCTTAAATAGACAATGAAACAGCAATTTACATTTACATTTAGTCATTTGGCTGAAACCTTTATTCAAAGTGACTTACAAAAAGTAAAACAATCAAGGTATTTTGAGAGCATCTTGCATGCTTAAGTTGATAATGAACAGAATGGAGGCATTGTGTTTATGGAAAAGTAAGATATCATTGAGAAAAAGGGTACTTGGAGTGATTGTTATTTATTTTCTCAGTCTGTTCTGCCTTTAATGTGATAGTTGACAGTAGAGATGTAACACAACTTTATGGGAAAGAGAGGAGGTAAGACAGAGGAGGTGTTCAACAAAGATCCCCAGTTTGAGTCACACAATGCCAACACAATGTCAGCATCTTAAACCATTTCACCACGAGGTTGCCTTGAAGAAGCAACTGTGTGAAGATTTTACTGTACAGGAACAGTAGGTGAACATAAATAAATTAATTAAAACCAAAAATATATTTAAATAGATGTAAATATATTTTATTTTAAATCATTGATGACCAACACACACACACACAAATCAACCAAATACACAAGGTACTTACCCACAGTGTCTGCCCATGACTTCCAGGATAAATGTCCTCTGGTGGCTGTGGATGAACAAGAAGCATCAAACCATCAGTCAAACAACACACAATCACTTCATGCCTGCTGTTCTTTAATGCTGCTGTTATCTAATTTCATCCTTCTGACCTCTGTGCGGTTGTGGTGATGGCATCCACCACCTCTATGATGCGGTGCAGGGCGGAGTCGGTGCCAATGGTCATGTCAGTGCCACAGAAGTCGTTGTCGATGGAGCCCACCATGCCTACGATGTTCAGGTGGGAAGATTTCTTGGCTTCGTCTTCTGTAATCTTACCTGTGGGGAAAAAAAAAGAGATAGTAACATGAAAACAATGGTATATATGTGTGCATTACTTGATTGATTTTAAATTCCTTCCAAGAAACTACATCCAAAATTTTATCTGGTGATGCCGCTACATGAAAAGTCTGCAAATTTTGTACATTTCCTGAGTGTAATGTGTACAAAATGTCATGGCAGTCCATCCAATAGCTGCTAAAAACGTCAAATTCATGGTGAATTCAGAAATCAAAGTCATTTGGATTCATCCTCTGGGGATCATGAAAGGTTGGTATAAAATGTCCTAATGCATACAATAATTGCTGAGATATTTGAGTCTGGACCAAAGTGGTAGACAGGCCAACAGACTAAGGTTTTGACAGACACAGCTGATGGGATGAGGCTGGACATCCACCACATTTGTCTCTTTACCAGCTCGGACAAGGTCTCCCAGCAGGCCACTCCACTCAGTCCTGAACTCGTTGGCTCCAGTCAGACTTCCGTCACCTCCGATCACACACAGGTTGGTGATGCCCAGCTTCACCAGGTTACGAGCTGCCTTCATACGACCTTCTCTGGAGCGGAAGTCCTTACAGCGGGCACTACCGATGACTGTACCTCCCTAACATTTAATATGAAAGCACAAACATGTTCTGGTTGTAATGATGATCTGGTTGATGACTGATTTCTGACATTTAACCCCACAGTCCTTAAATATTCATTTATATGTGATGTGCTATATAACACTGTAGACTCATTAAGATGCCTTGAGGTCACATGAAGTGAGGTTGCGTCACACTTTAGGAAAATAAGGTCGGCACTTTAGAAATGATATCCTAGAAACTTGCCGTGGCCTGTTCCCACTCCATTACTCACTTTTACACACTTCATTAATCTCCTCTGCCAGGCCTCTTTATTTAGACAACACAGATGATAGACATTTGAATCACGAGCTTCCCAGAGACTATTACTGCATCTCCTTTATCCTTCAGTCACAAGGCTCAAAAATTAGTTTCTTATGATTATCAGCACTCGTTAAAGGAAGAGGCCAGAGGAAGGCCTTGACTCCAAATGGAGAAGGAGTGTTAAAGGTGTTAATCTAAATTTTTAGGTACATGTGGTGATCACAGCATTAAAAATCATGCTTCAAAAGTTAAGCAACAAAATGTCTTGTCATATCAAGATCAGCTGATAAAGAGGATGGAGGATGTTAAAATATACATAATAAAAACACAGTAAGTATCAGGATCATGTTCCTACTTTTCCTTTGTAACCCTTCAGACTGTTAAAGTCTGTCAAGGACTGTGGTTGGATCTCAGTCATGTCTGTAAAACCTTTATTTCTCAATTAAAACAATTAAAAAGTAATGTATTTTGGGTGAATTGACCCTTTAATAACATAATTAAACACCACAAAACATTAGACCAGTTGAGTATATTTTAGTTGCTACTACAGAGACAATATGTGGCTCTTCTGGGCTCTTGTATCGCGTGTACGTCACTCACCAGCTGAAGCATCATGGACACACTTTCCCATGTGGCGGGTTGAATGTGATCTCCTCCATCCACCAGACCCTGGTAGCCCTGAATGTGCAAACACACTCTTTCATGATATACAAATCTCTTATTAGAGTCCCTATGTGTTTATTTACAATATCATGACATGTCAGTGAACTGCAGCCTGTGTGCAGCCTGTACCTCATGAACAAAGTAGACTTTAGCGCCAGTGTAGAGGCCAACTCTGACTGTGGCTCTCACAGCAGCGTTCATACCTGAGACACACAAATGACATGATATGTGATGCTGGATTTTCTCACATTAATCTGGTCAGGCATCAGTCGGAGACTCAGAAACCCACCTTAACCTTTAAATGACACATTGGCAACAGCTGAGACAAAAATAACCACGGGGAAGGACAGGAGTTTATGGGACTGTATGTCTTGTGCGTGTACTATCTAACCACTGGATGTCTGATACACTAAAGGCCACGGTGTGAGCCTGTGTTGTGGCAGGCAGGCATGCTGCAGCTCTTGTTTCACCAGACAGCAGCTGTGGATGGGGGGCGTTTTTCTCCTCCATACCAGAAAAAGGTCACCTGCACTAAAATTAGCCCCAAAGATGTAAAATAACCAAGCATGTAGATAAAGCCTCTACACAAAGGGTTAGAGTCAGGTTTGAAGAAGAAGATTATACAGGGATAGAACATCAGTATAAGACATCCAGCTGATCTTAAAGTGTTGATTTAAAAAATCGTCTGCAGAGGCTTATTTTTGTATTTATAAGAAAACAATCTCAGGTCGAACTAAATTTTTAAAGTTTAAAATAATAATTTGTTAGAGGTTATGGGCTTTGTCTGTAATTTGTAAAGACATTTGAATCAAACACCGGTGGTGACATAATCTCATCTTGACTTCAAATAGGATTTGCATCAACCGCTGCCCTTTGATTGTACCTCTCTGACGTCTTGAAATAATGCTCCTTGCCCTTTCTGTTCTTTGGCTCCTGGATGTCACACAGTCAGAGCATTAACATGATACTTTATTGGCCCCTGTAAGATGGAGGCCAGGGCTTCTACAGCTGCT
Source organism: Larimichthys crocea (assembly GCF_000972845.2). Lineage (NCBI taxonomy): Eukaryota > Metazoa > Chordata > Actinopteri > Sciaenidae > Larimichthys > Larimichthys crocea. Next base: position 17,143,700 of record NC_040025.1, read on the forward strand.
TGGGATTCAGTGTTCTGATGCATCAGGGAAGATGCTGTCCGACAGCTTTTACCTCCACTGACTCATTCAAAAAAGGAAAGCTGTCATAAAATATTGGAGCATCATCCTCTGCTTACCTTGGGCGTCTCCTCCTGACGTCAGCACAGCGATGGAACGTCCAATCCCCATCTTTGTGGGGTCCGTGGTTGGGTGGAGACTCTTGGACATGTTTCCAGAGGAACTCATGGTGGGTCCAACGAGGGGAAAAGGAGAAAGAACAAAGCACAGCTGCTCTTCCTTCACTCTGTTTCTCAGGAGAGGCACAAGTGGAGGCACAGGCTTTATAGACTACTGTTCCTAATCCTGCCCCCTCCCACTGACACCCTCCACCACTCCCTCACTCACACGACTCTACTAAATATACATCGGGGCCAGTTTACCACCTGCAGTGGACAGTTAGAGACTGGGAAACACATTGGACACTCATGTGACAGGAAACAGTTTAGATTTCCAGTTACTTCATTCAAACCAACAAAATAATGAGAAGAATTTGAAAGAAAATGTATCACTGTTTGGTTTATTTGGTCATCTCTACACATGGAATGAGCTCTAAGAAAAACAGCTGCAACTCAAGAGAAAAATAAAGGACGATGTGTCAGTACAAAGATTAGTCGATACAAAGAAAAGTAACCTTTGCGTGTCTCGGCTCGATTTGGAGGTTTTTCTTCCTTCTATGTCACTGTAAAGTGAATAGTTACATTTTTATCGCACAGCACATTTTAATTAATCTCTTTTAATCTGGGGACTTTTAGGGGTCATTATGTTTGACATTTGACATTAGCCCCAATGAAAACTGACTCAGCAGCAGGGTGTATTTCACATACACTGTACGGTATATAGTATCGCTTCTCTGCCTTCTCTCCAAGCAGCATACTGTGTTGAATGATTTAAAGATTTTTATTTATTTTTTTGGCCTTTTATGCCTTAAATGATAGGACAGCTGAAGATAGACAGGAAGCAGAGAGAGGGGGAATGACACGCAGTAAAGGGCCGTCCGATGCGGGATTTGGACCGGGGCCAGCTGCAGCGAAGACTGTAGCCTCTACACACGGGGCGGCGGCTTAACGGCGGCCACTACGCTACCGACCACCCCCTGTGTCGAATGATTTAACATGACGTTAATATGTGCACCTTGTTACATGTTTGCAGAAAAGGTCTTGAACTCTACATCTGGCCTCTAGGAAATCTGGGGAATGCAAGACAGTATGGTGTCTCTATTTTCATACACTAAAGACGACCTTTTCCACGTCTTAGAGTGACAGCTTTAACAACTTTACATAAGACTTAAGTAGAAATGACTGCCTGAAGTTCAAATAAGAGATTAAAAACAGGATTGTAGGGACGAATTATTTAATCCAGAGATTCAGGGAGGATCACTGTTGAGCCCCCAAGAATAACTCAGATACATAATTTATGCTACTAATTTAAAATACACTAAAGGAATTATAGGCAAACCATACAAGGCCTTCACTTCAATAAATCCCATTACATAAGCAGCACTGGGAAGATGAAGCTGACATAGTAATATCAAAGCAAATGTGTATTCAAGTATGGGAAGCTAAGTCAACTCATTGTTTTGGAGATTCTTGCTGGAAAAAATCTTTATAACACCCAATCAGAAATCCAAATTAAGTGGGTCTCATCACTCTTGTTGGTGTTTAGTGGACTGTGCACATATCTTTGGTCCATATGTTAAGCCTTTCCAGAAAGAAGTGGGCCATTAATCTCAGAGATTCTGGACCTGAGATCTGATTTCTCTTTTACCTTTTTGTACCTTGGTGTGATGGCCACAGCTGTGGCCACACAGCCATAAAAATGTTGGTAACCTTCTGCACTCACATACTTGTTTCTATAGTTACATTTTGGTTATACATTTAATTAAGTTATTAGTCTAAATTGGTTTTAACATTTAGTTGTAATAAATCACACTTTCTGTTTCAGATAACACACTTTATTAAATGACAGTACATTGGTTTTCTATTTGAAGCGCACACATTTAGTTAGCTTTTGTACAGTCTTCATTTAATACAGTTTCTAATCTGTTTTTTTTTATTTACCGGTGCTGCTGCTGCTGGGAGCTGGGAATGCCAGGCAAAAGGATCCACCCCACAAGCTCAGCCATTTTGTAGCAGAGGATGCTGATTGGGCGGCACATCATCTTCATGTTCAAGGAGTTAATTTTCCTGATTTGCTTTGGTAAATTAGCTGTTGTCTTTTGTGTTTGTTTACCCCTCTTGTGTTGGTACGGGCTGATCACCCAGTATATAAGTTTCCCTCTTGTGTTTAGTTATCAGGTCTGTTTGTTTTGTCTTCTGTTAGTTTGTTCAGTTGGCGTTTATACAGTTTTGTTAATTTGACCTCTTTTATGGGCCCAGTTCTTTATTGCTTTTGTTTGGAAATTTTGTTTTGTCATACTTTGGGTAAATAAAAAACCCTTTTTTGAAAATACTACCTGTGGTTTTCATTGCCAGCTGACTCGGTCCCTCACACTTGGAAATATTACTAAAGGTCTCAGTAAAAAGAACACATATCTCGGATGCAAGTAAAAAGACAATTACAAGATGCTGCCCTCCTTAGTTAACATAATCATATCTGTTCATTCAGTGAAGAAAATGATCTCATCGGCTACAAAATGGGATTGTTAGCATCTACTCTTTTAAAATGTGGCTGTGGAGGTAGCACAAGTTGTCCACTAATCAGAAGATCAGTGGTTTGAACCCCTGCTCCTCCAGTCTGCATGTTGAAGTATCATTGGGCAACATACTGAATCACAAATGACTCCCAAAAGCTTTGCCATCGGTGTGTGAATGTGTCTGAGTAGTGTAAAAATGTCTTGAGAGATTGGAAGACTAGAAAGGTGCTATATAAACACGGCCGATTTACCAAGTACTTGTGTAAATAGCGAAGATGATATTTCCTCATAAAAATGTCCTTCCTTAAAGTAGTTCTATGATTATTTAACTATCAAAAGTTTAAACATAAAATTTTCTTAATCAATTAATTGTTTCAGCACTAAACTTGACTGTTAGACATTAGTACAGGTGTAGCTCCAAAATCAGAATCAGAAATACTTTATTAATCACTGTAGGGAAATTGTGTAAAAACAAAAACAATGAATCCTATGATTCCCATTATACAACCACATCTTTCTCCTCCATGCAAACTTCTTTCTGATCATTGGTATAATTTTGTTGAAATTTGCTCAGACTTTAGACAGACAGACATCATATAATGTTTTCACAGGCTGTTGTGTGAGTTAGCCCTTAATTTCAGAAGCAGAAATGAAAATCCCACATTCACAGACACTAACATATAGAAATTTATTATAAACACTGTACATCAAGATCACTAACAATCTACACAAGTGTTAAAAAATTGAAAATAACAATACTCTGAGCCATCCTACTCTGTTTGTGTACTGTAGCTATAACACTGAACATAGGGTCCATTCACAAATCTTCATTGACCTTTTAAAACATTTTTATTTTTTACATTTAGTTCTTGATTCATCTCATAAACATTGTTTCTAATAGGTGCACATCTACATTATTGAGTGCCTGCAGTGTAAAAGATGCATTTTTAACAGAAATAACCTTTATTTTCATTTCATTTTTTTCATATAAAGCATCTACTAAACATTTATAAGACAAAAATGGTTGGTGCGTTTCTAAATGAAAAAACAAAAAAACAACACTACGAGCGTTCTTTGGACTTTGGTGACATCAGTGTTAGACAAATTTCAGGTCCATTAAAAAAAGTCTCATCAGTACACCAGAGTAAGCTTATCCACTCTGGATATTGACAGTAACAAATACTGTAGTAGTGCAAATCATCTCTCCTGCAGCGGAGAGCTCTGTGGAGAAGAAGGGCCAGACGAGAGGTCGCAGTCAATCGGAACAAATCTCTGCAAAACAAAACAAACATAAAGATTTATATTAACTTTTGTATATGTGTATATGCAGAAAATATGTACGTACACGTTGTGATGTTTGTGAGAACTTGTCAGGCTGTGCTTGTCAGCTTATCTGCTATCTAATATCAGGACCTCACAAGCTCACAAACAAGTTACATTTAGTGTGATTTACACTAAAAAAGTAACCATTTGTGTTTTTGCAGGAGGATTGTGTGCAGGACATACTATATTAGTTGGACATATGTCTGTTGCCAAGATGTCAAACTATTGCTTTAAACTATTTATCGTGATTTTTGGTGAAAACCTGCAGTGCTAAGATAATACTATACTGCATTACTGTCAACACTTTTGTCTGTTTGTTTTCCCCCCTCAGTACCTGACAGGATAGAAATGTCAGTTAGATTTTAACATTTGTGAGGTTGCCTGCAGTGAAAAATGCAAGTTTTTCTATTCATTTGAGCGGGGGTAGTGCGTTCTGGCTGCAGCAAATGCAGCGACCTGCGGCGGAGACGCTGAGCCGAATCCATCTTTCAGAAAAACGCAGCCCAGCGTCACGCTGCAGCCACCAATCAGACAATATTGGTAATCAAATCATTTCATTTCTCCTTTCATCCACTTCATTAACTATTAAAGAACCAGACTAATTATTGATTTAATTTACTAATAATAAATAAAATATTATAATACTATTATAAAACTATCATGGCAGTGATTTAATGTAAAAATGTGACACATGGCACTGTTAATACTTTCATGTTTCTGTTCATGCGGTGTCCATACTCACTGAGGACTCTTCAAAGTGCAGGATGGAGGCCAGTGGGTTTCCACAGCGAGGACGAGGGGAAAGAAACCCAGGAGCAGCCTGGACAGACACAGAGGTGTAGGTGGCCACCTCCTCGTCCATACGCAGCTCCTCCAGAGGAGGAAGACGCTTACGCAGCATCGCCACTGCAGGACTCAGAGTACAAGTCTTCTGAACAATGAGGCCTGTAATAGAAATACTTACAGTTCAGTGTGTGTGCAACACTAAAATGTTAATTATTATGGTGAGTGTGAGATGTTAGCGTTACCTCTGTGCAGACTCTGAACAGAAGGGTTAATCTGACAGGCTGGTTCTGACACAGATGACGTCTCTTCATGGACTGGCGGCACCTTTCTCTGTTCTGATCCATGCTGCTGGTGTTGGGCTGAGCTCTCCTGCTGCTCAAAACGTGGAGCTCTCAACAGCTTTTTGCCCGTTGAGAAAAAAATGACAGACTCTCTTTGAGGTGCCTGAATGAACGGCTGTCCTCGCAGAACACTCTGCTCCTCATCCTCATTCTCGTCGCTGCTCGTCTCTACCTTATCTTCACAGTGGGATTTAGTCTAGAGGAGTAAGGGAGGACACCAAACATCATACAATTTATAATATGCTTAAAAGAAATAAATGAACTGAATATGGATCTCTGTATGGCTGCACGTCACTTCTTACAGTTGTGGCTTGATCTGGGAGCTTCTCTGCTTTTGTCTCAGGATCTTTGTCTGTCACATTCGTGCTCTGCTCGTCCTCTTGGTCGTCAAATAATCTCTGAACAACTTCCTGCTAACAAATCAGAAAGCCATATCAACTGTGATCAAGAGCATGGTATTTTTATTTTTAGTTAGAAATATAGATCCCAACATGCTCTTTGTCCTGGAGTGCATTTTATTGAAGTCACTCCATTTCAAGAGGTCTCCTTTAATGCAACTGAGGTGTAGCATCATCACCACCAACTTTTTAAATTTACAAGAGAGATGCTCACTCTGATAAGAAATTCATTTCTTCACACTTTTAGCTTTAAAAATCTTGTGGATCTCCAAAATAACATTTTAATGTTTACGTTTAACGCATAACGTTTTCAAGGGGCTCCAGCGGTTGCCGATTGCAACCCTGTCGCCTCATTCTCTCCTTTCCTAGCACGTAGGAGAGACTACAGTGACTGCAAAATGCTCAAACAACGTGAAAGGTCCTCTACAGAGTCAGAGTTTAGTTTGTCTGTTCTGGGCTACTGTAAAAACATGGCGAACTGTGTGGGAGAGGAAGCGTCTGTAGCTCATTCTAAGGTAACAAAAACATAACAACTCTTACTCTCTTACTCTTTTAGGTGATTATACACTGAAGAAAACATATACATATTATATTCATATTCTGTAAATAAAGCTGCTAAATATGACACACTGGACCTTCAATGTCAAAATGTTATTTGCACTAAAGGCATTATCCAGTATTTTAGTCATCCATCCTCCAATGTCAAAACCCACATCAGAAATATTTGGAAGTTTTTAAGAAGACAGATTATCTCTATTATCAGTTGTGAAATCCAAATTTTACCAACTAAGAATGACATTACTAAAAAAAAGGTACCACCTTATTTAAGTATTTTCAGACCTACAGAGAGAAAAATAAATCCTTTAACTTCCATTAATTACACAAACATTTCTGTCCAAACAACAGCTGGTACAGTCAGGATTTAATCTGAAAAACATATGCTGCTTTTTGTCTACATTGAAATGTTGCATCCATTAAGTATAAATAATCAAAAGTGATCAAGCCTTTGTTGTAGCTGCCTTGAATCCAAGAACAATGTTTTACTCTGGCTGTGATGTGCCTGAATTCTTCTGTACATACAGATCATTTGACTGTTTATGTGAAGCACTTTAAAACAGATTTTGTGTCAACGCTCTTTAAAACACAATATAAAACTGACATGATTTCCCACTCTCACCTCCTGGCGCGGCTGAAGGTTGGTCTTGCAGCTTCGCAGCGCGGGGCTGCCGACGTACGGTGACTGTTGTGTCGACAGATGCCATTTCTGGAAACAGCAGCATCGTGAGATGACTGTGAGAAACATCATGCACCAAACAGACAGCGAGTGTGAACATATAATACATGTATACTGACCATAGCAGACATGGGCTGATGCCTCGTGTCACGAACTCTCTGTAGAGTCCATTTCTTCAGCGGAGTATCTTTGAGTGCTACTGCTGAGGATAAAAACAGTCACGTCACATCAGGGTAAAAGGACAAAGAGATAAGGATGCATTAGGTTTCATAAGATAACAACGATTCTGCATCTTACCTACTGGCACTCTCTGAGCCTGAGAAAGGAAGTAACATAATAAATTAAACTGTTTGTGTTTCAAAAGCAACTTAACAAACTAAAAAAAAGGTAGTAAGAAGTAAAAGGAGGGAATGTTATGTTATTACAAATGTTATGTTTCCATACTGTGTAGATTGAAGTTCCTCTGCCTGATGGACGGACAGGGTTTCGGGGTGTGGCACCCACAGGGCCTCCAGCCTTCACTCCCTCGTTCTGCAGGATACTTTGCAGTGCAGCCGAGTCCGGAGAGAACTGCACCGACTTCATTGATCCTGTAAGACAAACACAAACAGATTAAACATGCAAAGGCAAACTAATTTACATTGCATTGTTTCTTATCTAATTTTATATATGAAAAAGTAATACTCAATATTGTTCAGTTTTATAATATTATTTTAGTACTGAAGTACAACAAAGATTTAAAAAAAAAAAAGTTGGGATGTGTAAATAAAACCAGAATGCGATGATTTTGCAACTCCTACCCGACCTATATTCAATTAATTCAAGATGGTATTTAATGTTCAAACTGATAAGCTTAATTGTTTTTTATACTCTTCTGAGTTTGATGCCTGCAAAATGATCCAAAGGTGAGACGGCTGCAACAAAAGACTCAAAAAAACAAAAACAAAACAACAACTTTTGAACATTCAACGAGTAAGCAGGTTCACCGGAAACAGGTGACAGTATCATATTAAAAAGGGGGCAACCTCAAAATGCTCAGCCAAGCAAGGATGGGGTGAGGTTCACCACAAAGCTGCGTGGGCAAAGAGTAAACGTTTTAAAATTCACAATTGCAATTAATTTACAGTATAGATTTAGCCATCTACAATCCATAATACCAAATTTCAGAGAATCTGCAGAAATGCTATTACCTTCAACCCTTCAGGCAGCACTGCTTTAAAAAACAACAACATGATTGTATAAAGGATATCACTACATTGGCTCAGGAACGCTTCTTAGTAAACACAGTTTGACACTGTATCTACAAGTGCAAGTTAAGACTCCCCATGCAAAGTGAAAGCCAGATATCAATAACATCCAGAAAAGCTGCTGACCTCTCTGGGCCTGAGCTCATCTAAGATGGACTGATGGAAAGTGAAAAAATGTGCTGTGGTTCGGTGGCATTTCAAATTATTTTTGGACATGATAGTCATTTCTCTGGGCTACAGATGGAAAGGACCAACATCTGTGATGATGTGGGAGTGTTGTTATTGCCCATGGCATGATGGGTGACTTGAACCTCTGTGAAGGCACATGCAGGTTCAGGTTTTAAAACAACACATGCTGCCATCCAGACAATAAGTCCCTGCTTATTTCAGAGAGACAATCCCAAGACTCATTCTGTACGTGTTACAACAGCGTCGCTTCGTAGTAAAACAGTGTGTGCACTACGTGTAGACTGTGCTGCATTATGAAGCACAAAATACAACAACATAGACACCAGGCAGTTGAGCAAGTGAAGTCATATATCAAGCAAGCGTGGGAAAGAACATTGTGTTCAAAACTTCAGTAGTTATTGGGTGCCTCCTTACTGCAGCGGCCCAGGTTTGATTCCAACCTGTGGCCCTTTGCTGCATGTCATCCCCCTGCATCTTACCTGCTGCTCCTCGAATTGCCTCTGAATTATCCTTTCGAACCGGCACTCTCTGAGCCTGAAAAAGGACGTTACACGATAAATTAAACTTGTTTTTCAAAAGTAACAAACAAGGAAAATGTAGTAAGAAGCTAAATAAACTTTATTTTAATTGAATGTATACATACTGAGTAGATAGAAGTTCCTCTGCCTAATGGACGGACAGGGTTTCGGGGTGTGGCACCCACAGGGCCTCCAACCTTCACTCCTTCGTTCTGCAGGATGCTTTGCAGTGCAGCGGAGTCTGACGAACGCAAAGAGAACAAATTAAACAGACATCACCCAGCCGTTGTGAACAACAATCTTTATACTGTGATCACATGTATATGTGTATATTCAGGTTCAAATTATGTTTCCAGTCTTGTGCTTACCTGTAGTGGGTCCAGTTGTTTGTCGACTATTCATGACAGATACTCGCTGGGGCTGCAAACAAGAGAATCACCAGCAAATACACAGATGATTATTGAACACAGTCTAAAGATGGATTTATTCGATAGTGACAGCTGGAGAGTGACAAGAAGGTAAGGAGAGAGAGAGGGCATGACATGCAGAATGAAACCCTGGGCAACAGCAGCACGGCCTAGGCCTTTGTACATTGTCCAGGGTGCCTTGATTCTAAAGATTTATAGGATGGTTAAAACACTGAAATCACTGTTCAGACTAAAATAAACATCCAAACCCATCAGTAAAGTGTAGAGACATTGTAAACAACAGCAGTAAACAACAATTATAAAACCAGCTCACCAGATAGTTATAGGGTTTGGAGTGTGGAGTTGCAGAGCCCAGACCTGTGGCACTTACTCCCTCATTCCGGAGGATACTGAGCAAAGCTGCGTGATCGGACTGAAAGTTCTCTCCTTTGTCTGAAATACATGAGAAACACTGCGGACTCAATTCCTATTCACGCAGAAGACTTAACAAAGTCACAACAAAAAAAATAAGGACAGCAGGCAATCATGAATGAATCCAAATGATTCTAGCTATTAATATACTGCTGTTGTACAGATGAAATACATTCATCTCCATGAGTATTAAAATGGATAAATTACAATTAGTGCAGACAAAAACTAAGCTGAACTAAACAAATAAATCAAATCAAACTTCTGAGCTCAATTAAGCACCACGAACACTCTAAAAACTACACTAAAGCCTAATTAGTTTAATAAGAGAGTCTTGCAATAAAACCAGCCTGAAGGTTAAAATGTTCAGTTTTTGTTGAAACTGTTCAAGGTGTTGATTCATCTTAATGATGTAGTAGTAGTTAAGTGTATTGCATGATACAGTATATTCCTTCCTTCAAAGTGACCATTGAATCAGCACCTCTGTAACAGTTTTAGGAAAAACTGAACATTTTGATCGTCATAAAGGTCGAATTCAAGGATATATGTGAATGTATCTACATTGATGCAAACATGTGCACCATACAAATGTGTTCGACAAAGCAACAACGCACTTAACTCACCAGCTGAACTTTTGGAAAAATTGCCCTGCGCAGTCAGCTGTATGTTTTGGCTAGCATGGGATGTCTTGATTGGATCTTTGAGACTGAGCAGGTTCATGTGATCCAAACAGGCGTCTGCATTCAAAGCAGGCTGTGCAGAAGAAGTAGAGTTGTTCTGATGCATAGTATCATTAGGAATGGATGAAAGAGGATGGGACAAAGTGGCTGAAGTCTTCGGTGTGCTGGAAGGCAAAGTATTTCCTGTAGCCTTTCCATTAGACTTTGCAGCGCCTTTGCTCGGGTCCACAATGCTTTTTAATGTAGCAGGATGTTGAGTAGGTGCATTAATGTTTTGGGGTTTTAGACGAGTGTTGCATACACTGTTATCAATGTGATTTCCAGTCTTTGACTGTGAAACAGTTAGGGGCTGTTGATTTTCAGTGGCCATTCTTGAGCTCTTGGGCTGCGACAGGTTGAAAGGTAAAGGCCTGGTGCATGGCTTTTTCTTCTTAGCTTTCCCCTGTAGGAAAATCACAAAGTATTAATGTAATATAAATCATCTGATTAGATAAAAAAAAAAAAATAGGGAATGAAGGGGGCACTTACAGCCAGAGGTTTCTCCTCCCACCTATAGTGGGACTGACTGAAGGCGGAGGGAGTCTGAAGACAGAGGGACTTTGCGAGCACCGGAAGCCGACTTACTCCTGTCCGCACAGGTGCCTTCCTACCCATTTCTGTGTTTCCTGGATCCTTGTTCTCAATATCCTGGTTGGATAGATGAGGTGCAGACAGGAGTTTGGAAGGCTTTGGGTGCACTGGCATTTTGTTATGTTCATTTTTCATTCTGTGTGGAGGAAAGCAGTGCAAAGAAATAAATGCAACTTGAGTTTAGCATTGGTTAGAATGTTTTTATACTGTTGCCAATACTTGAGTTTTTGGTATCAATACCAAAACAAATGTTTGCAGCTTTACTTTGTTTTTTTGTAGTAAAATAGACCAATGCTAAAGCAGTTGTACAAAAACAGGCACGAATTTGGATTTGGTAAATGGACTGTACTTACACAGCACCTTTCTAGTCTTCTGACCACTCAAAGTGCTTTTACACTACATATCTCATTCACCCATTCACACACATTCATACAGTGATGCCATGCAAGGCTAACCATTCATACACATTCACACATCGCTGATCATCTGATTAGTGGATGACCTGGTCCATAGCCAAGTATCTCATCAAACAATGAATAAACAAGCTTTTGGTACATGATGCTACAGATGCAGTAACAAAATAAAGCAATGAGGTTCAATATGCAGCTCTAAAGGCAGGAGTAACTGGAGTATATATAAATTATAGTACATAATTAAGAATGTGAGAAGTGAAAAATGTTGTCTTGTGCTTCATAATCCATCTTACCTCATAAAGTCACTGCGGATTTTGTTCTGACTCTGCTGACGAAGGACTGGAGAGGAGTCCATAACGACGGTGCGAGGTGTGAAGAAAAACTAGAGGAGCAACAAATGGCAAATCAAGTTTGAGCAACCAGCACTAAACAGTGTAGAGGCTGATAGCAAACTGTGTGTAAAGACAGACACAAATCATGAGACAGGTATAACAAAAACATCAGACTCTTAAACAGTTTATCACTGACGGACCAAAGATGGGAAACAACAACAAGAAGCATCAAAGGAAGAGTAAACACAACATTTATACATTAAAGGTAACATTTATAAATGAAGACACACTTGATAGTAGTTAAGGATGCACAGAGAACAACCCGACGTGTTGCTTAGCCAATATTATCAAAGATAAGTAACATTAGATTAGCTTTGAGCACAGGGCTGAATAGCACATGCTGCATTCACACACAGAGCCGTTTAATTACACACGTTACATACTTTTAAAATTCAGCAGAGCCTCTGTTCTTTCCTCCTGTGCGTCCGCTCGAGTATTTCTGCTATAATGAATCCTGAATGTTTTGATTTTAACGCCGTTTCGTCCTGATTTAAAGCTCCCTTGTTTTGTCCTTTCACACCACTGTGGGCTGTCAACTTCCTGGAGTCGCAGCAGTTTGTAAAAAGCGCGCTTCGCCATTGGTCGCAGCAGGAAGCCCTACCAACCAATGACTGTGCGCGCTTTGCTCAGGGCAACATGGTTGACCAACGGCAAACGGACTTTCATAAACAGCTCCATGGCAACGACGCGAAACTTGTTTTATCACGTGACAGCTTTTTGCCGCGGCCTCTTCCATATCTGTGAATGGACGTAAGTAAAAATATATATAAATAAAACACTTGAAACTGTCATATCGATTTCCAGTTCACTTAGACACCTTTTTTTAATGAAAAATATACAAATAAGCATAATAGAGACTTATAGTCTGATACCACCCACTTTAATGTCAAACATTTATGCTGGTAACTGACAAAATAAATAAAATAAATAAAGACATTAAGTTCTTCTGTTTGTTCAGTGCAGCATGTAGTGTGTGCGGATCCTGTTTACACAGCAATCTACAAGGCACTAGCTGTTTAACACCCTCCAGTCTCTGTCGTTTTAACACGTGTACTGTGTGCAAAATACTAGCAGCTCAGATTAAAAAGTAATTTGTAAACTGTTTTTACTTGTTGACTCTGAAAAGCTGCAATTTATTTATATCAGCTTTAGTTTTCCACCAGAACCAGACATGAGGATGGATTTGGCGTTGCTGTTAAACAGACATTTTCCTTTAGGTGTTTGACTTCCAGGTGGCAGTGATTAACATAGTCGCCTCACAGCAGGAGGGTCTGGTTTAAAGTCTGCAGGTCAATGGGTTAACTGGTGACTCGAAATCACACCCATACAGGTGTGAACCGGAGGGAAAGTGGGTGTTTTTGTCTCTGTGTTTGAGTCCTGTGATCTAGTGAACTAGTGACCCCAACTCTCGCCAATGTCATCTGAGATTGCCTGCAGCACCATGATGAAGATAAACAGTTATGGAAAATGAATGTGTCCCTCCCTGCAGCTCTGGGAAAAACCTGTTGAGACCACCTTCAGTTGAGATTATTTTGTGCTTTAGTGACACACACATTTCAATATTTCATAGATTTTTTTCACGAGAAAGCATTAAATAATTATTCAGCTATTAGACACAGTAAATATTTCTTGTATTTCTCGTCACACAGTGTGAACAGACGAGAAGACGGACATGCTGGAGCTACGTGTCCCCAAAATGGCCTCCACTGGCCGTTGTCTGACACCTGTGGGGCTAACAGAAGTAGCCTGTTAATTAACGCTAATTAAGATAATTTACTTGAATTACTCAGGACAACATGTGATATGTGGCTGTCAACACAGCAGGTGTGTTTATATAAAAGTAGTTATAATATAATAAAGTAAAATAAACAGTTAGCTAAGTTAGTGGCGGTTATGTGTGAAGTAAGCTATAAACCGAGCTAAAGCTAACTTAACCGTTTAACCGTTACCGAGCTCGACCGTTAGCTACCGTTAGGCATAAAAATAACGTTAGACCTAAGAGAGAAAACTAGCAACGGTGCTAATAACGTAGCAATAAAATAAATATACACAATAGACGATGTTTATAAGACACGTAAACGCCACATCTTAATGAAAAAAAATAAAATAAATGATTTTCACGTTTATTCATGTGTAGTACTTGGAATTTCTACACTGTCACCGGTCCTTGAAGGCAGCAGTGGTGCATTCACTTGAGTAAGTTACATGTTATGCTACTTTATTCTTATACTATTGTATAAAAAATAGAACATAATATAATATCATGAAACCACAATGATTATATAACACTTTCAAAGGGACATTCTCAGTACTTAAGTATACTTTTACTCTTAATAGAGTATTTTATATGCTGTATTTCTGAGTACTCTTTTCACCACTGGAAGGCAGGATGGGGACATGTAGTAAACAATCAGACCCTCCCTCTCTGTCAAGTGGCTGTGGACGTCCTGCAGGTGTCGCTGTCAGCGGACTGCTAAAGCCCCATGCCTGGCTGACAGCAGCAACACAACGTGGGTGTCAGCCTGCTGTCAGCCAGGGCCCCTGTGTCAACAGCAGAGGGAAGAAGAACAAGAACAAGAAGAAGAAGAGACACAGAGGAGGAAACCAGAAAGTAACCCTGCTGTAGACATGGACCTGCGGTCTGAGCTGCTCAAGTCCATCTGGTACGGCTTCACAGCCCTGGACTTGGAGAAGAGCGGTAAGGTGTCCAAGTCTCAGCTGAAGGTGAGTGGACTACCTGGACTATAGGAAACTCTTTTTGTAGTTTAAAAATTTAAGTTTTTGTTTGAAACTTTGTCTCCTCATTTCATAATCCATCACGTGGGCTCGCTCTGAGGAAGATGAGGTGAAAATATTTGAAGTGCTCGGGCAAACTAAAGGTCATAACTGCAACTGTATCTGTCATATTTGAAGAGTTTGAGCTCCAGGAAATGAGGGTGTATGCAATCTCATTACTTATCATCATCATCACCAATGTTTCCTGTGTGAAACTCTTTTTTTTGAATGGCACGCTGGCCAACAAGGAACAAATTTGTTCCCTATATTTCGAGTAAAATGCTTTCGCTGCTTAAAAAGAGGGCACAATATGCACCTCTGTCTGGCGAGAGCACGAGAGTAACAGTTTGTTCTCAGTCTGTATATGAATGGGAGCCCTCATCTCCAAGCTGTGCTTGCAACTAGGCCTCCATGTACCAGCTTGTAGTGCAAAGGATCCTGTGGCACTGGACCTGACCACAGAACAGCCTGTTGAATAGAGTATCTTCACGCCATGAGCCCATGTATGTACAAAGAACATTGTTACAGTTGGAGCGAGGACAAAGTGGAAACATATTGGTGATTGTTGTCTCTTGTCACAGTGCATCAATGAAGCCAGTGTATGTTTGTTGATCTCATCGTTATGTCACTTGGTCTTGGTGTGGATTTCCAGCCACCTCCACGTTTGTTTCTGCTGCGATGTGCTGCCTGGCTCGCAGCGAAATCAGCCTCATGACTAGGCTTATCCCCCTCACGCAAGCAAGCCAGTGTACAGGCACCATGTTTTTTAAGACGCGCTCAGCAGTTTGCATGCCTCTGAAACGACAGATGTTGTAGTGCACTGGAGCCTAGAGACAGGATGTGGTTATGGCTCAACACTCGGAGACTGGTTGTCTGATAAAAAAGCATCAAGAAATCTCAAGACGGTGCGCACTTTGCGTCAGTTGAAGAAAATTAGAGCAGTGAATGTAAAAGCCTGGTTTTATGGAGTAAAATCCACTTTGACACATGTAGTAATTCATGTAGTATAAAAGTGATTATATTAATGAGAGTAATACACTGTTTACATATATTTTCTTTGTTATTTATAGCTTAAAAAGTAACATTTTGTTACATGTCTTGTGTCTTTGTTTTATTGCCTTTTATCTATTTTATTTTATTTTATTAATATTGTTTCACTTTTCAAATTTCTATTCATATTTTTCAATGTTATGACACCTGTAAAGCACTATGAGCTTGTGCCACACATGTATTATGATTGTTTCTCTATATTTTGTTACACTTATAAATAACACAATTATTTTTTGGAACATAATTATTTTTGGCAACAGGAATTAAATGTTTCAGTTTCAGTACGTAGTTTTGCATTCACGCCTGTAAAACCTTTGATTTTTCTGATTTAATTCTGCACCTCTGTGCTGTCCTTTTTATTATTTATGTCCTGTTCTTTTTGCTTTTTCAGGTGCTGTCTCACAACCTGTGCACAGTCTTGTGTATCCCACATGATCCAGTAGCTTTGGAGGAGCACTTCAGGGACGATGATGACGGTCCAGTTTCCAGTCAGGGTTATATGCCTTACCTCAACAAATACATCTTGGATAAGGTGATAAAAACAGCAACTATATCCTCTTTTTTCTTTGTTAATATTGTAATGTGGTGTAATGACGGATGCTGCCAGTATTTTTTAATCTCTGCATTTTGTTGTTGTAGGTTGTTGAAGGCTCTTTTATTAAGGAAAACGTAGATGAGCTCTGTTGGACTCTTACGGCAAAGAAAAACTACCAGACAGACAAAACCAGCAGCACTGTTCTGCCAGAGAAAGATGCTTTTCGACTTTGGTGCCTTTTTAATTTTCTATCTGAAGACAAGTACCCTTTGGTTATGGTCCCTGATGAGGTACGTTCAACTGGAATATGAATTTCTAGGAGAAAGATCCTTTATGTCTTTATATGCTTTTACTCTGAAGGTGAAGTTTTTCTTGTTCACCTCCTCTTCAGTCAAAGCACAACTGGACTGAAAAAAACAAACAAACATTTTTTAGAGGAAGATTATACAAGCAAATAAATGTACATGTCTTGATCATCGTTGCGTATGATGATAGTAACAGATGCTTCTAAATTTAGCCACGTGGATATTTCAAGTGATCGTGCTGTTGTTGTTGAGTATAATTCTGAGACTGTAGTCAGTAATCTGTGACCTAAAAATGGTGCTGGATCTTTGACAACCACTAAATACAGGCTGAAGCCTCATTTCTTGCCATCATGGAACACGGTGCTCTTTTCATGCAGCAGTGTGGGCTTGTTTCTCACTTGCAAACCCTCGTTTTGGTTTCCTGTCGTGTGTTTTTCACAGCTGCTGCCAAGAAAAAAAGACCTACATTTCAAGGGCAGAGTAGTTTCTATCATGCTGAATTTAAGAAAACGCTGTCCAGTTTTATTTTGGTACATGCTTCATACACCGACCACTGTAAAAAGATTTGTGGTATAATGAGTACTACAGGGTCGTAAATACTGTTACTAACGTCACTTTAATTATGAAACAACATGAAAAAAAAGAGAGACAGCCAGACTGATGTGGTTTTATTGAGGTGTGATCGTTACAATAGTGTTTTTCTGGAAAACTGGAAACCACAAAATAAAGTGGATAAATTACGTAACACCAGACTGCTCTCATCTTTTCTGACAACTAGCAATTTATTGTAAACCATTACCTAACTGGAGTGAAGTTAAAAAGAAAGTAAATGAAATTAACTAAAATTGGGTACATTTAGTAATTTAGTACAAAACAGTAAAAAAAGTACTTAATTAGAGTAAAAGAAGTTAGTTAGTTACTTCCTGCCCTGCGTATAATGCAGTAAAGATGAACAATCTCACCCTCAAGACCTTTGTTTCTTTTTTATCTATTTAGGTGGAGTACCTCCTCAAGAAGATATGCATGGCTATGAGTATTGAGTTCAACTGCGTTGAATTAGAAGACTTCTTCTCCCAAGACTCGGTGCAGCAGAGCGGCATTACTGTCTGGATTTTTCTGGGGATGATGAACTCGGGAAAGATAACCAGAGGAATAGATAAGAGCATAACCACCATGGCTATAGAGGAAGTTTACAGGGAGATAGTTGGTGATGTCCTCAAGGAGGTAGGAGACCCATCATGCCAGCCGAGGTCGGTGTTTTGGTTCCTGCTCTGCATTGTGTCCGTGATTGTATATGTGTTGGTGTGCATGTAGGGTTATCTGTGGAAGAAAGGCCAGCTGAGGAGGAACTGGAAGGAACGCTGGTTCACCTTAAGGCCAAGCAACTTGTCCTACTACACCGGGGAGGACCGCAAGGAGTGCCAGGGCAACATAGCTCTGGATGGGAACTGCTGTGTGGAGGTAAGCAGTTAACACTGGAGAGAACTGTGGCTTTTTATAACAATGTATTCCTTGTCACTTTGCCTAGAAATGAAATACATTGCTCATTTGTTTTCTTGTGTACGTATGAGTCATTCTTTATGCCAGCGGTTCCCAACCTGGGGGTGGGGACTTCCCCAAGGTGTCTCAAGATGAATCTCAAAGGTGTATTTTTTCATGACTTCACTCGTCTTTGGGTTTTCTTGTGACTTACAGGAAAATGGTACCTCCAAATATAATCCACGTAAAAGTCAGGTTCTAGCTGAATTGCTCAGATATGTTCAACCAGTTACTAGGGACTGTATGAAAATTGTTGGGGTGAGGAGAAGGACAGAACATTATGTCTGTCCCTCCAAGTGTGCTTATACATTTTTTTATAATCTTAACACCATGGAATTGGTACAGTTTTGGCATTAATATCTAAAAGTGCACATCTAATAAGATTATGTACTCCAATTTTAACATTAAAATGTGCTTCCACTGATTTAACATTGTCAGATTATCAATTGACACTTGCTACAAGTGATTAAAATCAACGCAGCAGAGCCAGTGATATCATCGTTTTCATTCTATACACTCCTCTTATATGTCAAAACCTCACACTTATGTATCCTCAGTGCAATAAAAGCAGAATTAGCAAGTGCAAAACATTACAGACTCGATAGCTGGCTGGAATATTAGACTCGATTTACATTTTTACATTTAATACTGTTGTTCTGCTTTCTGTTCAGATACACAATGAAGTGAAGGTGGAAGCTGCTGTAAAATAGTGACAAATGACGTGGCACTAATCACTAAAGATCCTCCCCCTCTCTTCTGAAGAATTTAGACTACCCACCCTTCTGCAAAGGAGAAAACATACATAACCATCCCCCCTTTTCTGAACCACCCCACCCCCATTAAGTTTCAAACAGTCCCCAAATACACATAGCTTCATATTTAGGTGTCATAATCCGAGAAGGTTGGGAACCATCATGTTTATAAAAAAAGGTACATAGTGAATGTCGCCTTGTTTCACAGTCAGATTTAGGATTTCCTCATAAATCTCACATAGCTCAAGTGGACTGAACTCAATATTAGTCTCTCATGAATGAATCACTCCAAACATGGAGCCTACAGTAGTAGAGCTGGAGTCGAGCGATTGTTACCCCAAGCTGTTTTTGCTGGCTTTCGACTTGAACACCGGGTTAATTATTAACTCATCAATGCCACACGAGTGATGACAAACAAAAATCTGGACAGGTTCTGTTATTTCTTTCTACTAAACTCACTACACGCTGCACCATGTGATAAAGGAAAACAAGCAATCATTCTAAAATCATGCTTTATTATAGGAAGTAGACGATGATCAAATATTGTTCGGTCGTACAAAATGGATCAAAAACATCCTTTACCCAGTGAGTTCACCTTTTTTTTTTCTCCTCCTCTCTACTGTATATTTACGACATGGTCACAACACATGTAAAAAGAGACAAGACAATGCATGATGAAGGGATCTTTATTCATAAAAATGACTGTTTTGCTTGATGAACAGGTGCTGCCAGACCGGGATGGGAAGAGGTGCATGTTTTGTCTGAAAACCCTCTCCAAGACGTATGAGATGAGCGCCTCAGACACCAAACAGAGACAGGAGTGGACTACAGGTCAGAGGAGACTCACTTCACTGATCACTGATAGAGTTTGATCTTCGTATGAAGACATTAAACATAATCTTCTTCACAGCCATTCAAACAGCCATCAGGCTGCACGTGGAGGGGAAAAACTCCCTCCACAAAGATCTGAAACTGAAGCGCCGCGAACAACGTGAGCAGCGGGAGAAGAGACGACAAGCCAAGGAGGAGGAGCTGCAGAGGCTGCGGGCCCTGCAGGAGGAGCGGGAGCGCAAGCTGGCGGAGCTGGACCTCCTGAAGGAGGCGCAAAAACAGGCTCAGGCTCTCCTGGAACAGGACGAGCAGAGGAGGCGTCAGCAGCACGAACAGCTCCAGCGGGCCCTGGAGGTCCAGCTGCGAGAGGCTGAGGAGGTGAGTGTTCAGGCCCCCCAAAAAAAGAGTTCAAATTCAGAAGCAGAAATGTGAGAGTGTTAATTTCTTTGCTATTTGTGGTACATCTCAAGGCCCGGGTCAGTATGCAGGCAGAGATGGCTCTGAAAGAGGAGGAAGCAGAGAAGCAGAGGAAGAGGATCCAGGAGCTGGAGGAGATGCAGAAGCGTTTGGAGGAGGCGCTGCAGCAGGAGATCAAAGCCAGGCTGGATGAGGAGGCCTTCCGTTTGGCTCAAACGGGGTAAGAGTGTTATATGTTTCCACCCGTCTCCACAAACACACGATTAGAGATTTGTATACACTTTCACAGCGCGATAAGAAGTCATTTGTTTGGGTTAAGAGCCTGTGAACATTAATCTGTGAGCTGTAAGTGGGGAGGTGCCTTTGTGTGCAGACAGCAGACATTAAGCTTCACTGTTGAAAGGAGTTCATGTTGCATTATGTTCCTGAGGAAGTTAAGCTGCCAACAGAGGAAGTTGTTAAATATTGCCATAAGTCAGATATGTTGTGTCGCTGTGTCTGTGGTCTTTCAGCCTTTTCAAACAAAACATTTCTGAGGAATTGATTATATAAATCTGCAAACAGATTTCAGGCCGTGCATGTTTGCTCACTGTTGTGTCCAAAACATAGACTTAGAAATATCAGATTCTCTTAAACCGCGAGGAGTCAGTTTGTTGTTTTTTCTCTGTTGTGTGCAGGTTACTGGCCGAGGAGGAGGAGAAAATGAAGGCCCTGATGTCCCTGCAAGAGGAACAAGAAGAGTACATCCTGAAAACACAGCGGGAGAAGCAGGAGCTGAAACAGGAAATGGAGGCCAAGTCCCGGGCCCTGGACGAGGCGCAGAGGCAGCTGGAGGAGGTCCGCGCCAACCGGCACCGGGTTGACCAGGATGTAGTGGTAAGAACCAAAACATTCTCACTGAATTCACAGTTAAATAATAACAATTATCATCCAGACTAGGAAGGAAATGTTGGCACCTGAATGCCAACATTTGATGTTGTGCACCTGTTTAGATGAATTTTAAGTTTTAAATTAAATAATACTTGTTATTGATTCATTTTTGTTAACCTTCATTTAACCATTTAAGAGCCCGTTGACATTTAAAATCTCATTCACAATAATGACAGAGCCAAGAAGACAGCAAAATCATGTAGTTGTATGATACAATATGCAGTACAGCACATTAATGAGACAAAATAGACATCTATTATGGTCTATCCTTCAAAACAATTCAGTAATTTCAAAGTCCAACCGGAAGTTTCAAACAACACACTGAGCGGTTTTCTGTCTGTCCTTTGAAGACTTCAGATTTGTAATAAATCTTTATAATTTGATGATGGGCGATCATTTGTAAGTGGGAGTTTAAATCTGCCAAAACTGTAAATATGTTTTTTCTTTGATACGGCAGACTGTTATGAGTTTGATGTGAAAGGATTCGTATTACTGATGTTGATTATTAGTTATAGTTGGTATTAACGCTGACATAAGTTGCTCTTTTTCTTTCTGACAGGCGGCCCAGAGGAAACTTCGCCAGGCGAGCACCAACGTCAAACACTGGAACGTCCAGATGAACAGGCTGATGCGACCGATCGGACCAGGAGGTATGTGTCCCGCCTGCACACTGTGTGACACGACCAACAATTTTTCATAGAAGATATTTTGACTTGTCACAGCCTTTAAATAAATAAAAAAAAAGATGGCTTAGCTCCTTTTAGCTGTTTTAATTTCAGGGACCTGGTGTTGTACATGCTGGATCACTGTTGCACTCAATGTTATGACTTGACTTATTGGGACACAACAGTTTCCTACTGTTGCCAGGTTTTGATGTAGAAATAGCACAACTTTGACCATATTTCTAGAAAATCAGCAAAAGCAAATGCAGATTTCTGCATTTTTCCATCCACTACCATCGAATATTAGAAGCATCAACATAAACGAAAACAGCTGATAAAGCTAAACCATTAAACCAGTGCAGAATAAGCTGACATAAGCAATAAAAGGCTGCAAGTCAAACTTGAAACAGTGGGAAACAACGTGTAAAGTTCAACATTTGAATTGTATCTCCAGAATGAGCTGTAGGTTTGGGTGTAGGTTGTTGGGTTGATATTTAAATAGCTTCAAGTAGTGTGACTCACTTTTCTTAGATGAGCTTGTTTGTGAATAAATAATGGTAGTTATTTCTCACACATTTATCTGTTCATATACTTCCTGAAATTCAAATTATTTTTTTAACCGTCTATTTCTGCATCTTCGTCTACAAACCTCACGTGTTACACGTGTTACAGGCACTAATCGGACTTAGCTTCGCCACGTTTTCTGAAGGTTTTTTTTGTGTTGTTTTCAGAGAAGCGACCGTCGTTGGGAAGCTCTTTCTCAAGCTTCCAGGTCCCAACACAGAGAGATCCAGGGCTGCGTCTCAGGAGGAGATCAGGATCAGAGGATCAGGACGAGGAGAGCAAAGAAAATGTTGAGAACCGAGCCGGGAATGAGAAACGTCACTCCCATGCCTCTAATGGAGACATGGACATCCCCTAAAAACATGAATCAGAAAGGCTGCATAGATCACCTCTGTCACTCTGAGGTTTTCTGATGGTCTCTCCCTGTCTAAATGTGTGAACAGCATGAAAACAGTGAAACATCTACATGTTAAACTGAATTTACAGTACTAGCACTTCTAATAAATGTTGAATTTACTGACCTCACTTCACAGACGGCAGCAAAACATTTATGAGAAGTTGCATTTGAAAGAATTCACTGCTCAACTAATGCTTTGACTGCATCCTGTGTGAGGCCTGTTCTGGACATAAACGATACCTCAGTGCAACGGAAAATGAGCTGTAAGCAAGATCCTGAAAGTACACAGTGAGTTGTGATGTTTAAAAGCTAATACTTACATCCAATACAAGAAGCTTGTTTGTTTAGCTCTGTAATATAGACACATAACATTTTTGTATATGTATTTTTGGGTGGGGAGGATAGGGAGGAGGGTGGCTCGACTTTCTGATGTAAAAAGTTCAGTATTAGAGTTTAGCGTTATTTCAGTCTAAGCGTATCACTTCTGATGAACAGGAAACATATTGAGAGAGGGAGAGAAACTCTCGTTTAACTTCCTGTTTCTACTGTCAGTTAACATAATTGTAAATAAAAGTGTGAGTTGATGCCTTACCCTGATCACTGCCTGTATCTTTACTGTGTGCAGCACGCATTTTAAACAAACTTTGATCTTCACTTCCATATAAGTCTGAACTGATACTTTACCCAGTGAACAGCTGAAATAAATACTTAAGTATTTGTATAGAAGTTAAAAATATAAATAAATAACATTTTAATAACAAAGACCACATAATGAAAGAAGTTGTAGTTTGCAAACTGCATGTCCGCTTTGGTTTAAATTTTGAGTCTACGTAATTTGTTCGTTGTCATCAGGATGTGTCATCACTGACTAATTTGGCAGCACTTACTGATGAAACACTCGGCTCATTTGAGTGAACAGAGACATCCGCTGACAAACGGCACATACTGCACGTCGGCTGGACTCATGATAATCCATAACTTCTTCTTTAAAGTCTAATTGTCATTTTTTTGTCTATTTTTCACTCTGCTTAGTTATTCATATGCCATATGTACAATCCAAACCACAAAATAAATAAAAATACATCAAAATATATAGTATTAAAATACTAATTTTTATACTCATTTATAGAAACAGTTCTGCTTATTTAGAGGAAAACATCAGAGTCTTTCTTAATTTTTATCTTAAATATCCAGCTGACCACCTCTGAAACCCCTATCTAAATTGCACAAGGGAAAGGGAATGGTTACATTTGTTTAAGGTACACATGTAACCTGTGAAATGTGAAGCATGTTATACTGGGTATCCCCTCTGCCTGTTACATGTAGATGTAGATCAGATGATGTATTTGTTGTCCAGGTCTCTTTCCCATCTACGACAGATATGTTTTTATTTTTTTATATTTGGTCTACATAATGGTGAGAGAATTACATCACATAACAACTGTTTCACAACCTTAACTCAACTAAATGCTGCAAGTAGTAGAAAAAACTGAGAATAAAACTGAAACACTGAGTTTATTGCAGTTTAAATGTATACACCATGGCTAGATTAATCATGAAAAGTCAAAAATAGCCTACCTACATATTTGGAAATAACATTTACTTATTGCCCTGTTGTACCTGTTTTTATAGACTCAGCAATGACTGGTTTAGTACAATGTTACAATAACAAATAAAGAGGATGTGTAGCATTTAGTGTCAGTGCACCAGTGCAGTCACCTCACCCTTTCCTTGCAACATGAATTATGATGAAAACAAAACAAACAAACATTAGAGGCCCTGTTTTAGAGCCAGTGTTTCGTTTGTCTGTTCTGGGCTACTGTAGAAAGAGAGTGGATCAACATGGTGGAGTCCATGGAAGAAGACCCGCAGCATCTGTAGATAGATAAAAGGTCTTATTTCTTTCCACTTATGCACTAATAAAAACATATTTTAAAGTCAACATAAAGTCTGCCATAATAAGTGAATAGTAAATACAGCCCTAAATCTTACACACTGAACCTTTAAGGCCTTATTGTGAACATTGGTGCTGCCAAACATATTATTATGCTGCACAGTGACCAGTGAGCCTTTTAGGGGCCTCAGAGAAGTGTCTTACTTTAATCATTTTATTCAAATCAAACTGCATGTATCAATGTATTTATTCATTTATGCAGATGGGATCAAAGCCACATAAATCTTGTTGTTGTTGTCAAATGCAGAATAAATCCATGTCCATGTTGCAGATTACCAGAAACAGCAGTGCACATTAGGGTTAAAGGAGACCTTGACTCCACTGAAAGCTGTTTGTAGGCCTGGTGTGTGTGTGTGTGTGTGTGTGTGTGTGTGTGTGTGTGTGGTGTGGGGGGTGCTATGTCCTGGCATGTGACGATGGAGGAGGAGATGTGGGGAGTGAGTGAGTGAGTGAGTGAGGCAAAGCAAAGCAAAGCAAAGCAAAGCTAGGAGCAACAAGGAGAGTCGGGGAGGGATTATCAGTTAACTGTGCTTATCTCCATGTGATATGGTGACGAACAAAAAAGTGTCCCAACTTGCTTTTTCCTTTTTTTTTTGTTTTCTCGGCGGCGTTTTGTCAGCTCGCTCGCTCACATGAAGGCCTGAGCCTTAATCTTTAAGTTTATGTTAGCGGTCTGACGTTAGCTCCCGCTGCTAGCTGCTGCTGCTGCTGACTTCAGACAACTTGTCAACAGCCGATCGATCCTGGACCGGGGGATTTTTGAAGGGGTTTCTGCCACTTGTGTCATTTTGAGCCTGTTGGCACGCTTCTCACAAGCGTAAACATCAACCAAGCGGCACTATTTGGGAGAGGTAAGCTACCAAAAGGCACGACGGGCTGACGTTATTTAAAGGCACTCACGGGAATGTGGGTCAGCCGCGCTAACGGCTAGTCAACACTCAAGGTTAGTAGCTAACTAGTTAGCCGACACTCCTCGACGGCTTACCGGCTGGTTAAAGCCAACTCAGACGTCTCATACATGTGTCGTTTCAAGTACAGAAGGTTCAAGTGTCTTTAAGTTGGCTGTCCTGTTGTGTGTTAAATGTTTATATCCAGGAACGGTGCTGTCAGTGACTGTTTTAATTCACAGTCAATGTTAGCGGTTATTTCCGAGAACCAGTGTGACAGGTTGGCCGCTGGTCGACAAGTCCTAACAGTCCTGCTTAATGTCGAGTCTTTTCTGATTTATTTCACTCCGAAACCTTATGAAAACCTAAGTTTACACTTAATCCCACTTTTTGGCTATCTCCTTATAGCAGAAATCACTGTGAAAACATCGCTATTAAGCTGGGGATGTTTGTCAGAGCGCTGTTAGCTGCATACATGGGCGGATTAATCCACTAGGGGGCCGCGGGGCAAATATGTAACCCCCCCCCACTCCAACTCACTCACCCACCCACCCCCAAAGCCCTCTCCCCTACCGCCTCCAACCAGCGATCAACACTGCTCAATGTTGATAGTGCATGCACCCTGTCCCCTTAAAGCAGTCACCAAGTACACTGTGCACCCTACCATGGGACGAGGCAAACAATAATACAGATGTCTCCCAGCTCCAGGAGAGATAAGTTTACTTTTTAAAGATAGTGGAGGACACAGTGAGATGTTTAGGACACTATAAAGAAACTGTGAATGGCTTAGGAAACTTGTAGTAATTTTAGCCTTACAGACAGATACTTTGACAGGAAATTGGTAAGTAGTAGTGAGCGATGTAAACATGTCTACAGTCAGATATTTGCCACAATGAGATGGTTACACTTTGGTAGCTGTCATATAAACATCTGTGTGTGTGTCTGTCAGACCATTGTGGTCATGTTCCTAATCAATGAGCTTGTTACATCAGCCATAAATGAGCACTAACCCAACTGCTTCTTATAATGGTTTCATTGATTAAAGTTCCTCTGTCACTATGACAGATTCCCATAAATCGGACGTTCGACTGGTCTGATCACATCACCGGCTGCCGCAGCGTGACATCCGGCTGCGGTGTTTGGATCTGTTTGAACTTGGCCGCATGTTGCAGCAGTAAAACAAAGTTTTAAAAAAAAGTTTGTTTTTTTGCTTTAATCCATGTAGGTTTCTCCATGATTATATACGTATTAATATCAGGATATAAAATAACATGCAATAACAGATTTTATGCATCTCTTTTAATAAGTTGTTGCGAGTCCGTCTTCAGTCAAAACTGGGGCGTTCGGTGTTTCTTAATGGTCTGGGGCCCCTGCTTGTCTGTTCCGCTTGCCTAGAGGGGTAATCCAGGCATGTCTACACAGTGTGTGTATATCATGTCATAAGCCTATTACTATCAAGGACATTCCCTGGCTGCTTAAACACAACAACAACTAGTAGTGGACTGACTCAGACACCTAAGTAAACACGCTGTCAAAGATTAGTTCATGCGCTCACGACTATACTAAGACGTAAAGCTACATATGCGTGCTTACATGAAAACCGACATTTTCAGTGACGTGTCATGACAAGCTTTACACTCAATTTGGCTAGTGGTCACTGGAGTTATGGGATTGTTAACCACGCATATGCTGGATCTAGTAGCAATGTAGATGATTTGTGGACATTTGAGGCCTCTTGATAATGATCTGGTGGTCATTCTTGCTCTGTATTTTAAATGCTTATATTCTTCCATAGTGGGGCTATGATGGCAACGTGACAGGAGGGGAGCCGCTGAGTCAGCTTCAACAGGAACCATGGAACGGTTTCAACAAACTGCTACAGAGCAGCACGACAGGGTGAACGGCTACTGCGAGCCCAAATCCCCCCAGGACACGGCCGATGTCAGGTGGACGGCACTGGAGGGAGAGTCCGGAGGTTCAGACAGCTGCGGGGGGACAAGCGTGTCGGAGCTGACGGACCTGCAGGAGTTGAAGGCAAGGGAAAGTGAGGACGAGGAGGAGAAGGAGGAGAAGGAGGAGAAGGAGGAGAAGGAGGTGGTTACTGCCTCTAAAGGCTTGAGAGGGGACCATAAGAAAAAAGAGAAAGAGAGTTTGGATCAGGAGAACAGCAAACAGAACAGCAGTGCAGCATCCAGCTACACGGGTAACACTTTTAATTCAAAATCCTTGAAGCGTGACATATTTAGATGACAGGTAATTGTTGAGCTTTAATATCCATGCGTTTTTCTTTTATGCAGACCTGTCACAAACCTCGTCGCCGTCGCTGTCAGAACAGCTGCGTCTGGGCCGAGAGGACAGCACAGGAGCTGGGATCAGCGTGGAGTGTAAGGTCTGCGGGGACAAGGCCTCTGGATTCCACTATGGCGTGCATGCCTGTGAGGGCTGTAAGGTAATACATGTGTCACAGCAGTATAGCAAAATAAAATTACAAAGTTCAGTCACCATCATTTTGTGCTGTCTCACATGAGTTACTGAACCTGTTGCGTTGTTGCTCACTCAGGGTTTTTTCCGGCGAACCGTGCGGATGAAACTGGAATATGATCGCTGTGAGCGTTCCTGCAAGATTCAGAAGAAGAATCGCAACAAGTGCCAATATTGTCGCTTCCAGAAGTGCCTGTCTTTGGGAATGTCCCACGACGGTGAGAGAGGAACATATTTTTGCAAATTAACTCCATAAATCAAGGCCATGTTGTCTTCTTACAAATCTAAATTTGAATTGAAATGAAACTTTTTTTATTGTGATTACCTGTTTGTTTTGGAGGCAGAGGAATTGATTTTCCAGCTCAGATTTGTAACTAATTGGTAAATAAATATGTTTGTGCACACTGTTTATTGACAAGATTACATTTTTCTGTAGTCTCATGTCATTTTGAAACACACAGTTTCTCCAGTATCATTGCGATGATGGCAAAGTCTTGACAAAGTGATTTCCCCCTGAAATTTTAAGACACAGCAAGTGTGTGTTTGTGTGTGTTTGCTCAGCGATCCGATACGGACGTATGCCTGAGGCGGAGAGGAAGAAGCTGGTGGCGGGTCTGCTTGCAGAGGAACTGAACCATGGCAAGCCGGGGGGCTCAGACCTGAAGACCTTGGCCAAACAAGTCAACACAGCCTACCTGAAGAATCTCAGTATGACCAAGAAGAGGGCCCGCAGCATCCTGACAGGCAAAACCAGCAGCACATCGGTATGTTACAGTTTTAGGGCACGTCATCTGACCTGGTCGACGTGGTTTTACACCTCAGTTTGTTTTGAAACTAAAGGGTATCCGTGATCAATATAATGTTGTCAGGGAAATCTGACTCAGACCTGTAACTGCTTGTTGCTTGAAATGCTATCTAATTTTGAAATTTAATAATTAACAATAATATTGTTATACTGTAGATCGTGAATTATTGTTAGTCTAACTTATTCTGGTTTAGAGTCTCATCTTAAAAATATATAAGAGACCACAAACTGTTTATATATAATCCAATCTTGTGTTTTATGCTAATTCTCAATATCTTGCACTTCACAAATCTAATACCGGGAAGTTCTTTTCAAGTCTTTGGAATTCATAAGAATTTGTTTTTTGTCCTCCTCTTAGCCGTTTGTGATCTATGACGTGGACACACTCTGGAAGGCAGAAAGTGGTTTGGTATGGAGCCAGTTAGTTCCAGGTGCACCCCTGACCAAGGAGATTGGGGTCCATGTTTTCTACCGCTGCCAATGCACCACGGTGGAGACTGTGCGAGAGCTCACAGAGTTTGCCAAGTGCATTCCAGGGTTTGTGGACCTCTTCCTTAATGACCAGGTGAGTCACTGTCTACTCAGTGTGTCGTACAGCAAGATGATTTGTACATGGCCGGCTTAGTTCAGGCACTAATAGACACTTGTTTGTGTACTTTCTGCAGGTGACTTTGCTGAAGTATGGCGTGCATGAGGCTATATTTGCCATGTTGCCCTCTCTCATGAACAAAGACGGGCTGTTGGTCGCCAATGGTAAAGGCTTTGTGACCAGGGAGTTCCTGCGCAGCTTAAGAAAACCCTTCAGTGAGATCATGGAGCCCAAGTTTGAGTTTGCTGTCAAGTTTAACGCTCTGGAGCTCGACGACAGTGACCTGGCCTTGTTTGTTGCTGCCATTATTCTCTGTGGAGGTGAGACTGAAGGGTTTATTAGTGAATTGTCAAGAATG
Source organism: Larimichthys crocea (assembly GCF_000972845.2). Classification (NCBI taxonomy): domain Eukaryota; kingdom Metazoa; phylum Chordata; class Actinopteri; family Sciaenidae; genus Larimichthys; species Larimichthys crocea. Next base: position 17,173,189 of record NC_040025.1, read on the forward strand.
TCCGATTTGCTTGTTGTCGTTGTTTTTATCTGTATTTGTGTGTCTGACTTGTAGCAGACACTGTCACTGCTATTTGTACCACTAAGAAGTTTTTACAGGGAAACTGTAAATGTCAAAGACATTAATAATCATCTTTTAATTGGTTAATCTATTTAAATGAACCTATAATATAAATCTGAATTAAAATTAAACCTTTGTGAAACATGCTAAACATGTAATTTTTACAACTAGTGAAACTAAATTTTCATACTCTGGTATGTATGATGGTATTAGATTGTGTACTATTGAAACATCCTAAAAAAAAAACGTAAACTTTACTCAGAAACTCTGCTTGTTTGCTCAAACTCTGCCTCCTTCTTCTTTTCCCAGATCGTCCTGGGCTAATGAACGTGAAGCAGGTGGAGCAGAGTCAGGACAGCATCCTTCAAGCTCTGGACCTCCATCTTCAAGCAAACCACTCTGACTCAGTCTACCTCTTCCCCAAACTGCTGCAGAAGATGGCCGACCTCCGTCAGTTGGTTACCGAGAACGTTCACCTTGTCCAAAAGATCAAAAAGACTGAGTCGGAGACCTCGCTCCACCCTCTACTACAGGAGATCTACAAAGACATGTATTAGTATTCTCCAGCACAGACTGTTTTAGCAATACTGTTACAGACTGAAATTTACATTTATAATGATACACTGCATACAGTACAAGCACTGTTCCACGTACAGGCATGGATTTTAACATGCAGATGAGGCAAGGTCAACGTGGTAGGGCTAACACAATCAGTAAAGTCTTCTCAATGTCAGCATTACCCTCAGCACAGTGGTGTGAGTGTGTGTGTACATGTGTGTGTGCATGTGTGTGTGAGAGATGAGCATCTGGAATCATTTGCTGCAAGTCCTAGTTTCCCACAGCGGTCACCTGACAGAGAGAGAATGATATGTTTTCTAACCGAGGCTGCTCCGATTACATTCGAATAGCAAAACTGACCCCAGAGCAGCGTCTAGAGAGAGAGCTTCTCCTCACGTGTGAAGGAAAAGTATTTCATGTTCTTACACCGATGGCATAGTTGAAGTCGAAAAGAGCCGTAAAGTTTGCACTGTGCAAGAGTTTCTTATAAAGCCAATGTCTTTGGTCGAGTGACTTGTTCACAGACTTTTGGTAAAGCTGAAGATGCACAAATTGTTTTTTGTTTTGTTTAAATCTTCATTGTCATCGTCATCATCACCATCGTCATCATCAGTGACTGCTACTTTGCCATTTGGTTTATAGCACACAAACTGGGCTGGCTCCAGCAGTGTAGAGCTCTCTCAAAAGCAGCTGTCTGTGCAATACCATTTCCATTTGTCAATAAACGTGGACATCCAAGATATATAGATTTTGTCTTAAAGCCATCTACCTAAGTGGTAACTAATGGACTATGCTGCACAGATTTGTTTCTGAAGCTGACACTATAAACACATGACCCATTGAAGTACAAGGGACCGCATGTTTTTATTGTTTTTCTTTAGTTTGACATGCAAAATGATCATGAACTTGCCATTTTAAGGGTTTCTTAGTTTATTCTTTGTAATTATGTTACTAATTATTTGTAATTTTTGATCATATTTGTAAGGGCAAAACATGAATTATCATCTCGTTGTATGTATCAAGTATGTGTTGTCTTTCGTATTTCATTTTTTTTCTCTCCTGCCTATTTTAGTCGAGGTTGTACCAAATATATCATCGAGCATACCAACAACAAACTTTTCCTTGATGAGGAATTTGGATTTCAAACGCCTTAGCAGGATTTACCTAAAAACCAGCATACTGTATCATGATGTCATCATTGGGATTAGAAATTAACATCCATCATCTGGTATCATGGGTCGTTTCTGTGTTCACCCGAGGTATAACCACAGTCCTAGATTACTATCCTTTTTGTGTACGATCTGATTTGTCTTTTGTTTGTTTTTTTAGCCAGGATTCACACATTTCCAACTGTTTCCCCCTCCGTACTCTGTAGGACCTCTTTTGTTTTCACTGTTCTTCTGAATGGACTTCAGTTTGTCAGCACTGGTGCACACAGTCCACGTTCAGAAGTCTCCTCTTGTGCTCTTACTCTGTCTTGATCCCTATCTACCTCTAATGTATGATCTGTGACATTATTCCACTGTCTCATCTAATCTCTGACTTTTTTTTCCTTTTTTTAAAAATTGTTTTTGCCTTAATTTTCTGCTATTGGTACACATAGCAAAAATGTGTTATTATTATTAGAGGCTGAGGCTGATGTGCAGTGTGCCAAGATAGCAAAAGAGGGTGTGTGTGGATGGATAAAACAAGAAAGTACACCAAAAAAAAAGTTGATGTAAGCTACCTCTATGCCTGTGTAAGTGATGGATTGACTTGAATTAATTTTGTCCTTATAGTCCCATGTAACCTATCTGCAGATCTAGTTTAGATACATCTCACTTATAAAAATTTATTAGAAATATTAAATGATTTTTCTCCATTTATTATTATTATTATGAGGCTCATACACATGCCTGCAGTTTATTAACATAAACAATTAAACTTTGGACAAATTAATGGATAAATGAGAAATCAGAGTACGTAACGTAACAAACGTGAAACGTCACGTTTCTATTGGTTGGTTGCTAGGTTAATTAGTAAAAGGAACCGGCTGTCAACTATTTAGATAGTGAGATGGAGGGTGCTTGGCGGCAAGCTCAAAACACACGGAGGATGGACTCGGCCCGTAGTGGAAGTATCTGTAGGTAAGAGGCTGCCTGTAGGTTGTATACGAAGCCTGAATAACTGGACACGTTGTAGGGAAGTAGTTGGTGTAATACCGAGAAAAACGTTACAGAGTTAGTGACACCGAGAGTTGGTGTTAACTTTCAAATGCTGAGCTGCGTTCCTTTGCGGACGTTAAGCCGAGAAAGTGCAATTTTGGCATCTTTTTTTTTTAAGAATGTCATTATTTTAAATAAAAGCACACAACGTTGCTTTCTTTGTTTTTTTTATTTTATTTTATTTTATTTTTTAACGGGTGGTTGACTTTTATGAGAAGGGTGGTATACTGTGAAGCTGTGTGAATAAGTAGTTGGATATGTGTGAAGACTAACGTTAACGTTGAAACGCTGTTGTTAGGTCAGTTATTTGTAACGGTAACTCTCTGTGTATCTTAGTAACGCTCAGTGTGAAACTCAACGGGTCTGGCTAACGAGCTAGCTCCGGTTAGCTGAAGTTGGTAACTTTCACACAGCAGCTTTGAGTCTCGGCTTTCCGACGGCATGTAAACACAATATTTGAGCAGCACCCTACGTCAAAGTTTAATACCTTTGCCACTGTCCTGCTTGAAACACTCTGTTGTTTAGCGTTAAATCAGTCACCCTGTTTTTGTTTTGTTTTAAATAGTATCACGTTCAATAAGGAAACTCCGCTGTAACTTAAACTAATCTGGACGTGGCTAACTAGCTAGCTTCAGTTGGCAGCAGCTGGAAGCCTCGTTTTCCGACAACACGTAAACGCAACAGTTGAGCAGTTGATGGACCTTCGTGTATGTGGGAAAAGTAGCTACAAGTTTCATTAGATATTTCTGCCAGGTGTTCAGTGGCATTTAAAAGTAAAGCACGGTGTCTCTTTTTGTTTTTTGTTACCAGTTCTGTGCTTTGTTTACGCATGTGTTTAAATAACACACACCTTGATCCTGTCTTGGACCTAATTGCCTATCTAGACATAAAATTAAGACTTGTGCCTTGACTCTCATTCCTATGTCACCTGGGACCTTGAAGCAGAAGTTTTGGTTTGGTTATCTTCCTGGTTTAAAAAAAAAAAAAAAAACAATTTAAAAATAAAATACTGATGCATAAGGCAGGCAGCTTTTGTCTTGTCTCACACTTTGAATACAGCACACAGCAGAAATAAACATGTTTACAACCTGGTTCAAAAATCTTTTTTTGGTCTCTAACTAATTTCACCGTTCATGACATAGGTGACGTCACACACATGCTGTCCATTCTTCATACTGGCATTGGTTATGTCTAATGTATTGACTGGACCTGGCCATAGCAATGTAACACAGCTCTGGTCAAAATGTGTAATTTCTAAAAGTTAGTTACCATACAGATACCTGAAAGACATTGCTTATCAAGGCCTGTCACTCGACGCAGAGTTGTCCACAAACCTGAAACAGCTCTGGTTATAATGCCACATGGTGAATTATTCTCTTTTCGTTACAGGTGTTTCATAAATGGCTCTTGCAGATTTGGTCCAAGGTGTAACTATCGACATGAATGGCCAGGTACATCCCAGATATGTAGGTACTTTCAGAAAGGTGGATGCTGGTATGGTGAACGCTGCAGGTAAGTGTTTTTATTCCCCCACAAAAGTTGTATGTGAATGCATGAAAGAGAGGATGACCTGCAAACACATTTCCACAGCTCACTGTATGCTTTCCACCACTAGATATCTCCATGTCCTTCAACCTGAAGCTGACGCAGCTGTTGCAGGTAGAAGAAGTTCAGTACCAACAGTCTCATCCTCCAGTGTGGCTTACGCTCCACCCGACAGAAGAGGGTCAGAGCCTGCTCTTCTGCAGGCTGAGGCGATGTCCAGGCGTGAATGCAGCAGATCACAGTTTGTGGTTAATGTCTCGAATCCTCAACACAACACAGGGCGCCTGGCAGCAGATATTGCTGAGGAACAATCACAAGGTATTGGATTTTTTTTCATGGGTGAAACTGTTGTGGTCTGCATTTCTCCATGCTTTATTTTATTACTTTTTTTTTTTTTCTTTTGCAGACACCGACGCTGATCTCACTGCTTCTTGGGAATCGTCACAGAGCTCAGAAGTTGCTCAAGCGTATGCATGTGATGGAAGAAATGAGCAGGTTTGCTTAATTTTAAGTGTGACCCTTCCAGACGACATTTTATTGCCTCAAGCAAAGTAGAACTCAGGAGGTTTATACTGATTGCAAAGTTTATGTCCAGGAGACTTCTTCCAATGAGACAATAGAGGACGGTGCTACTGCTGGTGCAGTGGCGGCCTCTGGTATTCAGGGGAAAGCAGAGGAAATGGAGTCCTTCCTTCAGAGTAAAGATGTGACCTGTGGGATCTGCATGGACAAGGTGTATGAAAAGCCGGACCCACGAAACCAACTTTTTGGAATCTTGCCAAACTGTAATCACCCCTTCTGTTTACAATGCATCATGACCTGGAGGAAAACAAAAGACCTCGGGCCGGAGGTGGTAAAGTAGGTTGCAGCAATATTTGAATATTTAACTCCATCTGACGGAGTGCCATTACAGGTTTGACTTGACGTCACTGTCCAATGATTATTACTCAGGAGCTGCCCACAGTGCAGAGTGAGGTCTGCCTTCTACGTGCCTTACAAATACTGGGTTGAAGGACCGGCAAAGGAAAGCTTAATTGCTGCCTTCAAGGAGAAATTCAGGTATGGGGCTCCCTGCTGGAGGTCTAGTGATAGAGGTCTGGTGATGAGCTTTTCTGAAACTATTAAATGTCCCCATCAATGCAGTTTAAAATAATCTTTGTACTTCAAGAAGATATACTTTATTAATCCCTCGATGGGGAAATTCTTTTCACTCTATTTTATTTTTTACATGCATTTTAACCCGGAGACACACACACATGCAGTACAAGGGCATAGACATGGAAATGTGGAGAGCAGTTGACCAGTGCCTTGCTCAAGGCCACCTCAGCAAGTCCCTATGGACTTGGCTTCTCCAGGCAATTTTTTTAAAACTGCCTGGAGATGGAAGTCTACCCCTATTTTGCATTTGTTGGGTAAATAGTCCTGTACATAGTTTTTCAACCGTCCTTTGTCAAGTCAGGTGGGTCCTATTGTCATTTCAGCCATATAAACCGTGCACAGTGAAACGACAATGTTTCACCAAGGACCGAGGTGCTACATGAAACAAAACATAGATTGATAGAAACTTAATTGATCCTGAGAGAAAGCATAAGACACAGTAAACATGCATTAGACCTAGAAAGAAACTTGAATTTTAAATTAAACCTGTGCAAAGATACCAATTAAATGCATCAAGTAAAATAGAAATATTTAAAAATAACAAATGGATAAAAACTGTTAAATTGGACTGAAAGGGGGGGGGAAAATGAGTCAGTGTTGTGATATTCAGAGTTTCTGTGAAACGCATCTGGCAATATGTATCATATTGCTACCAAAATAATATTCAGTTTCCAGAACTAAAAGGATCAAAGTTCAGGTTGGTGAAAATTAAAAAATAGCTTAACAGCTGATGCTGAATTCTTGTAATTTGTTTGAGAACTTGTGCCGCTGACCCCCTCCTCCTGTTTCTCTACAGTAAGAAAAGATGCAGTTATTATACACGATACAGACGCTGCCCCTTCAAAACGGAGTGCCTTTATCGGCATGACAAACATGCACGTCGCGGGTCATTTCCGGTAAATATAATGTTCTCTATAATTGTGTGTGTGTTGTGTTCTTCCCTTACACTTTGTTTCTCCCTCCACAGTACGATGAAGACGAATACGATGGTGTAGATCTGCTTAATCTTTTCATAGCCATGACCCTTCTCGGCGGTGACGATGACGACGACGATGACTATGACTTGGACTTTCCTTTTTACCTGTCTGAGGCGTATGGTTTCTGAGCCTTTTTGTTCTTTGTCAGTGCCTGGAACCACTGAACGGGGTCTTGCTTAGAAAAATTGGCCCCAGAAGAACACATGGCTGCATTTTTGTCCCTTCTGTCTTCATTGGATCAGTTTCGAAACACCATCTTGAGTTGCCGTGCTCAAGATCGGGGATATCAACTGTGCGCCATGGATTGCCCAGTGTGTTTTTTTAATAAGACTACAGCAGGTCATTTTACTGACCACCACTCCTTCCACCAGAGAGGAACTAACCTGTGAAATCATCTGCTACAGTCTGTTTGGAAATATGCACAATTGGCTCTCCATGGCACATGGTTTGTTGCCCCTGCTATTGATGTAAGCATCCCAGTATAGGACAAATCTAAATCTAATGATTTTGTGGTTATCTGTGGCCTTTAGTTTGAATTTATGTCACTGTAGTGTGGCCATTGTAATTCAAACATGTAGCAGATTAATTTTCCCTCAATTCTGACTTCTGTCCTAGCAATTTGCACCATTTCAATATATTTTTAAAGTGTTGTGTGGATGGTAGTTTTAATTGTCTATAGTTAAAAAGATACTGTACCCCTTCCCCTTTATTGCAAATGTCCAATTTATGAAATTTCCCATTTCTGATAATACATGCCTGAAGCGATAGCCGTGAAAAGCCTTTTCCTAGTTTTGGATGCAAAAACATGTTAAGATTTTATTTCTTTTAAACAAGTTGTACTTGTACACAGAAAATAAAACATTGCTTCACACTTTGTCTCACTGAAAAGGTGTGTCGTGCTTTTGATTGACCCATTTACAGTTTAAATGGGTAAAATAGGGGCTGGAGTTTGTTTTTTGGCTTGAACCACTGGGTGGAGGCATGGAGCACATGTTCAAGTTAAACTCACGAAGAAGAAACGTCAACATGAACAAAACTGGCGGGGCAGCAGCAGCAGCAGCAGCAGGTGTTGTGTTGTGTGAAACCTCACCTTGCAGTATGGACGCTCGCAGGTCTCTGTGTCGGTTTGACGGGCGCTCGAAGCTGCTGGTCCGGTCGCTTCTGTCCGGAGCCTCCGGTGCTCACCGAGCTCTGAGCGTCTTTCGCAAACAGCAGCGGGCCAACCCCGAAACGTCGCTGTGTAACTTCATTGAAACACTCTGCCAAGACGAAATAACGTGTCCGGACACTGAAGCCCAGCCACTGACGGTGTGAGTTTAAAGTACACCGCAAAATACACGTCAGCTATCAATAATGTTAACTTCAGCGGTTAGAGTTTACCCTACCTCAGTACAGCTTTGGGGTATTTTTACTTCAGTATACACTCTTCTACAGGAATAGTTACTACTTATTCTTAACATTAAATTGCACGGAAACGTTTAAGCTTATAAAATAATAGTGCATTGTTAAAGATTAAACCAGTGCTCCATACCATAAAATTATAATTTTTAGCTATGCATCTGTCACAAACCTGTGCCTGTGCCTCACATCCAGCTTTTCCCTCATCTGTTCTAGTAAACCCCTGGTGTGCCTGTTTCCAGCATTATTCAAACAGAACCTGCTGTCCTTCGTGTATCTGGTCTACCCAGTTCTTCCTCGCACTACTATCATCCACCTGCTCAAATGCCTCAGCCAGGACCCTCATCCGACCCCCTGGGTCAGCACTCTGGTTAGACAGCTGGAAAGAAACCTGAGGGGCCACAGAGAGGAGCCTCTGTGTACTCCACTGTGCAGCCAGAGACTCAAGGAGCTGTCACAGCGTTTGGTTGGTCTTGGTGAGACTGGAGGATGGGCCGAGTGCTTCAGCGGTCAGCATGTAGAATCTGGATCTCAGAGTGCATCTGGTTTATCAGAGCTGGGGACACAAAGAAAAAGAAAGAGCAGCTTTGTCAGTCCGAACTCAGATGGTGAGGAAACAGGACAGCAGAGTAAACGGATAAAGATGGATGTCGGTGGTAGTGAGGGTCTCAATGCTGAAGAGCAGAGTGCAAAAGAAGAAATAACAGAAAGATTAGAAGTTGATGCTCCAGGAGAGACTCGTGCTAAAGAAACAGCACCAGGCAGTCTGAGTGATGCCCTGCCTGAACACATAAAGGTAGAGACTTTGTCATTTATCATTCATTTTCACAATTTCAGGCAGACTTTTCAGATGATGATTAATTAACAATTTTGTGTACTAAGCATTACTTGAAATATCTTTCTGTGTTGATTTAGGTCGCTGTTTTTCAAATGAAGGAATTGCTGGAAAGTCACACCGAGGTGAGAAGAAACATTTTCTCCTAGCACCAACTGAGAGTGACATTTAATATTACTATAACCTAGTAATGACCTGCCTGCAAACTGTGTCAAGTTTTAAAGGTGTAGTGTGTAGAATTTAATGATGTAAAATTTTACACACTGGGCCTTTAAATATCTTTTTGAAAACACACTTTTATACTATTTCCCTTTTATTAATGTTATTGTGGTTTGTTTTGTTGTATCCTGCTTTACTGTAAAGCACTTTGTAACTGTGTTTTAAAAGGTGCTATTCAAATTCACTTTATTTATTATTATAATTATTATTGTGTGTTTGCAGTGGGATCAGAGTGCCATGGATGTGTTCAAAGTGCTGAATGAGTGTGACCTCAGCCAAGTATGTCCTCAAAATTTAATAGCTGACCCTTTACCTCTGCATTAAGTGTTTATTGTGAACTGTATTTTATTTCAAGGTGTTGGCATTATATTGTATCCAACCCACTGTTATGTATATGGGAAAACAAAATATTAGATACATCTTTCAGTGTGTTTTAATGTACATGCTGAGAAATTATAATTGAAGAGTTGAGTCAACATCTCAACAAACATTAATATAAGTTTCACAAAGGAAATATAATGGAGAAACAGACAGATTATTAACTACTGCTGTACTAAGCACTGGTTAGTTTGACACAGGACAAACACCCTTTTGACCAATCAGGAAGCTTCACTAAACCACTCATGTTATATCCGCTTTCTGTAAAAGGACTAATCCCACATCTCTACCTCTCCTGTTCAGGTGGAGGTGTTATGTAGCATGCTGAGTTTACCTGACTTACCAGAGCAGACTCTGCCTAAACTGTGCGGCAGTATTTTGGCTCCCTCTCTTGACCTCAGCTACAGCACAGCAGCAACACTCATCAAGAGCCTCTTGCTGGAGAAGGTACATCACAGACCATGAAAAGGATGCTACATGTGTCTCTTGATACTGACAGGATATCGTTTCACTATATCTGCAGGTCCTGTCTCTGTCAGAACCGGCCTCTCGATGTCTAGTCACTGCAGTGACTTCACTGTGTAGCAGCTTTCCCAGACCAATGTGCGATGCTCTAATCGGACCAGTTATAGAGGGAAAGAACATCGGTGAGGAATAAGTTATCATTTATTAAACACTGTAGTAGAGCAGCAGCCCCGGAGCTGACACGGATTCAGTGTCCTAGTTCAAGTACACGTAAACAAGACCAATGCTTTGATGTTATAAAGAGCTGAGCCATGACCTTGTTCCTCACCTCTCATCTGAATTTTGGACTTTGTTTTGTTTTTAGGGAATCCACAGGCTGAGCTGCTGAACAGACTGATAGAAGGCTGCCTGGATTCCCATTACAGACTGCTGGTGCTTCAGTAAGATCATTTAAAATCATAATGTGACTCAAAGAAGCACAAAATAATTATAATGAACTCATATGGTTATTAGTTGTTTTTTTAGTTGTCATTTACCTTTTTCCTCCAGAATGACATTCAAAATAGCGTGGAGTGAGGCGCTGCTCTCAATGATCCACAGCTTGCTAGACTCCAAGGTATGCAAATGTTTATCCCTGGGAAAAGTAGCTGCAAGACTACATAGTCATAATATTCATTGTTATTGAACTGCCTGTCTTTTTTGTTTTTCAGCCTGACTTGAGTGAAGAACAGTTCACACAGTTCACCGAACAGCTCGTCAGCCAAAGTCCTCAGTTCACAAAGTCTGTCAAGTTTGCAAAAATGTTGCTAACAGTCCTCACCAAATATAGCACTTATGTAAGTTTCTCATTTTTTATTATGCCTATTTCTGAACAGTGGGTGAAATAATATTTGTAATCTGTATCTATTAATGTGTTTTTCCAGGTGACTGCTGCACACAAACACTCCCTGAACAGTTGCCTGATGTTAAATGAGACGTTCCTGAAAAAGTCTCTGCAAGCTGCTTTGAAAAGAATCACACACTCGTGATGTTTCATTTAAACAAATGCGCCTTAATAAACATGTTTAAATAAGTTCTTGACTTCTTGAAACTGACTCATCTCATTCCACCTGTTTGATGTAGAAAAATGTCACAATTTCCTCCTGACTCAGGTCTTACAGGAAAGTTTTCATAATGCAGACTTCAGCATAACTGACTTTTATTTACTTGAAATCTTAGAAGCAGTTCACGCTGATTCTGTTGTCATATTCATCACATATATGTGCATAGCACTGCCAACTTCATTGTATAATGATTTCATAATGGATACAATATTTAAAAACATGCATTGACGCATATACTTAATATATTTAAGTACTGTGTGTATTTCACCCAGTTAAAAATACATAGAAATGACAAAGATAAGAAATAATGTAAAGTGCAGGGAGAGGGAGAGTTATAAAAAAACACAAAATAACTACATAAAATAATGACAAACTTGTAATAGAAAAAAACTTATGTACAGTATATAAAACATCAACAAATATAATGGCAATAACAATACCAGGGTTATTGAGGATGTCACCTGAATATTTTAATTTTAGTGTTATAAACTTCTACGTCACCTGACCTCAGAGGGAAATTAGTTTTTCTACAGTGATTACAGATTCAGATTTTTCATACAGAAAAGCTTGCTGCATCTTCAAATGCTGTTTGTATGTTAAGTCAAGTCACGTCAGCTTTATTGTCGATGCTGCCATATGTACAGGACATACAGAGAAGTGAAACGGTGTTTCCCTCATATCCCCGGTATAACAGCAATATACATGAAATATAAAAAATATATACGGATAAGAAAAATATGGCAAATCTAAAACATATTAACAGTATAAATAGAAAGATTCAGCACTATAAACAGTGAGCTCGATAAGGCCTCTGTATAACAAATATCTCCAGATTTATAACGAGATCTCGAGAAAATTATCTCCGGATAACAATTAGTTATTTTTGAGATAATGACATAAATAACTCCAGATCTCGAGAATCAAATTAAATGAAATGAACTTTTTATCATGAGAAAATAAAACGCTTCAGCGCATGAGCGCTCGGGGCTTCCGTAGTATTTCTCTTCTGTGGTGTGAATATATTAAATAAATTTATATTTTTAAATCTGTAAGATTTAAAATATTTATATGTGTCCTAAAGTACCAAAGATGTTTTATAACAGTAATAATTTATTAACCTAACTACAAACTCTTGATGACGTCGCCGCTCGGCAGCCTTTATCTTGCGTCACTTCCTGCCGTACTTCCTTTTTCAGCGTAGCGAGAGGAGAAGGACGCGCCGCTAAAATGAGGTCAGCCGCTTTAACGAATAAATGTCCAGAAATAAACATTCAATCCACGTTTACACTGAACCGTGTCAGTCGTTTAAGCATGTAGTTTGATTATACCGTGCGGCAGTTGTGCCATTTATTAGTTTTTTATCAGAATTACGTGAAGTTTGAGCATGACGTCGGGACCGGCTGATCTGCCGGTGCAGCCACGTTAAGTTTGAGATGTAATCCATCATCATCCGCCCGTTTAACACACGTTTTATAAACTAATCTAACATCGGGTGTATTCAGTAACTATACTAGATAACATTTAAGTCAACCTTTATGAACTTTGTGCTTTTTAATGGATTGATAGATGCTGTCAGAGACCAACAGTAGAGGTCAGTAGAGGTGTTTCCACTAGTCCAGGGGTGTCAAACTCAAATACACAGTGGGCCGAAATTAAAAATGCTACAAGTCAAGGGCCGGAACTAACCATGCCTATAGATTATTGCCAATGAAACACCAGTAATTATGAAATAAAATCAGTTTCATTAATTTCTTATGTCTCTATCTGCAGTTTTTTCATGAGTAATTTCAAGTGAAAACATTTTCTACAGACAAAGAGCCAAAAGTAATTTACTTAAAAGAAAAATCAAATGTCCTGTAGTAGCAAGAAATGGACAAATTCTGCCTCGGTAAAGGGACGGGCTGATTTTGCAACCTCTGCTGCCACAATAAAAACTGTCCTGCTATCTGCTGTGACACCAGACTTTTTTTTTTTTACTCTTCTGTAGCCTTTTGCCGTGTCCAGATGCTTGTATCTGTCGTGGTGCTTCGTTTCATAGTGTCTTCTTAGGTTGTATTCTTTCATTAAAGCCACTGTCTCCGCACATAAGACACACGACTTTGCCCTTTACATCCGCGAACATATACGCTGCCTCCCACCTGTCTTGAAAACCTGTTTTCAAAGTCCACCTTTTGTTTAGTTGAGGGATAGTTAAGAGTTGACACAAGTGGTGGGTAATACCGTAAGACTGCTGATGAACGAATGAGGCGCTCGTTCATGGGCCCGTGATGGACGCACAGGCAGTGCATTGTAGGATTTGTAGTATTATGCTGATGCGTGTGATATACCGCAGGCCTTGAGTTTGACACATTTAACATTGTGATTATTTCATGTTACAGTAAGGTCTCCAGGGATACGTTGTACGAAGCCGTGAAGGAGGTCCTGCAGGGCTCTCTGGGCAAGCCAAGGAAGTAAGTTTGTACGAGTGAAAGTATTCAAAGCCTGTGAATAAAACGCAGGGATGAGACGTGTTAATGTAACTCTGTCTGTGTTTGTAGGTTTGTGGAGACGGTGGAGCTGCAGATCAGCTTGAAAAACTATGATCCCCAGAAGGACAAGCGTTTCTCCGGCACTGTCAGGTTCGACCTTTTACTGTTTCACCCAGCCTTTTCCCTGTGTGCTACCAGCCCTGTCTGAGTGTTCAAACAGCCTGTTACATGGCAAGTAGATGCTGAAATATTTAGATAAAGAATAAAACAGACAGGCCAGGGGCAGACATGGAGAAGTACTTTGGGTAGTCTGACTGAGCCGACCCAGCCTCGGCTGGTGGAGGTGAAGCAGACGGACCCCTACCCTGGGTCTTAAAACATGAGGGAAGGCTTTGAGTGGCTGAGCTGATAAGTTCAGGTCCTCATGCCGACCAATTTGCATTACCTGACCACAAAGAGGGTCAGCTGGACACCGGCCACGGTGGTGGTATGGGTAAGACTTCTTCTATTACACAGATAAATCAGGAAGGTGTCACTTGGGGATGGCAGAGTATTTGTATTTTAGATACGGCGTCTAGAGTTCATCACTAAACTGTAGTTTTATTATTTCTATTTGGTCTACAGAGTTTTTAGGGAGGAATGATGATACAAAGTTGACATTGCAGCTGTTATTTCAGCCGCCCTGATGCAGATTATCAGACTAGGTGTACAACCATACCCTGCCTCACTTCCAACTGAAGGTTCCTGGGTTTGCTGTGGCGTTGTGAGCTCTGTCTATAACGGTTTTGTTAATACGCAGGCTGAAGACTCTCCCCAGGCCAAAGTTCTCCGTCTGCGTCCTGGGAGACCAGCAGCATTGTGACGAGGCCAAAGCCGCTGAACTGCCACACATGGACATCGAGGCTCTCAAGAAGCTCAACAAGAACAAGAAGCTGGTCAAGAAGCTCGGTATGAAGTCGCCGTCATGACGTCACTAAGTGCCTGGCTTTTGATGTTTGAGCTTGACACGATTTATTTTATTTTAAACACTGCTCTTTTTTCCCTCTACTCCATTCTAGCCAAGAAGTACGACGCCTTCCTGGCCTCAGAGTCTCTGATCAAGCAGATCCCTCGTATCCTGGGTCCTGGTTTGAACAAGGCTGGCAAATTCCCCTCCCTGCTCACCCACAACGAGAACATGAATACCAAGGTGGACGAGGTCAAATCCACCATCAAGTTCCAGATGAAGAAGGTAAGATGAGCAACTGCTTAAAACTGTTTTATATTCCTTTTCCTTATCTGTTGTAAAAGCTGAGGACCTGTTGAATAAATTGTGGTTGCTCAACAATATACTTGTCTTTTTTCTCTGTAGGTGCTCTGTCTGGCTGTCGCTGTAGGACACGTGAAGATGACGGAGGATGAGCTTGTGTACAACATCCACCTGGCCGTCAACTTCCTGGTGTCTCTGCTGAAGAAGAACTGGCAGAACGTGCGTGCTCTCTACGTTAAGAGCACTATGGGCAAACCCCAACGCCTCTACTAAATGACAGCTTTTCTATTAATAAAACAGTGGAGATGATCCAACGCTGATTGTCTCACGTGTTTTTCTTCTTGGGCAGATTGAAACTTTATTGTTCATGGACATTTCAATATTTAACTGCAACATCAACGTGTACTTGGTTATTTAAATTATTTTGGTTCATAATTTAGTTGTATCAGTAATAAAATACTCACACATACTGTTAACCTTGCATGATACTTTTCTATAGTAATATTTAACTTGTAAAAATGGGGAGCTCTGTTGGGTCCTGGGTCCTGGGCTGAATAAGGCTGGTGATATCCCCACCCTGCTCACGCACAATGACAACATGAATACCAAGGTGTACGAGGTCCAAATACTTAAATTTAATGGCACTGAATAACAACAAAACCCGAATCAAGAAATACTTTGGGAATCCATCATCCCTTCTCTAGTTCAGAAGCTTTTTCCATCTGAAGGTCTTAAATGTTTATATAAATGTCACTCTTCATACAGAATTGGACTGGATATGGGTGTGAAAGGAATCAAACTTGTGCTGAACTCAGCTTTAAAAGCACTAGTTGTGTAATAGCACTACACATAATAAATAATAAGCTAAAGAAACAAACGATAAAAAAAACAAACTATAAAATAAAAATAGAAAATGAAATATGTACAAGTGTGACATGGTAGTGTGTCTACATTAAGATTACTTAAGATCACCATCACAAGTCTAAATTTATCGAACAAGTTTTTAGTCTTTAAACAGGCAACACAAAATATCCTCACTGAAACCTGTAGTAAGACATTCACCAAATTAAACATTTTCTCTTACTATCTGGCAAAGACAAATATATATGGCCTGCTTTTTATATAACTCACTAAGTAATCCTAAAATTTCACTGTTTTTAAAAAAATATTAATTCAAAGGACTGAAATATCTGTCCACCAAAGCGATAAAGCCTGACAAAGGTTGCATCCAGCACTGCATTAACAGGTAGACAGAGAAGTATATATGATATTAATTTTATATATATGTGTTTATGGATTAAAGAATAAAGTAGTGAGAATTGTATCAGGGTTTTTTGACAATATCAATCAACTCAGGGTAGCCGAATCTTAAGTGTTCAGTGTTGTCATCACTACCCATGAGTCTCTTGTGGCAGTCGTCCTGCTCTGGTGTGACTGTGGATCTCTTAATAGGATTATCTATTCTCAGTGCAGGAGAAAGGCCGAGGGAGAAACACCGACAGGAACTTCTGAGAATATGTTTGTGTTTTCAGCAGCACTGAAAGCGTTGACTGTCAAGAGAATCTGAATAATTTAATCTGGTTTTTACCTGAGTTAGGCACTTGGATTATTCTTGTGAGAACATGATGAGCGCTCAGGTGAGTCAAATAATCTACCAGCTGTCCTTTCCTGTTCCTGTGAATACTGATAAATATATTCAATGTTTCAGTGACTCAGTCACAGATGTTATGTTTCTAAACAGCTCGATTCAGAGACAAACAGCTACTGTCCTGCCACCATGCTTGGCAGTGAGGACAGTGAAGAAGGTAAGAGATATATATTCAACGTTCATAAAAACATCTATCATGTCAATGAATTTAAACTGAATCTTTACAACAGAAACCAGCCAAGAGGAGCCGCCAGTCACAAACTGGAACGAGCTGTCCATCATAGAGCGTGTGGGCCTCAACAGGTGACAATAATAATCTGCCATACAGGCTATCATGGGATATCCTAATAACGTGATTTAATCTGACTTTTTATTAAACTTTTGATTGTCTTGTTTTCTGACAGTGTGGAGATGTCAGAGAAAGATTTAGAGGTAGGGTCACCCACTTCTCATTCACCATGATATACCACAGATTATACGTTTTTTTATAAAGTGAAACAGGTTTCGCTTGTTATAATCTTTTTTTCCTGAAGTGCTTTCATTGTTTTATGTGACAACGGGCAAAATCAACAGCCCTGGTTAGATGCCAAAACTATTTCAAGCTAACAAAATATCACTGTTTTGTTACTATCCTTCAGTTAATCCACAACAAAGAACTGTCCAGGGAAACATGAAGAGATTCCCTGGACTTTATACTGAAAATATCTGGAAAATACAAAATGAATTTGACTAATTTGTACTGTCAATCCAGACAAAGGCCTTTTATCAGCTATAGGCCTGTTGTTACCATGTTCATATGTGCGCCTGACCGTTATATGAAGACAGATTTGAAGAAATTGTAAACATCCCCTTTAATGTTTTAATTCTAACTTTTTGTCTGTGTTTAGGTTTTGATTTTTCTGCGTATCTAAATATCTGGGAAGCAGTTAATTTATTCATTTATTATTAAATCACAGAAAAGGTTTGTTAATTACCCTTCATCATTCATAAAAAACACAGCTGAATGAAATATAGTTTCTCTTCAGCACCGGGAATCAAAACCTCTGAAATGTAAGTGGTGTATTTAAAATCTGGGTGAAATAAAGTGACACTTTGTTGCTCGCAGACCGCCTTCTCTCAGATCACCCTGGCCTTCAGCTGTGATCAGTACACCCTGAAGCAGAGGCTGCAGGCGGAGGAGCATGCCCGAAACCTGGCTGAGGAGAACGTCCAGCTGGAGCTGAGCAGAGGGAAGGAGACTTTGGAGGTGCAGTACAGCACAGAAGATCTGAAATGAGTCTTAATAACACCACCAGGGAAAAAGTACATGAGTGTGTGTGTGTGTGTGTTTTCAGACACTGAAGGGCCTGTGTCTGGACAGCAAGCGCAGTAAGATCCTGCAGAAACTGGAGCTGTCTCTGGACATCCTCGGTGGGACAGTGGATCGAATCTCTAACACAGCTGAAGTGCTCGGTGCTGTGCACCAGGTACACCGACACACCTCTCTCTTCAACCTTCTTCTACACACACTGTCTTTATATTTATGCATTACAGTTTCTTAATATTGATCTGTAGCCATGTACATTGAAGATATGAATGAAATCGTTGCTCTGGTCTTGTTTATGACGTACACTCAGTGTGCTTCTGCATGATGTTTTCCTCTTTATGTCTTTGGTAGGAGGCTCGAGTGAGTCGGGCAGTCGAGCTCATGGTGGCTCATGTGGAGAATCTAAGGAGTCGATATGACAGAAACGCTGCAGAGCTGGAGGAGGCCAAGAGGACTGTCCAGCAGCCGACCTACTGCATTATCGAACCCAGAGCATCTCCAGGTCTCTGATACCGTCTGTCTCGTGGTGTCTTCTTCTGCTGCCATGTCCCATATTTGACTGACCAATGGGTTTTCTTGTTGTAGATCCAGACGACAGTGACAACAAAAAGATATACGTTCAGCAGGTATACAGATACTTGGCTTATTTTACCATCTAACTACCTTTTCATCACTTCAATCTGCATTTTATTTGTGTTTTTCTAACTTTTCTCCATTAGACTGGAGGCCGTCGAAGAATCAGTGCATCAATAATTTCAGGCAGAAGCCAGGTCAGGAGGTTTCTTTCAGTGAACTCTCACTTTCTTTGTAAGTGTTATCATCCAGAAACTTAAATGAGCTTTGTCTTCTTTGTCTGTAGAAGAAGCGAGCCGCTCACGGAGGATCCTCCAACAAGAAGTCCACCCGCACCTGCCCATCTCCCTCTCAGAGCTCTGAGTCCAGCTGCTCTGTCATGACCAAAGAAGATAATTACTCCGTGGATGACAGGTCCACTAGAGACCCAAAGTTTGTGCTTTGTATCTGGTCCATAGGATGAGTACATAATTTCCTCCTCTCTCTCTCTCTCTGCTCTTTTTAGGCCTCTGGATCCAGATGAAACTCCATCAGAAGCTTCAGCTGCTCAGGTTCATCCCATCCCCAACCCAGAGCGCCTCCCAGCAGAACAACAGGCCACCAGAAAGATACAAAGCAAAAGGTACAGCTTGGAATCGCTGTTCATGGATAAAAAAGCTGAATCAATAGCCTGTGTTTAATCAGTGTGTCAGTTTTATAATGGTTAGTTTCTGTGAGTTTCTAAGTGTGTTAATTGACTCGGAGTTCATAGAATGGGGGTAACAATTTGATGTCAGAATGTGAGGATGACTATCTGTTTTATTTTCTATCTTCTGTCTTGAGGGTGTGCAAATAAAGTGAACTGTCACTGAAAGACACACAGTAGGATATTTGCTTAATACCACTGCAAACAACATCCTCAGAAAACGCCATCAGTGGAGTCCAGCCTTTGTAACATTGATACTGTATTGGAAAAACTGTAAGCACATCTATAAAACATGTCTTTCTTTCAGCTCCCCTTTGGATACTTTGCGACAGAGACACAAGGGCAAATCTGCATCATCGAAGAAAAAAGCAGATAAGGATAAAAAGAGTGCTAATATTTTCCGACGGGTTTCTGCGGGCACGTAAGTTAACATGTGTTTTGAAAACCTTTTTCATGATTTTTCCTCTGCATAAACACCGACTGTCTGCTCTCCTCAGATGTGGATCTTTGTGGAGACAGCGTCCTCTGGCTCACTGGTTGCATCGCTGTCGCTGGGTGCTCATCTACCTGTCTGTGCTTTTCTGTATCATAACACTGACTTACTTCTTGTTGGAAACATCATGATGGAGCATCTATACAATTATCAGGATGCTGCGACTGTACCGTAAACATCAAGTGTGTGGATCAGCTGAAATACCTGCGTCAGTCTGGAAAGCTCTTTGTATTTGAATACAAAACATTTTGGTGTAACGCTTTTGTTTGTGTTCTTTTGTCATTCTAAATAACGACCACGCAAACGTAACTTTCAGTTGTTTATTATAAATATACAAAAGAAAATATCAAAACTGATACAATCACTTGGTTAGTAACAAAGCACATTACTGCAGTGAAAACATTCATTAAACCACCATCAAGGGCATCAGTGATTAATTATTAAAAGTTAATAGCAAATATTAAGATTCAGCTTACTTCACAGACAGATGTTAAATTTTAACTATATATATTAAAAGAGAAATGCATTTTCAAAGGTGTATCAATTTTTTTTGTAATAAAGGGGGAAACCTTCAATAACAGATAAATATAGTATAATATTAAAACTTATATTAGGAATGGGTAAACTTATTTGAAAACTACTGTAGGTGAATTTTATGTGCAAAATGTGTGCCAGCCACAAAGACATTCTTGAAACCACAGCAAGTTTGTTTTAAATTTTATGATCCATGTGACTCATTTATGGAATTTTATGAAGCTTAACCTACCTCAGAAACATCTATTAGAAAAGAATTTAAAATAAATAAAACTGGCGTAACACCTTACGTTAAGTTTTAAATTAAAAGAAAAGAGAGAGAGAAATGTGCTTATTGGGGTACCCATAGGTCCACGTTTTTTTCTGCATCTTGTCAACATACAATCTCACAGAGAGTCCAAAGCCTTAATAAATACAAAGATAAATAGAAAGGAGTAACACACTTCCTACTGAACACACTGCAGAGCAGTGGAGGTCTCAGCTACACCTGGCTCACGATTTCAGCGTCCTCTGCAATGAACCACTGGACTGGAGTCCCATCTGCAGCTCTCTGGAGAACAACGTTACCCGAACCCTGTGGAAACAGTCAAGACACCAGTGTTATAAGTTATATACATTAAGTTATATACATATTAGAGCTGCGGCAATTAGTAAATCAGCAACTATTTTACATATTCATTCATCTTTCAAGCAAAAATTGCAAAATTTTGCTTCTTAAATATGAGAATTTGCTGATTTTTCATATTTCAGATTTGTCATAACTGTAAATTAAATATCTCTGGGACAGAAAAGTCATGAATGTGTCACTTTCAACTGGAAAATTGTGATGGATGGATGATGAAAGCTGTTTTATATTAAAACATTAAGAGAGATTTAATTACTCCCCTCACAGTGTGTTAGTGGTCTTTTTCTTTTTTAACCATTGAATCATTTTCACTACTGACCTGATTAAATGGAGGCAGATGCGGTGAAGTAGGACTCTTGACACTCATCACGCTCTGCTGATCCACACAACTTGGCCGTAACTTCTGCAGCTGATTCCTCTGATGCCAGGACTTCAACTCCTCTGAGACGATCTCCCTGGGCATCAGCCTGATGGCGTGGTTCGGGTACTCCTTCAGCGAGGGCGTTCGAACCAGCCTGGTGTAAGGCGGAGGGGGCTTCAGGACTCTCCTCTGGGACAACGCTCCCTCCTGCCACTGTCTTTGTTGAGGGCTGCATCCCACAGGAGGGGAAGACACGAAGCACTTAACCATGTCTGGGTCTTGAGGCGAGAGGGGGCCATCTTCTGCTATGGCCCTGACGTAGCTGAGGCTAGACTGAGACTGGTTGTTGTTCTTGTGCGAGTTGGAGACGCTGGAGAGCCCTTTCTTTTGTGCGCTAAAGTGGAATCCGTAAGGAGGCGGGCAGAGCTTTGGGATCTCAGTGGGTACGTCCCTACCAGGCGAGCTAACATAGGAAGATGAAGAGTGCTCTGAACTGCTGTCCTCAGAGCTGGACTGGTAAGGGCGCAGAGGAGAGTACTCTGGAGAACGCACCATGAAGTCGGCTGCACAGCGCCGCTGAGGCAGCCTGGCTCGTCCTCGATTGTTCTCTGAGCTCAGGCGCTCTTTGTCAGCAGATGGTTTACTTTTGGGAAGTCTGAGGAGACATATCATGTAAAGTTATAGCAAACATGTTGTTATGCTCTTTGTGCATTAGTGTACTAATGTAGCTGACTTCTCTGTGTACCTGAAGGACTGGGAGTACTGTCGGCGTATGTGCAGCTCTGGTGTGGAGGGGGCGCTGGTGGAGTGGTTGTGACGCAGAGCCGAGTTCTTGATAAACTGAGAGAGGGGAATCCTGCAGCTCTCCACAGACGCCTGGGTTCCTGCTGGACTACTGCACATGACAAAAACAGAAAGGATAATGTGAGATATGCAATACATCGTACTTTACTCTTTACAATATTATTTACAGAGACCCAACAATTCCCACCATGAGCAAGCACCTTCATAGAAGGTGAGCCAGCAGCTCGACTGCAGCATAAGTTTGCATCAAGTCAACATAAATTTGGCGCTTTTGATGCTCAAAGTTTCACTCCACCCAGTACAGGTGTGCATGAACTAAAGACTCGTACCTGGACCTGCTGCTGCAAGCAGACTGAGGTTTAGCGGGCTTCTGATAAGGCTGATCCAGACTGGACTCTTTCCATGGAGAGTTCTGGATGGGAGAGCGCTCATATTCCACGCTGAGCTGGCTTGATGACTGCAGGGTCTGGACTGACAGCTGGAGGGGGTCTGAGTAGGAGGTGCCCAACACCGGAGGAGAGAGAGGGCTTGGAGAGTCCACATCTGTGGAGAAGCAGTTGGTGTGAGGCAGGACTGTCAGAGTCTGCTTTTGCTTTTCATGTCTGTTGATTTCCAAATGCTGATTCATAATTAAACAATGTGCTCACACACTGTTGCCATTGCTCCAATATCTATTATATACTGGGGTGGAAAGTACGGTACAGAGTACAAGTTTAAGGTACTTGTACTTTACATGAGAATTTCCATTTTCTGCTACTTTATACTCCACTTTAACTCAGTACTGCAAGTATTTACCTTACTTATTTATTTAAATTACTTTGCAGGTTCAGATTAATAATACAAAATATGATCAACAAATAAATGATGATATTTTATTAGAGGTTTGGCTGATCTATGGAAGGAACTACACAAATTACTGGGTATTATATGATGCATTAAAACTTTGTTATCATTCTGCATATTGAGTACTTTAAGTATGATGCTGAATACTTGTGTTCTTTTACTTAAGTAAACTTTTATGGTATTTACTTGTAATATTTCCACACTGTGCTATTTCTACTTTTGCTTCAGGACAAGATCTGAGTACTTCTTCCACTGATTACATACTTTTAATAATAATATAATAATAATTTTCACTATATGGCTGAGAGTAATGACAATCTTCAAAGCGTATTGTACTTACCATCATCCAGGGCCACCACATCAGACAGGGAGCTGTCATCAGACATGTTTAGATCTGTGTACAAAGAGGGAATATTTTAGGTGTCCAGCAGGTCCACTGCATGTGTTCATGACTGCAGTTCACATTTTGGCCTGAAGAGGGCAGTGCAGCGCCACTCACCTTTGCTTTGGTTGGATGACATGTTGATGCACGGTGAGTTGCACTCGCTCTTGATCCTGTGCTGGAACACGGCCTCCTGAAGATCCTTCACTTTCTTCTCCTCCCTCTTGCACTGCTGCAGCCGGCTCTTCTTCTGTGGTTTACTTAGGTGACCCTCCAGGGAGAGTTTGCGGGCTGCCTCGTAAATCTGCCGCTGAAGAGCCAAGTCAGTTTCCAGCGCTTGCAACTCTGAATCCTGCGACAAATGCAAATTCTGGCATTTACTTTACAGCTGATGAATCACCGCCTGTTTTGCTTACTCTGTGTCTTTTCTGGTGACTCGTACCTGTTTATCCAGGTGGATCAGACCTTCGTCCAGCTTGAAGCAAGCTCCAATCCTCCTTCTGACCCGTGGTGGCTTCTCATCAGGCATCAGAGGATAGTCTGAGGGCAGTTTACCAGTCAGCTCCTGTGAATTTCAAAAAAAAAAAAAAAAACACTCAGAGACTGTTACAAAGTTGACAATGAGTCTTCAAAGCACAAAATAATATCTTGGTAGTGTGTACAGTATATGTTATCCTTTAGGAATTACTCACTGCCTCCCTGATGCAGAGCTTTCGAAGCTCCAGCAGGCAGAGCTCCAGACGCTCCTCCAGAGACTGGTGCTTCAACTTCAGGGCTCTGGTGTGGGTGGTTAGGTCCTTTACTGGGGAGGTGGGGCTGTCCGGACCTGTAGTGAATACAGAGAAGATCAGTTCAGGTTTTCCTCATCAGGATCAGCCATAGAAATAAATATACTCACCACTATTTCTACTGTATGAAATGTACTGTTTTAATAGATGATTGCTGTATCGTTTCTTCTGCTAACATTGTTAGGACTGAAGCTGTGGCACTGTTTCTTCTGTCACCAACAATGGGTGTCTGTCACGTCTGGACTTTGTCTCATTTTAATATCATGTGTTCCTTTTTGTGCCTACAAAGTCAATCTAATTCCTTTTAGTAGAATAAAGTTCATGAAAATGAACATCTGCGTTTGCGTCTTCAAACTAATTTATTGCAATTTGTGACCAATTTATTTGTTCAAGATTTTGTTTCCCGGATAGTTATAATTGTTAAAGTGTCAGTGTGAGACAACATTTTCTTTTGCTTGTTGTTTTCAGGAGTATTATTGTATTTTGTGTTAATTATGCAGCCTTAAGCTATACGTGGATGTATTTTTGCATTTTGTAATGATCTTCTTACCAGAGTGCAAAATAATCCCACTGTCAGTGTCACTGATCTCCTCTTTACTCTCGATGGTCGTCATCTTGACTGTCTTGTCGTCTGTTTTTAGAAATACCTGTTGAAATAAGCAGACATTGCTCAGATTAGTGAAAATTCAATTTAGCACTTATATGAATAGAGAGTCTCCTGTTGTTTTCCTACCACATGGCTTCATTCATGCGCGCTCCTGCTGCTTTACTTAACAAAAGTGAATGACTGGCGAGTGTCCTTTCACACAGCTCTCCATCTCCTCCTCCTCCACCTCTTCCTCCCTCCCATGCTGCCTCACAAAAGAGGCAGACCCCCACAGTTGACTCGGCACATGTGCGGGGGTTAATCCGAATCGTGGTGCCATGGTGACAGGGCACGGTGCGGCCGGCTAGGGAGTGTGTCGCCAAGAGGCGTGTCAGAGGGCGTTTAAAGAGCCCAGACCCCGAAAAAGAAAGCAGATGGCAGCAGGAATTACCCCACTCATGGACTGCACCTGTTCTCCCCACGCACCCCTCCCTCAGCTCCTATTCAACCAGTGTCCACAAAGCCCTCTGGGGGCTTTGAAGTGGAAGAATGTCTCAATGCTGGGCTTGTCCACGCGGCATCAGATCACAAGGTCCCTGCTGACTCCTGTGCAACACTGCCCGTTTCACTAACACACTTTCACAAACAGGAGAGCACAGCTCATGTTTTACGACCCGCTCTGTTCTATTGTTGCTTTCCACCGAACGTCTGGCCGACAACAAACAAAAACAAAGAGGAACGACAACAAGAAGAGGAAAAACACTAACAACGACAAATTGCCGATAACATTTAGAAACAAGTCAACGCTTTTAAAACCCATCCAGGAGGTCTGAGTGTGACTGTTTTGGTGTTTTTTTTGTATTTTCTCCATATGTAATGAATTTATTCTGGATCTCACATGTCTGCTACTACTCTAGTCTTCTTAAAAAGGCCAGCAGATCATAAGAGACAATGTTACGGGTGCTAACATAATCAAAGGATATTATTAGCCAGCCTGACTTCAATACCACGCATTCATAAAAACAGAGTTCATAACCTCAGTGACTCCTGCACCTTCTGTGTGCTTATATGACAAGTAAATGTTATTAATGAGGAATAAAGGTGACATGAAAACAGACACTGTATGAATGACTTGTGTTTGTAAGGCTGCTCTGAATAATCCTCAGCTCTTGCCTCATCTGTGTTTGGAGATTGGTATCAGGCCCCTTTTCCTGCTGCAACCGGGAAAACACAGATTCCATGTGGATGAAAAACCTCCTCTAACAGGATATTATTGTGTATCCCATAGGCTTGACCTATTCACCACATCAACTCATGTGAACTGACGCAGCTACGGTTCAGCCGGTAGCACAATGAGGCACAAGCAGCTCGAGTCAGTAAAACAACAGTGCAACAAAGGCCCTGTATCCACCAACCAGCCTCAATAATCTGCTGTGGGCGCAATATCTGCTGACAACTCGGCTTCAGGCCTGAGCAGCAGTTTGTTGGGGCCAATATTGAGACAAGGCTGCAGTGAGAGGTGGGGAAAGGAGCAGTGCAGAGAGTTTTTTTACTTGTGCAAGGTCGGAGCCCTGCTTTGCTCTCAGACACACGGCTCCACGCTGCTGCAGCAGCAGCAATCTAAAACTAAAGACGTCAACAGGAATCCAGCCTAGTAATCAGAGACAGGCAGGGTAATGTGGGATTTACCCACTTACACCCCATAACTCTCTGAAGACTTTCACAAGAGTCTGTGGTCGGCTGAGTAAGTGGGTGGGTGGGTGAGTTTCGGGTAAAACAGCAAATCTCACTAGAAGTTGCAGCTTATTGCCAAGACGTTGATGCCATTTGTCATAGCTTTCAAGACCTGGAGTCATGGGAGTGTTCAAATTATACTGTAAGGGTGAGCCAGAAAACAATACTTTTCCTGATGGAGTGTAGCAGGAATAACGGTTCATTTCCTGAAGGCATGGCTGCTGATAGCACAGTCTCCACCCAGCTTGACTGATGTAGTCATAACATCTTAATTGCGTTGTGTGTGTGATCACCGCTAATTACAACTATCTAGAAACGTGCCAAGGATGGGAGCTGATCATCCCACCCATCTTCGCTGTTCACCAGACCATGTCGGTGTAACATCCACGGAAGTGGGTGTTTATGGCAAGAGATCACGATGTGGATTCACTGTCTCCCAGACTTCCCCCACCACCCTTTCCCATGAGCCTTTGGAGCTGCGATCTCCTGGAATGCTGCCACCACCGCCGTGCTCATTACCACTGTGGTCGGCCCTGGAATTACCAATGGGGACCAGCCTCGCCGAGGAAACAGTGAGGGATGCCTGAAACCAGACCGAGGCCTGTTTGAACCCTGTAATTAAGATTCTCCACTGAATGCTGATACTATGGAAGAAACCAAACGACTTTACAGCATGCCTTATTTCAGAGTCTGATGAGAAGCCAAAATCCATTCAGCAAAATGGATCCACTCTGTACACAATATGGGCTGCTGGAAGAAAAGTGCATCAATGTGGGGGAGCGGCAGGAGGGGGGGAAAAATGAAGTGTTGTATTACAAAGCACGTCACTGGAGTCAGATTTTAGTCTTAAGTAGCAGTGCTGAGTGTGGAAACTCCACAGACTGCAGAAAAACGTGGACAAGAGGCTGTGACAACATAGAAAGTAGTCTCATACACTGTCGGCCTCTTTCCTTTGTCAGATCAACACTGTGAAGCAGTTCAGGGGTCTTGGTTTTCCAGCAGAGACAATACAGGGGTAATAAGCACCATATCGGCCTGCTCTCAGTCACTGGAGGCCATATGCTGGCCAGACATACACCAGCCCTGTCACAGCCCAGCGACAGGGTAAATACAGAGGGCAAGAAGAGATGCTCCATTGTTCTCCAGGGGCTGAAGGGCTGGCCAGGGATCGTGACACCTTGTCCCTCTGAGTCATCATTTCTGTGGCCTCTGAATGAGCACTGATGGTCATCTCTGGCCAGGATGTGGTTACAGCTTTTCACCCAGGAGTACCCACCATTGACAAAAGAACCGGGGAACCCCAGTGTATAACAACACTGAGGTGTTGTCTTTAGCGCCATACTAGGACTGCATGTCTGTCAACATGTGGACTGTAGGAGATTGTGTGTATTCTGCTGCCGCGGGCCCAAACAACTGCCACCAAACCAGCATGCTGCCCCACATAAAGTGTTGTTTATCTGCGAAAGCATCCTGTTCATAACCATAGTACAATACAGGGCAAGTGAGTAAACTGCACAGACTCAACACAGCTGTTTTGTATTGCTTTAATCATAATTGCTTAGTCTCAGTTGTTGCAGTACTCTTTTTATATGCTTAAGATTATTTTGTCTAAGATTATTTTACATATTAACAAAGGGATGAATGGTGGAAGAAGTACTCAGATCCTTAGAGTACTTTAAGTAAAAGTACACAAGTATTATCAACAAAATGTACCTTAAATATCATATTTTCTTTCTAAAGTTTTAATATGCTAAATAACTAGTTGTCAAATATATGTAATAAAGTAAACAGTGAAATATTTCCACTGAATTGAAGAGGTGTACAGGTTGAAAAAGAAGCATAAATATTACAAATTACTATATTAAATCAATGAAATACAAGGAGTGAGTAAATATACTTCAGTTATTTTACATACTTGCTTACTTGGTTATTTATACTCCCTAAAAAGACGGGTACTTTGTATGTTTAAAGGTTACATGCAGCCTAAATCCAGCATTCATTTAAACTATCATCTCTGTAGTGGCTCTTTAAAGTTATAACAGCATCCCTCTCACACTTCATTCTAGCGTAATACTGGTTGTATTCATGTTTTCTGTCCAGTGTTTTTCCTTTACATCAGGTTGTTTACATACAGAAAATCGTGTGCGCTTACCTTGTAGTGTGAAATTTGCTCCTCTACAGCATCTTTCTTTGTGGGCGGCCGGAGTTGTTCAGACTTTCTCTGGTCAGATGTGAGAGTAAAGCTTGGGACATCTGCTTCAGTCAACTCCAATTTAGAGAAGAAGGGGGGAGAGCTTAATTGCTCTTTGGATAAAGTATTTATTTGTGAACTAATTTCTCCTTATTTCAGTTCCAAATATCATTATATACATTACAGAGTGTGGAAATGTATAGGTTTCTATCAAAGTAAGCTTTTATTGGGACATCTAATATTTCTGGTGGCGGTAATCCCCCCCGGACTCGTTTCGAATGGTTTGTTCTGACGCTGCTGACTTTCCAGACACGCTCTGCATATTGACACAGCACGCGACTCACTGAGGGGCTTTTAATTTGAAAAGAGGCACAAAAGAAGAAGAGTGGGGAGGGGGACAGACAAGTTTTAGTTAAATCCAGGACAGCTGGTAAGTAAGTAGAGGTGGAGGAGAAGAAGAAGAAGACCACACTCACCTCTTCCTTCCGCCATGATGATTGCCCAAGAATACATTAAAGCATTAACACGGCACATTAATTATATATTGTAGAGATACAATGTAGAGATGTTCCTGTGTAGAGAACACAGGAAGAAGAACTATATTTGGCCTACTATTTTATATACTATTATAGCATGTTCTGCTGTATTTTATTTTGAAAATGTATTATTTTGCTGACTTTGTTATTTTTGTTATTTAGTTTATATCCTATTTTAGCTTAGTATACTGGTGAAAATGAATGAGTACATTTATTAATGAATGAGTACATTTTATGCTCCATTAGTGCTGGAAGAAGTACTCAGATTAAGTAAAGGTAACAATACCACAGTGCAGAAATACTCTGTTACAAGTAAAATTACAAAAATGTTAATATCAACATGTAGTTAATGGTCCAGTATGTAACATTTAAGGAGATCTATTGACAGAAATGGAAACAAAAAAGCATATCTATGTTTTTGTTAGTTATAATCACTTTAAAATAAGAATTGATTATGTTTGTTATCTCAGAACAAGCATTTTATATCTACAGAGGGAGCTGGTCCTCTTTAATGGAGTCTGGCATGTTGAATCACCATGTTTGTACAGTACAGTTGATTGCAATCTGCAACTTCACTATTAGACACCACTAAATTCTACACTGGACCTTTAAAGTAAACTGGTAAGTAAGTTGCGAGCAGTTCAAAATCATATGGTTGTATTATGATTATTAATGTATTAATGTGTTCATTACTTGAGGAATTGAGGTCATAATATCGTTATTTATTTGTTCTTTATGTTATGTAATCTGTAGCTGAAAAGTAACTAGTAGTTACTTAGGTTACCAAATAATTGTAGCAGGGTAGCCTCTAAGAACTGAAGTATAAAGTTGTAGAAAAACAGTCAAGTAAAGCACCAAAAACCTATTGTACTTAAGTAGGCTACAATACTTGAGTGAGTACTTAGTACCTTTTCACCTCACCAACTGCACTTCATTTCAGATGAAAATGTAGTTTTTACTCCACTACATTAATTTGACAGCCATTTGTGAAGAATTAATTGGAGATTAAGATTTAAAAGATCTATTTTGAGCACCATCTAACCAACAGTATATGAAGTTAGGATTAGCTCCACCTTGGCTTATATGTTAATGTATCCGTATCAGTAATCCAACAACATAATGATGCATTATAATAATATAACAATGTTGATTCAGGAATACTTCTGTCACTGAGTATGTGTAGCATTTTGGGTTACATGTGTGAATCTAAATATAATTCTGGAACAGGGTACTTTAGTCTGCTTCCCCCGACTCTCCCAAATGTCTCCAGTGCTTTAACCAGGCCCTTGGGTATTCCTAGCCTATATATCCTGAAAAGCCTCCTCCAGATGGCCTGTGCTTTCTCCTCTCGTCCCGTGATGGAATGAAAAGATCAGCTAATTAAACAAAGTCCCTATATCCATGTGAAAAAGCACGAGAGTCCTGAGGGAGAAGAGCTGCATGCAAATCAATTCCCAGTGCTTTGAATAGTGTCCAACAAAACAACGCATCGCTGCAAACCATAAAGCCTTTATTTCCACAGCACACTGACACACTAAAAATCAGAGGTCTTGACAGAAACAGATAAACAAACATACAAATCTGTAATACTATGGGATTTCTGTTATAGCTCTGTTGAGAAATATCTCTGTTTGTTATCGAGTTTAATAATCTTAGAGAAGAATTGAAGTGTGGACCTTCGATGAAACAAACAATAATACACTTTCCTTTAAGCCAGAGAGAAGCGTGAGAAGATGGTTTGAAAAAATAAAATGAATAGTGAGCATAAAAAACATAAAAAATATTCAACAGAAGTCCTTTCTTCCTTTAAGAAATATTGACCCACATAATTCTGAATACAAAATAAGGACTTCCACTCCTCTTCAGAAACAGAACATTTCTAAACGTGGATTATGTGTTTTATTCTGGTACAGTGATATTTTATTATATGTAACTCAGCAGACAGTGAACATGAAGATATAGGGCCACTATGGTGAGATGCTGCAGGGGCTGATGGGAGCCTTGGGGCTTCACTGCTCAGACTGTGTTCGCCTCAGGTTGTCCTTCACACGGACAAACTCTGGGATCTTCTCCTGATTCTCCCGCTGCCTGATCTCCTCCTGTTCATACTGAAAAAAGAAAGGACACATACTGATATGATATAATACTATATTATTACACTAATGTATCAATGCATAAGCAGCATTTTACTGAAGTTGTAGTTTTTTTATATATGGTTTATAGTTGTTGGTCATTTGTGACCTCGCCTAAAGATAAATCTGAAGGGTTGTGAGATGATTAAATCATTAAATATTTGAACATTTTACCTCTTTTGGCCTCATCTGAAATGTTTAAAGGCGAGATGTCGCTTTGATTGAACTACAAACAGACATCTGAAACGTGACAAAGGCCAAATTAAATACTGACTTTTTATGACGGGTCATAAAGGGTTTGTGTCTCTGACCTCTTCCAGCTTCTGCTGCCTCTTGCGGAGCTCCATCTCCAGATCTGAGGGCCGCCGTCGTGCCAGCTCCTCCTCTTTGTGCTGCTCCAGTCTGCGCTGCTCCAACACTCGCTTCAGCTCCGGTTTCTCCTCCGGCAGCAAGCCCCTGTATGATCAGTCAGAGTCATACTCACAATGGTCCACCCTGCCCTCCTCTCACTCAAATGTTGATCACATTAAGATCAGAGATTCGAGTTGTTTTCAGAGTTTGTGGTGGTTTACCGTTTATGGCTGAGCAGCAGCTCCCGGTGCAGGTTCTGGTAGGTGGGTACCTCAGTGGAGGAACCATTGAGCCTCCTGGGATAAACACTCTCTTCACTACTGTAGTCTACTGTGGAAAAAAAATCAGTCACAAAGTAATGAGATACATTAATTTAATGGGGAGAAAATATATTAAAAACAATCTACATAATGTTGGGTGTGATTCAGCATTACTAAAACGTCATGGAGCCAGTTGTGTTTACATTATGTCAGGTAGTACAGGTAATAAATCCTAATTCTAATCTACCAATCAAATATACATATCATATCCATTCAATAGATTGATTGACCAAATATATTATATCAAATATTTGATTGGTAACATCTGAGTGATTCTTTCAATCAAATATTCTAATCCAGAATACATATATTTAGATTATATTTCCCTTTTTGATCATTATTTGTGTGTTTAGACCTGTGTTACCTTTTTTGTGATATCCTGTTTTCTGTCGGTTGAAATGTGTGAGAGAAGAAAAAAGAAGAGACACCCTGTTAGTGGTAAAGACAAACGTGTAAACACTGATGAATAAAACAGTGGAACAGTGGGAAAACCTTTATTTATACAGAGAAGAGTAATATTTACAGTAAAACAGCATCACATTTAATGGTAAAACCTTTATTTTATATAGCATTCATAGCATGTGGTATCTTCATGTCAATTATATGACAAAATGTGTATTTATACAGTAAAATATGTAATGAAATGTTGACCTATACGTGATATCAACGTAATACTATATTTATTATGGTGCAAAACTGGCAGCTGTGGTTGCCAGAATAAAACAACAGCTGGTTTGTCTTTATTCATTTGATCTTCACCTGATTGGACTACGTGGATAATTAGATACTGTAATAGCTGGAGGGGACAATGCCCTCTGTTCTGCTTTTATTTACTTGGAGCACAAAGGTAACCTAACAATAATGTAGGTTTGTCCTGATGGTGAATGACTTGGATGAAACATGACCAGAGTTCTCTTATTCTAAAATAATATAAATATCTGGATCCATTACAATCATGACATGACAATATGGGATGGGAAAACCTGGCATCTTACCGTAACACAACAATTCAGATACTTCTGCCACACCCTCTGTAACCAGATCACCATGAGGGAAGGGTCATGTTGAGCAACAACAGATGATAAACGCTGCTGTAACTTGGTCTGAGTCAAACCAGCTGATAGCAGCATATTTCCGTGCTACAGCTGACCATAAGATCTGAGCTCCGAGCATCTCAGGAGGAGAGCTCAGGATTGTGCCTTTTACTGTTCCTGTCACGACGGTAAGCCTCCAAATCCTGTCCCTCCCCAGGCTCCTGCAGAGAGGTTGAGCTGGAAGATAACCTGACTGCTGATTGACCTAATGGAAGTCATTGTTCCAGTCTGGATGGACTCCAGTAAAGTCACTCCTCTTGATCGCTCAACGTCTTGAGAACAGACTCTGCTCTTGTATTATGACTTGTTGATGACTTTAGTTTCACCTTAAGCAA
Organism: Larimichthys crocea; assembly: GCF_000972845.2. NCBI lineage: Eukaryota > Metazoa > Chordata > Actinopteri > Sciaenidae > Larimichthys > Larimichthys crocea. Next base: position 17,206,127 of record NC_040025.1, read on the forward strand.
GATCAGCATATGTTTTTTTCATGCACTGTAACATGAGCATCACTAAAACTGGAATGAATATTTGTTTTTCAAATGACAATGGTAATAAATCACATGTTTATACCTGTTCTATATATATTTATGTACTGCAACTGATGTTACTTACCCATGCTATATCTTAAAATATTCATATATACCCTTTAACACCTCTAACAGATGGCCACCAGACCACAGCTTGACCTCTCACCAGACAAGCGTAAAGGTTTAAGAAAACAACTCACTTTTCTTCCAGTTGACCCCTCCATGGCAGAATGGTGAAGGTCCACTCTTTCTATCCAGTAACAGTGTTCTGGTTTCAGTCCATTGCTGAAGAGAATCACACCTGCTCACATAGTCTGTCTGTTCGCTTCTTTGCTGCATCCAAGTCCAATATATTGCTGTTGATGAAGGATCCTCAGTCTCTATATACTACCTAGCACACAGTTGTCAACAGTGGTAGTAGGCACTGAAATCTTGTTACGCCATTCAAGATTACATCACAACCCCCACAGCGCACAGGCTGCTAGATTAGTTAATTACTGCTGACACAAATACAGCTTAAACCCAATCTAACACGACATAGCACTAGTATCAGTCAGCACCTCTACACAGAGCCCATTAATACTGAAAGGAACAACAAACGCTTTAAGGCAAACCAATATACTGTGTTTAGTGTGAAGCACACTTTCCATTGGTTCTTATTGCCTGTAGACATGCAGTACAAGTATTAGTTAACGTATATGGTACTGTGTTTCTCTATAGTTAAACTTGTGTAGTAATTCTTTACATAAAAAAATAATAAATGCAGCAGATGTGATGTACACAGGGTGTCCAGCTAAAGTTAATTTGCAGTCCCTTTCACTGGTTTGGCCTTTAAGGGTCAAAACAACAAATGCCAGCTCCAAACAGCAAATGGATGAAACAGATTCTGGACAAAAACAACAGAACAGACAAAACAGACTGTTTTATACAGACAGTGTTTATATCTTGGTTGTTGTTTAACTTACTGCTCTTAATTGTGTGTTCAGAACTTTGAGCCTTTTACTTAAAGACTGTATTTGTTTGTTTGTTTGTTTGTGTGTATATTTACTACTAGGATGTTGTATTTTTCCTGAGTCTGAAGCCTATGATGCTGGGTGTTGCACTGTTACTATTATCTATGAGCAGGTGAATGTATGTATGAGTATGGAAGTGTTTGCACTTGTGGCATACGTAATGTTTTTTATGGGTTGCACAGCCGGCGTTACCAGTGATACTAATTAAGGTTCAGTTCCATTCAGGTCCAACGAATCAGGGTGCTGCTGTGGTGCATGTTGGCTCACTGGGAAAGCTTTACTGCAATAAATGGAACAGAACCGTCATCATCTATCACAGTGTTTCTCAACCCTGGTCCTCTGGGACCCCTGCCCTGCATGTTTTAGATGTTTCCTGCTCCAACACACCTGATTCAAATGAGTGGCTTATTATCAGGCCACTGCAGAGCTTGATGACGGGCTGATCATTTGAATCAGGTGTGTTAGAGGAGGAAACATCTAAAACATGCAGGGCAGTGTTCCCCCAGGACCAGGACTGAGAAACACTGATCTATCATGATCATTGGTAACATGAAAAGTAAAGAAGTTGAGGTATTTTCCGGTAATGACCACGTGAGGTCGCTGCAGAAATATCGACTTCTTACTTTTAGTGTCCCATGAGTCCGTGCGGCTTTTCGCTTAAAACCGGATCCGGATGTTCCCTCCTCTTCAGAGTTTGAATGGCTTGTATGCGGGATGAGTGTGGGAGTGTTTGGCGACTGCTTGAGTGAGTGAAAGTGTTGTTGTGTTTGTGTGAGAGAGTGTGTATTTCCTTTAAAAAAAAACCTACACAGTGATCTTATTTGATCTGGTCTGAGTTTGGCTCTGCTCTGACCGGAGATGATAGGAAAGCCGCTCGCGAGCCTTCGTGGCGATGATCAGCAGGCACGAGTTTAACTCCAGGGCCTCCACGCTTCATGCTGTGGTCAGAGGTGATGAATTGATCAGATATACTAGTTCTGGGTGAGTTTGGGTTCATCTCAAACTTCACAGTGGACGATGAGTATAGAGGCGATTCTGATCTAACCACAGCTGAGAGGCAGTCAGGAGCCCTGGACGGATGTACGCTCCTTTTATGGTGTGCGGCAGTTTATTAACGCGTGTGTTCTGCTCACGAGACACATTTTGTTTTTAAAACAAGATGTCGTCCTAACGTGAGCGTCCTTTGTTCTTCGCTTTTGTTAAAACGGTTTAAACGGGCACTGTTAACCGTACATGTAGTCTATGTAGCACTTCAAGAGCTGCATTTACCAAGGTACTGCCAACTAAAACTACCCGTCCTGAAACGAGTGCTTTAATTAAGCAAAAACATTGTTTTTAAAGTTGGCGTCGCCATGGTAACTCCACTATCCTACCTATGCAGTAAAACATGGACGTCGTATCCGTGACGTCACCCGCAGGCCGCCTAGCAACAGCAGCAAGCTCAGGAAAAATTATCAATGATTTTAAGTTGTTTCGGAGGGATGTACTATTTGGGGTCTTTGACTTTAACAAAAATAGAGGAAAAATTTAACGAAATATTCATCATTCTGATGTTAAAATTTCATATCCGTAAATTTACTCGAAGGAAACCATCTTTTGTTGCCTTTCACAGTGAGCTCAGGCAGTACATTGTTTCCATTAAATTTTCTAACACAAAAGCGATTAAAACTGTTAATATTTGAACATTTAAATACACTAGTGTAAACTCTTTCTCCCCCTGGCGTAGATTATACATGTGAAATGTTTTTCTAATGTTTTCTATGCTTCCTTTGTTTGTGAAACAAAGTTTGCTGAGTTGCACAGAATTTCAGCTTCAGTACAGTTCATTAAACATGGAAGCGACCCCGGTGGTTGTGAAATGAAGCCAACATGGAAGTGAGAAATGCTGCATTTCCAGTTTCTAATTTCACTATTCATGACAACTCTACTGAGAATGAATTTTCATGTAACAACCTGTTCAAATATTTTTCAGACGCAAAGTTTTGTGTAATTAAGAGTGTGTCCTCTTTGATCATTGAGCACCTATGCTTCAGTCAGTCCACCCTAACTCCACATGATCCAAGTTTTTGCCTGTTTTTGGATTAGTCAGGAGGCAGAGGCAGGACTGCCAAAAATGGCAATGACCAGAGGCAACACCACTGATATGTCTGTTTTTTTTATACTATGTCTGTGCTCCTGGGTTTAAGGATCGGCTTAAGTCTGTCCTAAAACATTACTCACATGCCATATGCATATTTAAAGTATTACTTGTTGGTGTAATTGTTCCTTCTGTCTTAGCTGTGAAGATAGATTTTTTTTTTTTCTTCCTTTGTTTGCAATTCTTTCATTGCAGCCCAGCAAGCAAACACACCTCTGGGAGATCCTTAGTTGATTTGATCATCAGCTGAACCTTTTTACAGTGTATTTATGCACAGAACAAATACTGTAGCCTACATTTATGTCTCACATCTTCAGAAGAAGGACTTCGTACATACAACCTATAACACCAGGCCTTGTAATATAACCAGAGAGCATAACAAGAAATAAATGAATACAATAAAAATAGCAATGAATTTTTTTACCATATTGTTTATAAAATTACACTGTATTGCTTCATTCAAATAGTTCTTTGGCACAGTTGTCCAAAGTTATTGGAGTAAATCCGTTTCTTTCTATTGTGGAATTTCCCTGTTAAAAAAAGGTACAATAAAAATAAAATCTGTCTTTATACTGTGACTGAATCATTCACTTAGTCTTTCTTCTCCTAAAGTTCTTTAGGCCAGAATATTTTTCCCGAAAGAACAGATGGCAAATTGATAGATAGATAGATAGATAGATAGATAGATAGATAGATAGATCAAAAAAAATATATGTTTTATTTATCAGCCTATACACAAAATCTCGCGATAATAAACGTTAGCTTCAACGATGTCGTCAGTCTTTGTGTATACACGTGACTGCTTTTGTCCAATCAGCTTTCAGCATCGACTCGGCGAAGCCCGCGAGTGCGAACTAAATATACCTGCGACTGATGTTGTAGTTTCCTTTAGCTGGCTGCTGTTTTTAGCCACCATGGCCGAGCAGAGCAAAAAACGGCGAACCACTCAGTCAAGTAGCTCACAGACGTCTAGAAGCAGCTTATCGTCCGGTCAGCTCGATGGAAGTGGAGGAGAGAGTCGGTATGTGGAGGGCTCCATACTTCGCCTGACCATGAAAAACTTCCTGTAAGTGAACTGCTCCTCAACTGTCAGCAACACTCAACAGCGACTACAAACCGAAACCTGACCGCCACAAAAGTGTGATAGAGCCTGGTTATAGCTAGACTGATAAGCTGGCACACATCCGAACTTATGAACGGTACCTGGCGTGCATGAGGACTATAAACCTGACCAACAACACAAAGAGGTGTCATGTGAACCTGTGAAACAATGTCAAATTGAGAGATTTGCAGTTCCTGTCAAGATGTCGAGGGAAGAGTCTAAGTCAAGTATCCATAATAGCTGTTACACTTTTTCAGTTTGTCAGGTACATTTAGTTAAAGTAACTATACTGCAGTTTGATAAAGTAGCCGGGGAATTTTACAATGTTCAGCTTTTGTTGAGATTGTTTCAGACAGATGTTTCAGCATCACTTTGTTTTGGAGGCTGTAGGTACTAATAACCCCCTCGAAAATGAAATGGTACATCTCAGGGGGTTATCCTTTAAAAATAATGTACAAATAGGTAGACTTAACTAAAGAGAAAACCACACACCACAAACTACAACCTCCAGAATGACCATAAAGTTGGTGGGTTAGGATCGGCTACAAACAGACTCATGGAGTCTTCAGCATGCTGGCTGTCAAAACACTTTAATTACAGATGAATGCAGTCCTAAAGTTTGAAGGAATGTCTGTGTTGTAGTGCTTAGTCTCCAGGCCTAAATAGGCCCTTGTCATGTCTTTGTTACATGGTCTTAATAAGCTTTGTGGATTAATTAATGCATCTGTTGTTAACACACAGAAAGCATGTGCTTTGTTGTTAAGCTGAGGTGGTAAGTCGTCAAGATCTCACTGTCTCTTGTCTCTGTGAAATGACACTGCGGTTGATTTCATTCATAAATGATATACATTTCTCATGATGTTAGTAGAGGTTGGCATTTAATTCAAGCAATGTGACCGAACTCTGCTAAAACATTTTTACTTATCTATCTCTTGTACTCTGACAGGACCTATGACTACTCCGTGGTGTATCCTGGACCTAATCTGAACATGATTGTTGGAGCCAATGGGACCGGCAAGTCCAGCATCGTGTGTGCCATCTGCCTGGGTCTGGCCGGCAAGACTGCCATCCTCGGCAGAGGCGACAAGGTAAACGACACAGTAACACAATCACTGGTAGATGTACTCTAAACTTATTTAGACTTTGGTTTCGTTCCAAAGACTAAATTCATGATATGATTTTAATAGACTTAACAGATACGTTTTCAGCTGATAGTAACAGCATGAAGTTGATGATCTGCATACTGGTACTTGACTTCTGGCTCTGCATGTGATGGTTTGTCTCAGATGCCACCTGAGAGTTTTAGCCAGTCAAATTTAATATATAGCTGACAAATGACTTAATTACAATTCTGATGATGATTATAAAAAGGTTATGTTTTTTTTCTGTAGGTTGGGCTTTATGTCAAACGTGGATGCCATAAAGGATTTATTGAGATTGAACTGTAAGTCATGTGAAAGAGTTTGCAGACACACACATTCTCACATTGCTAATTGCAAGCTACATGGGTGAAATATATCTGTGCTGAATCATCATAAATATTATTATATTAAAAATACAGACAGTTAAATTCAACCTTAAAACGATACGACTGTTTTGTGTTACATTAACCATTTCAGTCAATTTTAGAGTTAAACTCTTTGTTGTAATTCTAGGTACAAAAGTGGTGGTAATTTAGTGATTAACAGAGAGATCCATGTGGAGAACAATCAGTCGCTGTGGATGCTAAATGGAAGACACTGCAACCAGAAAACAGTGGAGGAGGAGGTCAAGGCTCTGCGTATCCAAGTCAGCAACCTCTGCCAGTTTCTACCTCAGGTATGTTTGTGTCACTGGAATATGAGGCTGCACAGACGCAGTGAATTGGGCAATAGCTGCTAAAATATGCTATTGAGGTCAGACTGTGTAATTACAGCTGTCACATTTTAGAATATTTGCACAGTGCAGACACAGCAATCATGTTTTTATTTTTATTTTTGTATTTGATTCATGCAAATCGTCACTTAAAACTTGGGAGGTGTAATTCCAATGTGTCTTAAATGTAATAACACTGATTTCCTCTTCTCCGTTGATCTGGTCGGTACAGGAAAAAGTAGGAGAGTTTGCTAAGATGTCTAAGATTGAGTTGCTGGAGGCAACTGAGAAGTCAGTGGGACCACCAGAGATGTACGAGTACCACTGTGAGCTCAAAAACTTCCGCAACAGAGAACGAGAACTGGAGGTAAACATAAAGCTTTGATGGACAGTGTACAGCGTGTGCCAGTTTGTTTAGCATGAGCGCTTCAGTTAGACTGAAAATTTGAGTAGCAAAATCTCTGTTGCGCCATAGATTTATCATATTTAAAGATTATTAAGGCAGCAGTGTAGACTTCAGCCTGTTGTCGATGGTTTGTTTCTCTTTAGAACGTTGTGAAGGAGAAGGCCAGCTTCCTGGAGAAGGCCAAGCAGAGGAATGAGAGGAACAAGCATGACGTGAACCGTTACTATGAAAAGAAGAGGCATCTGGACGTGATTGAGTTGCTTGAGAAGAAGAAACCATGGGTGGTGAGTGACTGAAAAGAAACATTGCACAAGAGGGAGAGGCAAATAAACTCGCAGTCAGAGTAAAACCTTTGGCCTTGTTAGCTCTGACTTTTTTCTCTGGTATTAGGAGTATGAGACCACGCGGAAGGAGCTTGAGGGCGTGAAGAAGGAGAGAGACGAGGCTAAAAAGCAGCTCTCTGCCCTGAAGCAGGCCCAGGCGCCCATGCTGAAGAAGATCCAGCTGATTGACAACCAGCTGAAGCCCACTGAGGCACAAATAAAAGCAAAGGTGAAAGAGTGAATGTTATTATTATTCCCTGATAAGTTTACAGTGTGATAGATTGTCTAAAAGAAGAAATAAGAGCAGTGATTAGTGATGTTTAGAAAACAATTAAATTATTAAATTTTACTTTCAGCATGTTTAATACTTGATGATTGGTGTGAATTTATGCACTCGAGGTCTAGCCATTAGCTCTCACTGATGGCTCTAATCAATAGGTGCACTTAAGTGGGTTTATAGAAAGCCTTTCTGGGCATCTATGTAGATTTCACATGAATTATGAATGAATCGGGGCATTATGCTGTCCCCAGAAAATACTAAGACACTTGCTTAAGGCATTTTGAGTGACACACTTGAGAATCCTTCCAGTAATTCACATTCTAGTCATTGTAGTGTGGGTTTATTTCTTAAAGACATCTTTCCAGAATGTGAAGCAGGAGTAATTAAAATTACAATGCAAGTATAATGAATACTGTAATGTTTGTAATACTGTCAATATGATAACTATGAGTTGGTTGTTTTTCCAGACTGTCGCCATCAAAGAAGCCTCTCTGAAGTGCAAACAGAAACAAGATCAGTTGGATCGAAAACACAAAGAGGTTAGACTGCACTTTGCTTTTTACTCAGGAAGAGGAAGACAACCGTGGCCCTCAAAGCTGATAATATGTAATCTGTGTTGTGTTATGTATATCTATATCTATATAACATCTCCCCTGTTAGACTTTGAGAATTAATCATGCAGAAAATGTTGATTTCTTTCAGAGTTTTAGAACAGAGCATTAAAACATTAAATCCAAGCCATTTTCTACCAATGTGAAGCTTACAATTAAACATGCCTGTAATTCCCTTGGAGCATAGACAGACACAAGTGGCTTTCTTGTTACTAGTTTATTTGAAGGCTTCTCTCTCTACAGATGCACCATGAAAACAAAACAGTGCTGACAAATAATGTATAAACTGTAAGAGTAGGGAATAGTCTTCAGGTCTTCTGAGATTTCCTCATAACTGTTGGCGTTAAAAACTACTTTCTGATTGACAAGCATAAAACTTTCACTGGAGCACAAATGTCCATGATTGGGGCTTAAGTGCTGGAGCAATGTCGTGAGTCACACCCACGCGAGAGCAGCCCAACAAGACCTGCTGAGACTTCAAAATAAAAGTACCCTTACTCATAGTAAAGGAAATAATGTAAATGTCTGCGATCTGGCCCCCAACAGTGTCCATCCTTTGTATTTTTCATGGTTAATTTTTCACTTCATATTTGTTTCTGTTTTTCAAGTTGTAAATGATTTGAGTCATAATAATAATAATAATAATAATAATAATAATAATAATAATATAAGAATAAATCCTCTGGCTGAACAATTCATCTAAATATTGAAATCTCATTAGGGCCAAGTGCCATCACTTTTTGATTGAATTGTCATTTTAATTATATAATATGTATTTTATATATTTATGATACAGTCCTACTGCATATAGTTGATGCTGCCTTTCCTGTTCTGTGTGTTTGGTAATGAATGATAACTCCTCCTGCACTGCTCTACAGATTGAAGACATTAAACAGACACAGAGACTTAAGCAGATGGAAGAGGAAGATCAACAAAAGCGAATAAGCAACACCAGACGGACCATCGAGGACTTGAAGGCAGAACTCGCCAAAGTTGGCGACCAACCAGATGTGTCACCGCGGATCAATGCTGTCAATGTCGAGCTGAGACGCATCCAGGTAGACAGAGCCAAGATTGAAGGAGAGAAGTCCGACCTACGCAGGGAGAAGGACAACATCCTTGCAGAGTCTAAAAGTGAGTTTCCCAGTTTACATAAACAAAGATGTAATTATGATGCAGCTCACATGGAGTTTAACTCTGCTGCTAGTGTGTCAGAGTCAAAGTCTGAAAACACAGAATGTGGTTGATGTGTGGTTTATGTATTTTAATCGTCAGTGTTGGAGAAAAAGCTCAATGACATGAACAACATGATGAATGCCAAAGAGGAGAAGCTGCGAGGACGCCACAGGGACACACACACTGCCCTCCAGTGGCTCAGACAGAACAAAGAACTCTTTGTTGGAAACGTCCATGAGCCCATGATGCTAGTGGTGAGTACCAGTGAGCCATGTAGGCAAAACTTAAGTAAACCCCACACAGTTCAGCTGATGAGGAGTTATTAATGAGGAGTATAAACATATAACTAATGGCACTATTAAGACACTGCTATGTAGACGTAAGTTGATATATGCAGCCACAGTGGCTACATATTTACATAGCAGGATGAAGTGTGTTCAATGCTAACTATTGTTGACTTTATTCTTTTGGGTAGTGTTCCTTTGTAAGCAAAGATTTATCACTAAATCTTTCCTCATTCCTCAGATCAGTGTGAAAGATCATCGCTATGCTAAGTACGTGGAGAACCACATCTCATTCCATGACCTGCGGGCGTTTGTTTTCCAGAGGAAGGACGACATGGAGAAGTTCATGACTGAGGTCAGGGGCTGCACAGTATGATTGTCATGCTGTCTGGGTGAGGGATGAAAATTGTAGTTAACCTTAATGATAGACAAGTCCTAACATCAGGTTTTTACCTGTCTGTCAAATATAATCCTGACCCTCAGGTCCGTGACAAGATGAACTTAAAGGTGAACTCCATTTCTGCCCCGGAGGAGTCGTGTTCGAAACGGTCGCCATCAAGAAATATTGAGTCTCTAAGGTAAGAGAAAATTCATTTTGCTTGAAGTGAATCAGTGAATCTATGAAATAAACATAAACAGTATTATACATATTGTATATATTGTTTATGAATCTATTCAGTTCTGTAATTGTGTCTGTGACCATTGTTTGTTTGTTTGTGTTTATACATACTTTCTTATTATCTCTAGGCGTTTCGGGTTCTTCACTTACCTACGTGAGATGTTTGATGCCCCTGATGAGGTGATGAGTTACCTCTGTCATCAATACAGGGTGCACGACGTCCCTGTGGGCAACGAGCAAACTAAATCCATGATTAGAACGGTATGTTCCTCTTCCCACATAATTCAAGTCCTCTGCAACCAGAGAATCACGGAAGTGAATGCCATTTAAAATTAAGCTTCTTTATCCATATCAAGAGAAATTGTGTATGTTGTGAAGTCTGTAAATAGATAAAAAATGTCATAAAACATATAATGACATATAAAAATGTACATTCTGCTTCTGATATTTACCAGCTGAACTTAAATTGTGTAACTTAAAGGTGTCTGCGCTGACCTTTTTCACTCACAGGTGATAGAGGAGCCCTACCTCAAGGTGTTATACACAACAGAGGAGAGGTACACATTGAAGAGGTCTTTTTACTCCAACAAGATTAGCACCAGTAACTCTGCAGTGCACCCTTCCCAGTACCTCACCATCACTGTGGACGCTGAAGAGAAACGACAGCTGGAGCAGCAGATGAAGGTCAGGGAGAGACATGGGTAACATGAAAGCAGATTGAAAATCTAGAATCTAGCACTACTTTAAATATTCAGTTTCTTAAGAAGGCTAAATTTTTTTCAAGCTTAATTGTTTGATTGTAAGAGTTTAACTCTTAACCCTAACTGTGACCAGGCCTGTGAGTCAAAGTTACGGGACATTGATGAGCGGATGAAGGCCCTGCAGAAAGAATTCACCGCATTAGATCGACGTGATAATGAACTGTTGGCAGAAAAGAAGCAGCTTTCTGAACTAAAGGGCAAAAAGAGACAACTGGAGCAGAAAATCAGCACCAAACAGGACAGGTAAGTCTGTAACATATTCCTCCCTTTCTTGTTATAGGATGAGATACATGAGTTGATTATTAAATTAATTGTCCCTGTATGAATGGGTTAGTTTGGTTCATACAGATATATTCCAAGTAGTCTAACTCATCTCTCCATGTGCTCAGTCTGAGGCAGATGGAGCAGAGTGTTATTGACCTGAAGAAGATTGAAGAGGAGACTAAAGAGAAAATCGCAGCTGTCAATTACCAGAAAGTGACTATAGTCACAGCGTTCATGGCCCAAATGAAGGTACGGATAAATTACTTTGAACTAAAGACCTGTATATGACTGCTTTGCATTTGATAGCTGTGCCAGGAAGATTTTTTTTCTCTTAAATTACTGCACTTGATCATTGGGACATTTTTTTTGCCCCTGAGCTCTTCCTTGTATTAACCATTATGTCCAACTTATATTGTTTCATGAATTAAACAGTGAGAAAATCATTTGTTACATTATGATAATATATTTTGTATGGATATAACGTCTCTGTCTATGTTCTGTCTCTCTCTTTTCTTTGCCTCTCCCTCATCTGAAGCTGAGAGCCAAGCTGACTATGGAGAAGGTGTACCTGGCTTTGGAAACGGTGGGGCTGACAGCTGAGAAGACCAAACTGGAGAACGATTGTAGAGAAGGCGCCTCTGAACTCAAGACCACTGATGTAAGTGCTTCACACACGTTTCTATATATTAGCCTTGCTGGTGCGTCCTTCATTTTAACTCTCCTCGTTCTGTATCACTGATGCATGCGAACTGTGTTGGTGTTCTTGCAGCAAATATGCGCCCGTCTGGAACAGAGGAAGGTCCAGCTGACAGAACTATGCAAAGGCATGTTGAAGAGAGCAAAGACGATCTGCAGGATGCAACATGATGAGTCATTACCTGAAGACCTGCGTAATGTCAGTATTGAATAAAACAAGCCTCTCCTTCTATCACCTTCTATGGAATGTTATCCATGTCACATGGTCCAGTAGCTGCTGTTATTTATGTTAGTTTATGAAATAAGACCAGTTCTTGTTTTTTTCTTAACGCAGGCTTTCAGTAAGCTGCCTGACACTCTGGACGAGATCGATGCCATGCTGAATGAGGAGCGGTCCAGAGCTGAGTGCTTCACAGGCCTCAGTGAAAGTGTAAGAGCACATGAGAATCAGCTGAATTTTATTTTCAGAAAGCAAAATATCCTCAGGAATCAGATACATTTTGAGCCTACCTTCTCTGCTCATAATCATTTCGTTTGGCCTGAAAACATAACACAGAACCTTTCTTAATATTTTTACATTTATACACTGTTTTGTGTACCCTTCGTCACGTTAATTCTCTCTGCTTCTAGGTTGTTGATGAGTACAACAGGAGAGAGCAGGAGATCAAACATCTGGAGAAAGAGCTGGAAGATAAGAGCAATGCCCTGAATGCATATCGACAGAACATATCAGAGGTACATGATCTGTCGCTGTAGTGACTCCTCCGGTGTTGTTTTGTAAAGAAGCGTGGTTCAGTCTATGATTTCTGTGTTTGTGTGTCTCACAGGCTAAGGAGCGCTGGCTGAACCCACTGAAGCAGCTGGTGGAACAGATTAATGGCAAGTTCAGCGATTTCTTCCGCTCCATGCAGTGTGCAGGCGAGGTTGATCTGCACTCAGAGAATGAGGTAAATGCACACAGGAAACATTTCAGTAGTTAGGGTTATCTTTAATTGATATATGCTTATGAGGACTGCTCATAATACATTTTTCACCTAAGATGTTGGTATTTGTAACTGGTGTTTCACAGTAAACCAACTTTAATCACGCAGAAGTTTATATAGTCCTGTCACGCTCTAATAGATCTTGTAGAAGAAATGATCACCCACATTAAATGACTGCTGTCTGTCATTGCAGGAGGAGTATGACAAGTATGGGATTCGAATTCGGGTGAAGTTTCACAGCAGCACTCAGCTCCACGAGCTGACGGCCCACCATCAGAGCGGAGGAGAGCGCAGCGTCTCCACAATGCTCTACCTCATGGCCCTGCAGGAGCTCAACCGCTGCCCCTTCAGAGTGGTGGACGAGATCAACCAGGTAGTACTTTCCTCTCATTCGCAAACATTTAATGCACCGAATGCTGTTAGTCGTCACCTGCTTCCATGTGTGGGTGTGACTGAGACTGTTTCTCTCTTTCATGTAGGGAATGGATCCAGTAAATGAGAGGAGAGTCTTTGACATTGTGGTCCGCACGGCCTGCAAAGAGACAACATCCCAGTACTTCTTCATAACACCCAAAGTAAGTTTTTGTACCCTTCAGTGAGGGATTAACAAGAGATTTGTCTCATTAAGTGTGTGTACATCTATTTCTATCATTACAATGGATCACGTAACTATTTGTACGTGAAAGGTGTCAGCTCATTAAAAGTCACAGTTTCTGAATACAGTCTGTGCATTTCTCCATGGATTGAGCGCATTGATACTTTCATAGTATTTATTTAGCATCTGGAACTGAGGAAATCTCACTTTCTACAATATGAGACCTCTCATCTTTCAGGTCATTGTTTTGGTTTCATGCTACAAGTCTGCTGTTTCAGTTCACTGCTCTCATCGCTGTGGTTTTCGGTGGAAAGGTTCTAAAAACCCACTGTACCATCACGTCTCAGCACCAAGCAACTAGCTCGTGAACATAGTGACACATTTAACAGCTAAAGAGCTAGATATTAAAAGTTAAGACACAAATATGTGCAATTTTACTGAACTTTCGCTCCACCAATATTTGTCTTCAGCTGCTGCAGAATCTTCAGTATGCTGAGGAAATGACCGTGCTTTGTGTCCATAACGGCGCCCAAATGCTTCCCCCCAACCAATGGGACGAGAAGGTGTTCGTCAGACGGTGTCTGCAAAGAAAAGCCAGGGCATGAATTGACCACGGCAGCACGTACTGTCTGGATTTATTTAAATTTCCAGTTCCGGGAGTTCAGAATGTACGAATATCTAATATAAAATATTAGACATCCTGTCTTAAATGTTTGAAGATAAAATATGCCATATGAACCTTGGAAAGAGAAGATTTTGTAATTAATAATTAATTTCGCTCTGTGGAAGGGTTGTGAAGCGAAGCCCAGGACATTTATAAAACATGTTTATATAAAATGAAAATATGCATCGAGTGCATTTCTTGTTTGCTCATTTGTACATTTCTCTATTTGTGCAACAACCTGTTAACTCTGTGTGCAACTGTTTCGTCTCTTTAACAATTCACATGCACATGTTGTGTCTGTGCATTACCTCTTATTGTTGGGCACGATGCTGATTGGTTCATTTTCTTCGGTGAATAAATTATTTTTGTTAAACTGTTTTTGTCATGGCCACAGAGCCAAGCTGTGATGATGTTTTTATATGTTTGAATAAAATATTCAGTTTTTGTTCTAAATTGGCATTTTACATTTATTTAGTCAGACACCTGGTATGCTTTGTTTGAATACTACTTCAGTATGCAGTCCAGTATGAAGTGTGTATTTTCAAGAAAATACATATGAACAGTATTTGTAATGAAATATAATTAAGTTAGTCATATCTAATTTAATTAACATAAATGAAATGTACAAACATCAGCACTATTGTGCATTAAAAGCCAAATTATGTAGTAACATACTGTCATTTTTACTTTTGTGAAATCAGGCTTACTAGACATCCCTTTTCACAGTATTTGCCCTCAATAAATCACCTTTCAATATTCAGTTTTTAATATACAGCATTTGAAAAAGGACAAGCAGTACAAAAGAGCACTGAAAGTACTGTTTTATTTGTAGAGCTATTTGTAGTATAGATAGCAGTAGGAGCTGAAATGTTTCTGGGGAGAACGACGTCTGGAGTGCTCTGCTCAACCTGCTGCCACCATGATCGTAGTACTGGAAGCTTAATGTTAGAAGTTGACATGATTCATCCTGGTGTAGTCCTTGTTTGAAGACCTCTGTGGAGGACAGAAAGAGGGCACTGTATTGATATTTGGGACACACCTTGCTCCAGACAAAGCCACATTCTTCACAGACTCAACAGGATTAAGATGGAGTCAGATTCCACCAATCTGAGATTAAAATCAGAAATTTTATGTTTGTTAATGTCAGTTTCTCTACACAGACATTTGCTGCAATAATTGGAGATCATAATATTACTGTACTGTACCTGTGCTTTATTTAATGCTGTAAATGGAGCGCTTCTGTGGATCGACCCACACTCTGATTTCTTTCTCTTGTTCTTTGTCCAACATGTCCTGATTTGAGTTTTCCTGTTTGCTGTAAATTAACATGACAAATGATAAATTAACACAGTTTAATTAGACTCCTGAAATGCCACTGACAACACAGTGACGTTATATCAACATAAACATTCACCTATGGTCCTCCGAGACTGTCTCCTTCTGGTATAAAATCTGGTTCTTCCTCCAGAAGAAGTCCTTGTGGTGATCATAGACAGACTTTAGTTGGAAGTCAAGGCTGTCGTTTGGAGCCTAAAATTGAGAAAAGAGCAGGACTGAGGATAAGTTTGCCTTGAAATATTTCTCTGGTTTTATAAGTGAAGGTCAAAATGCTCCCTGGAGGTTACCTGATGCTGATCATGCATAACACTCCGTCTAGCGCTCGCCAAAGTGGCTCTATCATGGAGGCGACTCCAGGGTTCTTCTGTTTGAGCGAGGTGAGTTGGTGTATTAAATGTTTTTCTCTGCACAATGAGAAAGGAGTTTCAAATTATAAAGAAATTATATCAGTTGGATGAAAAGCACAGCATGCTGGCACACATGTAAATCACACAATGGGTAACTGTTATTGCTATGTTTACAATGAAATCCTACAAATGTAGCAGCGCAATAGTGCCCATTAATAACTTATTTGATTCACCATAGATTCATTCATTTTGCTGTAATCACAACACACAATGAGCCAACAATGACACACAGTTTGTCTATAGTGAACAAATACACTTCAAAATGTAAATGTTTTTCACAAAAATGAAAGAGAATTTTGTTTAGTTTAAAATTTAACGTGGAAGCAAAAATGTTTTTCCATAGGTATCTGGGGTATTGCAGTATACTTACATACTCTATATATTTAAATCTAGATAAAACAAAGTATTATCATTTGTTATTTGAAGTATTCTGATGTGTTTAATTTCTTCACAGGCTGTTTGAATGTCATCATTTAATTTCCAAAGGCTTTATTGTCAACTCTGCAAGGTCCCACCATGGGCCTCCAAAAGCCCCAGGTTCACTGAGCAGCAATTGGTTTTAAGTTTTTTTAATTGTTACTGTGTTTGTGGATATGTACACACAATGTACACACAACTAAAGAACAGAACAAAGACTTTAAGGTCACACCTTCTAGGGGCCCATCAGCTAATGTTTGCCCCATGTATGAATGATCTGTAGTATTAATCTGACATTAAAAAACACAGAATATAATAAAGGATGATCATTCAAAATAACAGAGCTTGTTTGAATAGGAAAATGTGCTTTATATCAAGTATCAAAAATATTGTCTGTATAAAATTGTGTAGTATTTTGAAATAAATCTCCACACACACAGCAAAACAAACCCACCTGTTGCGGTCTGAAGCCGCTCAGAGTGAAGCCGTTTTCAAGCTTTGGGGAGGGGAAAGGATCCCGGCTGGACATGTTTAATGACAGACGGAAAACTTACAATAATATGTCCAGATATTTGTTGTTTATGTTGTTGTTGTTGTAGCTGCTGAACACTGTGGAATGTTTAAAATCTGGTTTCCAAGCAACCGCTAACTTCCGGTTAAAACTACTTTCAAAATAAAACTACTGTTGACTGTTAACTGAATGTGTTTTTCTTATCCAACTTGTGTATTGTAAGCCGCTGCGACAGGTGAATTTCCCCCTGTGTGAGATCAATGAATTCAGGGCATGATCAATGTCTATCTTAGCAGGAATAATAGGATGATGATCATTCAAAATAATAGAGGTTATTTTAGGAAAATGTCAAGAATCTAAATAACTTCGTCAAATTGCATTGTATTTTGAAATAAATCTCTCTCTCCACACACACACACACACACACACACACACACGCACACACACACAGTAACACAAACCCACCTGCACCATAAAGCACCTTGTAACTCTGATATGGGACGCTTTATATAAATCATAAAGTTTATCTACTCACTCAAGTATCATTATTTTCTTGAAGTTTAATAATACTGATAACTCAATTCTACACTAGGTGTACACATAATACCAGCAGAAGGCCGGCAAAACACCCGTCAGCATAATCTATGGTGTTTGAACAGGCGTGCGTTAAAAGATGATTCACTGTAGACGCAGCACCGCAGCCAATCACCTCCCAGTATTTGTTCACCTTTGGGCGTGAAGCCACGCCTCCCTCCGCCCGACTGGCAGCACCTGAGGGCACAGGTCAGTCCTCACCTCCCCTGGCTCCATCACTTCAACACTGACAGGAGGCGAAGATGCAGCGAGGCCTGATACACCTGAGCCACCTTTTTCTGTGGCTGCTTATTGGACAATCCTCTGCGGAATTGCCCATGTGCAAAGAGGTGAGAGGATTCATGCTATTTTATTGATAGCCTCTTCTATGTTATTTATATTATGTCAGTTTTAATCTGCATATTTAGGTTTTGATCAGGTACGTTGTTTGTGGATGATCAGGAGATGGCAATTTAATAAAATCCAGCTTTCTGCTAGCCTCTTAAACAGTTTCAGTTAGTTACACATATGTCCTGATACTGCAGGGAAACCTGTTCAAGTGCTGTGTTTACATTCCTGCTTGCTTCGTGTGTTGTTATCACACACTTATTTTACCTGAACCTCCATATGTTACACTGCTCTGCTGTGCCCTCCTCGCCTTTCTATGTCTGTTCTCAATTTGCATAACAACCTTACAGTTTGATGATACCCAAACCATTTCTTTGAATGTACCATGAACATTACCAGAGTGAGCAGAATTAAAACAGAGACCTGTAGCTCCTTTATTTTGAGTCTGTTAGGCTAATAGATGATGC
Source organism: Larimichthys crocea (assembly GCF_000972845.2). Lineage (NCBI taxonomy): Eukaryota > Metazoa > Chordata > Actinopteri > Sciaenidae > Larimichthys > Larimichthys crocea. The sequence goes on from NC_040025.1 coordinate 17,224,016, forward strand.
TTTTTGTGGAGAAGCTCTGGTAGCAGCTACTTTCATCAGGTGAGTTTGTTTCCATGCCAGTCCACTGACCATGAAGCACAGGGATCATCATGTCTGGTTGCCTAGGTTTCCTCTTGTTTGTTTAAAGAAGGCGATTAGGCGAATGATGCATTTTTACATCAGATCCTCCCAACCAGACCCGTGTTCATCTGATACCCCGACCACAGCTAATGTAGCAGCTCTAATCGAAAACACAGACCCAGAGGAGGGCTGCTGCTGTGTCTTCTGTTAACTATTAATCACACAAGGTCGTGTGTGGGCTTGGATTAGTCTCCTGAGTGACTTTCCTTGAAAGGCTACAGCCTGCCGATGATCAGGATTATTCTGTGCGACCCGTCAGTATTCATGACTCGTTTCAGATGGTATCAGATCAACAAGATAACCTTTAACGTTATGTCACATCATTAAGGGTGGGACGGTGTTTGTCAACCTCCTACTGTAACCCTTTCTGAAAGGTGTAAATGCATGACAGACAAGAAAAGCCGTGCACCTGAGCTCCTGCTGTCTCCAAAGTCATGCGACAACACTGAAATTACATGTTTACAAAAGGATTGGATGAATCAGCTTTTCTCCCCCTTGGCAAAGTAAATAAACCCTGCAGCACATCCTTGATGAGTGAGAATAAAACAACATTTGAGAAGGCTTCCTGGGCAAATATTAGCCACAAGTTTTATTTGGAAAAGAGGCGTGCCTCGTTTTGGAAAGAAATTCCAGAGGAATAGAAAAAACCTTGTGACCTCTTTTTAGTTTAACAGCTCCATTGGCTTTTCACCTGCATGCTGATATTGCATTTATATTTCAGTAAAATGTCTTCTATTTGATGCATATAGTGTGTTTTTATCTTGCTGTGTGAAACCCACACCTGTGTTTTGTCCCTACAGTCAGATTATCACTTTGAGTACACAGAGTGTGACGTACTTGGCTCACGATGGAGAGTTGCAATTCCCAACAAAGCCGACACATGCACAGGCCTCCCAGATCCAGTCAAAGGCACTCAGTGCAGTGAGTGTCTGACTATTCATCTCATTTTATACATGCACACCGTCAGTCTGTATCACAGCATTAATGTGTGAATAATACATTGTTTTGCACGTTTTTTTCATCTTATTTTAAGATTTTTTTCTTGCTATGTTGCTTTACATTTCTCTTTTCACTCTTTCTTTTCCTCTCGTAGCCTTTTCCTGTAGTGAGGGGGAGTTCCTTGACATGCAGAAGCAGCAGTGCCAGAAGTGTGCTGCAGGCACCTACTCTCTGGGCACCGGCGTGGCCTTTGAGGAGTGGGACAGCCTGCCATCTGGTTTTGTCACCCATGGGGTGAACACAAATAGCAGGGCTCTCCACGCAGACTGTTCCAAGTTCGTACATGACTCATTTTTTATTTTGAAATTTCATGCTTTGTGATCAATCAAAGTCTCATCAGACTGTTTCTGCTGATGTTTCTCCAGCTCAACCTGGACACCAAAGGGTGATCACATAGCCTCAAACACAAATGAGTGCACTTCAACGCTGTCCTATGCTGTGAGCCTGAAGAAACCTGGTGTTGTGTCCTTTGAATATTTCTACCCAGAGAACAGCATTTACTTTGAGTTTTTTGTAAGTGATTTAAAAATGACTGTTGATATTGACGAAGGTGGCTTTTTTCAGGGGGGATATTTGGTCACTTCTGGTTTGTTTCTCTCCTTCCTGTAGGTCCAGAATGATCAGTGTCAGTCTACAGAGTCTGCAAACCGGTGGATGAAGATTTCTGAGAGCAAGTGGAGCAAATACGAGGTGTGTCTGAGTATAGATTTTATAAGCACACCTGCTGGCATCTAGTTGTTATTGGAAGAGTTCTCAATGCTCTATTTTCTTCCTTTCAGGTCGAGCTGAGCACTGGCAACAACGTGTTGTATTGGAGAACCACTACGTACACTGTGCAGGGCAGTGCTGTCAAACCTGTTATGTTAAGAAACATTGGCATCTCAGGTAGATTATCTGATTATAGAGTGTAGTGTGCAGCAGTTTTAAATATTTGTTCACTCTTCAACTCCTTTTTTCCTGTTAATGATTACGTTAAGTTAACTGACTGGATTCTTTCAGGGGTGTCCTACACATCAGAGTGTTTCCATTGTAAACCCGGCACCCACAGTGCAAAAACCGGATCTGCCCACTGTATCCCATGCCCTGCAGGAACCTACTCCAACAAGGGTGCCACTGTTTGCCACGAGTGTGAAAGCGGCAAATATGCAGGTATGCATGTCTAAGTCTCTTTAACTTGACATAAGTTTTGCTTCATGTCTAAACTTACAACCATTTAGTATTTGCATGTTTCCACACACGCAAAAGCGATCTGCATGCAAATACTGCATTTACTGCTTGAGTGGTTACAGAGTGTGTGAAGTTTGTCTTATCGCTGGATCTTAATGTGAGCTGTGTGTTTTTCTTGTCCCTGCCCAATGTTTCACTTTACTTGGTTTCTATTTTTCCAGAGGCTGGTTCAGGGAGCTGCAAACCGAGACCTCCATGTACAAACAGTGACTACTTCTACACCCACACTCCCTGTGACTCTAAGGGAAAGGTAATGACTTGACATGTATGCAGGCAGCAGGTTCAGTATAACTTGACACAGGGTTAGGAGATTTCACTTGTTAGCAACCATCTGGTGTAACTATTAGGTTTCTTTAAATATAAATTGCGCTGATTGTGTGTGCCGCACAGCCTCTGGTGGCTTCTTTCATGTATTCATGTGTGGCTTGCTGTGTGTGTCTCAGACTCAGCTCATGTACAAGTGGAACGAGCCTAAAATCTGCAATGAGACTGTGACGGGAGCTGTGAAGCTGCCTGCGTCAGGGAATAAGCAAACCTGTCCACCATGTAATCCGGGTTTCTTTGTCACCAACTCTTCCTCCTGTGAACCCTGCGACAAAGGTTTCTACTCAACTGGAGCAGGTGCACAGTCACTCCTTATACACTGTGTTACATACATGACATACAAGACAGATGGAGTAAGTATGAAGAAATAACTGATTTTAAATGGACAGAGTTTGCACCTGTCCATAAACGCTGTAATGACATTTAATCTGTGCTGGATCTTTGAATCAGCGTTAGAATCAGGTTTATTGCCAAGTAAATAAATCCAGCACTGGAAGATATTATATTATATTTGTGCAGGAAGTATTCACCATGCAGAATATCTAAATGTGCAATATATAAATATATATCTAAGATTGTAATATTCAAACTTAATGTAAACCCTGCTAGATGTGAACCTGAATCAGGTGTTTCTCAGAACAAGGACAACAAACTTAAAGGAAAAAAAGGACTTGAGCACACTGATCAATTTGCAGTTTTTAGTCAGTGTGCCCTAGTCCTTTCCCCCTATAATATAAACCCCAAATGTGTGTTTTTACCCTGACCTAATAACACATTATTCACCCACAGCCTGTACAAAGTGCCCTGCTGGCACGGAGCCAGTGGTGGGTTTCGAGTACAAATGGTGGAACACGATGCCGAAGAACATGCAGAGCACCATCTTCCGTCGAGAGTTCGGCAACTCTGAACATAGCACGGGTGAGACTGAGACAGAGGTTGGAGGAGAGCACGAATAACACAGAACAGTAATTATCCAGAAGAAGAAAGTGTAAGATGAGGACAAAGGGAAAAAATACAGGATCTATGTAAAACAAATGAGTAATTATTGTCTGCACTGGTAGGATTGCGTAGAAGTGTGTTACTGTTTTGTTTTTGTTTGTAATGACAGCATGGGAGGTGGCTGGAGAGTATGTCTACACCATCTCCGGAGATCGGGACACAGACTACATGATGCTCACACTCAGTGTTCCTGGATACAGGTGAAGTCAACACTAAAAAAGCCTGTTTACTTTATGTATACACAATATCACAGTTGGAAAAGCTGAATAAACACATATCACTTGTTTCCACAGGCTGCCTCAGTCCATGGTCAGAGACAGTCAGACAACTGAAATGTCTCGGATCACCTTCGTCTTTGAGACCAGATGTACAGCCAACTGCAAATTTTACTTCCTGGCAGTAAGGAGAAAATTATATTTATTCACAAATACACACTTCTGGATGTACACAGGTAAAGAAGTAAGGCTTGACGTCGGTATGAATATATATGAGAGGAGTGTATGTCTCTGCAGGGTTATAATCAGTGGAATAATGATGTGGTGGAGCACTGGACGGGCAGTACCAGCAAACAGTCGTACTCTTACCTGATCCAGAGCAACAGCACCACGAGCTTTACATGGACGTTTCAACGAACAGAGGAGTTTAGTGTGGTGAGACATACACACACATCCTGAATGTCACTCTTGACTTCTCACTTTATAACTGCACTTCACTCTCTCAGCCCTAAAATCACTTTAAAGAAATGGTATCTTATAGTGTTTTATGTGCACTTTGTGTCCTTGTTCATATACAGTATGTATATTTTATACATGTTTCTTCTTTTTCTTTTCTCTTTTTTAAACTTTTGTTTTGTTTTTAAAGTTTACTTCAGACATTTTAAAGAGCAAGACTAAAACATTAGTCACTTTAAAGGTCTTCAGGACGTTTTATATGATGGTTTTGGAAGAGATCAAGAAGATGAAGCACTAAATTTAGTGACAAATAGTGTATTCTTATTCATATATAATGACAGTAAATGTTTTGATTGTCACTAGTCTGTTATGACATCAGGTTTGCTATTGCTTTTAGTTGATATAAACAGTGAGTTATCCCTCAGTTATCACGCTGAACTCTAGAGGGCAGTCTGGCTTTGAAAAAAAGAGTGACTGTTGTAGAGAGACTCAGCTGGTAAATGAAACCTTGTGTTTCTCTTCCCCCCAGGAGAGGAAATACAGTGCTGATGTTGCAAAAATCTACTCCATCCACATTACCAATGTGATCGGAGGAGTGGCCTCACACTGTCGCCGCTGTGCCCTGAGCTCTGCTAAGGCCGGCTCTGCCTGTGTTCCCTGCCCAGCAGGACACTACATCAGTTTGACAGGAGTGTGTAAGAGCTGCCCACCAAACACTATCATCAGGCCCTATCAGCCTGTCGAAGAGGACGCTTGTGTTCAGTGTGGACCAAACACACAGGGAAACAAGGTAATGGGAACAAAATCCAAAAGCCTGACTAAGTATATCAGTGCATAAATGTATGAAGGGCTGCTGAGGACTTTACTTCCACAAATATTGAGTAAACACTGTGGTGAGTTTTTAAGGCTGATTTTACTAACTGCTTCAGTTTTACAAACAACAACAAATAATACATTTGAATATGTCAGGTAATCTGCAAAGTGTTATAAAACCCATCACACTCATTCAGATAATATAATTAAATTATCATTAAAAAATAAAGAAAATGCAAAAATATGTGGCTCATCAAATATAGTAAATATGGTAGATAAAACTGACTCCTTCTTATTTAATATAATCAATCAACTTTTAGATTAGATTACATTAAATTTGAGTAGTACTGAGACAACGAAATGCAGTTTAGCATCTAACCGGAAGTGCAAAGCACTAAGTTCAAGTAATGTACATATGAACAGGGATATATAAATAACAGTGTAGATATAAATATGAATATGTTATAAGATATATACAATATAAACAGTATGGACAGAGTGAAATATATACTAACTTATATACATCTTGGCAGCAGCATCGTTTGCAGTTAAAGAAATGTAATTACAGGTATGTAAAAATATATAGTGCATATTAATTAAGCTACGTACAGTATGAACAGTGTTAACAGTGATTGTGTAGTGCCTGTGTAAAAAATATTAGACTGGTCGACAATGCATACAGAATAAACAGCTGGGTGTGAATATTTACTGATAAGACATCCTCCACTGGAACAGCAGACAGAATCAGGTTTTCTTTCCTCTATATTGCAACTTATACTTTTACATTTACAGGTTGTCTTAATTCCCACAGCTGATACATGAGATTATAGATATTTATCTAAATGTAGCTACATCTCCATCCTCTAGGCCTACACAGCCTGTCTTAGTGACTGTACGTTGGATGTGCAGACGAGAGGAGGAGTGCTGCTGCACTACGACTTCACTCCTCTGGCCAACATGACCGGCTTCCACGGCAGCCCACGCTTCACTGGCAGAGGCTTGAAATATTTCCAACGCTTTAATTTTGGTCTGTGTGGAAAGGAGGTGAGACACCATGATCCTGATGACATCTCTTGAAAAAAAAAAAAAAAATCTGTTTAAAATTTCATTTTAACCTGCTGTGTCTCTCTTACAGGGCAGAGTACTGGCTACCTGTGTGGACAATGTAACAGAGAGCGGCAAAGAGGTCAAAGGTTACATCTGTCAGTCCACTGTGGTTCCCTCTGACATCAGGAGTCAGACTATGGTGTCCTCCCAGCCTTTCATTATTGGTGACTCACTCATTGGTACGGACTGAATGCTGCAGCCACCTATGGCTGTAAATGAGGGGATATGATTTATACGATTTTGCATTTGCATTAAAACATGGCTTGACATGAATTAAGGGCAACACGGTGGCGGTGTATGACACACTTCGTCCTCCTGTTTTTTATGTAAGCCCACACACACTGATGCTGTGTGGCACTGGCATTTTTCTCAGAGTCAACTTGTGTCACTACTGTAAAAAGGGAAATACTTATGGCCCCATGGCCATCAATGACCATTAGTGACTATTTTATGGTATATATTGTATAGTCTGCTGGGTTACAGGATCTAAATTGTGACTAAATTTAGTTTACTTATACACTTCAAACTATTTCTGTTAAGTTTTTGAGTGGTTCCCAGCCTAGGCTTTGGGAACCCCCAAAGTAATCCCAAGCTGGATCCTAGGCATTGTTTGATTATTATCAGGTTACAAATTAAGACAAAAATCTGCTAGTTTATGTTAAATTTTTTATATTTCTCTAATAATTCCTCTTTAAAGCATTCTGGGGACTTCTCATGGCAAGCTACTAGATGGATTACCATGAAAGTTGACATCTGTGACTGGCTAGTGAGCAAATATTAACACTATTAAACTAAGTTGTTACAAACGTTAGAGCTGCTAGCAGGCTGCTGACTCTTGGTCTCATCACTGTATAGTTTCAGACTTTATAGTGTGACTTTATGTCCTCAGGCTTCTAAAAACGACTCAAACGAAAGTCTAAAAAAGCCTAATACATCTTTAATAAACAGACCATCTCAGAGACATATGCAGCCTCTGACGAGGGTCGAAAATGGGTTGCCAGTAAAAAAGACTGAAATCACTGGTTAACATTGTGTGCATGACATATATCAGACAAGTATGTTTTCCTATTCTGAAGGTGTGACGACTGACACAACCCTGAGTGGCATCTCTTCTCCAAACCAGCTGTTTCCCTCTGGGTCCGGCCTGCCAGATGTCATATTCTATTACAAGTAAATATGAGTTTTTTTGATTCATTCATCCATTGTGGGTCTTTCAGTTCCATGCTTTTAATAGTAAATATTTGATGCTAAAAGTCTGGTTATTTGTTTTATTTAAAAAATATATTTGGGAATCAAAGATAGTCTTTGAATCCAGTGTATCACAACATGAAATATCTTCATGTTCATCATGTTTATGCTGTTTCCAGGTCCAGTGAGACGACTCAGGCTTGTAAACAAGGCAGGTCAGCCACCATCAGGCTGAGATGCAATCCCACAGTGACAGCTAAAGACCTCATCACACTGCCAAGGTATCTTTTTTTATTGTGACCGAGTTCAACTTTTGACCTTTGATTTGACACACACACTGTAATACAACAGCACTAACTGAGCTCTGTGAGTTTGAACTGTGGACAAAATGTCTATTTGAAGATCATTTTCACCAGGTGAAGCTTGTAATAATCTCCCTTAACCTTGTTTTCCTCCACAGTAACTGTTCAGAGGGGACGTGTGATGGTTGTACTTTCCACTTTCTGTGGGAGAGTCAGCATGCCTGTCCACTCTGCACTAAGAACCACTACAGAGAGATTGTCAGCGCTTGCATCCAGGGAATACAGGTAGTGGATGTATTGACAATAATAATTGCACTTCCTCAGCACTACAAATCCATCAAAAGGTCTATCACAAACTGTTGTTGTGTGGCGAGAAATACTTAAAGATTTTATAATTCTCAGACTGGGGGTATAAAACGATGTAATTAGAAATGATAATAAACCCTCAGAGCAGGTGTCTTGCATGTGTAAGGGTAATACAGATACAGTAAAGCACAAATGTTTTATATCACTTTTATGGGGACATTTAAAGGAATAGTTTGACATTTTCAGTTCTCTGGCTCTCTGGCAAAGAGTTACACTGATTGATATCTGTTGGATATAAGCCTAGATCTAGGAGCTGGTTAGCTTAGCTCACAATAAGGGCTGGAAATGGGGAGAAACAGCGAGCCTGTCTCTTTTAATGGTAACAAAAATCAACCCACCAACACCTCTAAAGCTCATTAATTACATAACAACTTACATCTTCTTTGTTTAATCTATACAAAAAGAGCAAAGCTATCTGTTTCTAGTCTTATTTAACTGTATTAAACTGAGCTAACCGGCTGCTGGCTGAACTACTGAACATCTTTTCCTGTTAGGAGAATATTGAAAACATTAGGATTCAAGAAGTTACCTGATATGTGACCGAGACTAATCTAATCTGTGTGTGTTGTGTTTCAGAGAACCACATATGTGTGGCAGCAGCCGTTGCAGTGTTACGGGGGAGAGTCACTACCAGCTCAAAAAGTCAATGCTTGTGTGACTCTGGATTTCTGGCTCAAGCTCGGTGTTTCCACGGGAACGATTGCTGCTGTGCTGCTCATCAGTCTCATCTGCTATTTCTGGAAGAAGACGCGCAAGTAAGACTACTGAGCTTTAGTATTTGGTATTTGTTGAAGCACTAACATGTCATACTAGTACATGAGATAAAAGATAAAACTAATAGTACACAGTATAAGATGTTAATCCTGTCATTTGGTCTGCAGGTTAGAGTATAAGTACTCCAAGCTGATGATGAACTCTGGTGGTAAAGAGTGTGAGCTGCCCACTGCAGACAGCTGTGCAATTATGGAGGGAGAGGACGCAGAAGACGATGTCATGTTCCTCACCAAGAAATCCTTCTTCAGCAAAATGAAGTCCTTCCCACGAGAGGTCAGTAACGCTTCTATTCACACACATATTGAGATACGTACTGTATAAAGCAAATGTTCAAGTTTGTGTTATTCCCAATGTGTTTTCAGAGGACATCAGATGGATTTGATTCAGTCCCACTTAAGTCATCATCTTCACACCAGCAACAAGAGGAGGAAGACTCTGATGATGCTTAATTCAGAGGATTAACAGATGCTTCTACCAACGTTCAGAGGAAATGTTGAATTTGAGATATATGGTTTGACATCAATGTAGCGCCAACAGACGGAGTCAAAAGAAACAGAGGGGGGATGTTGAATTAATTTTATTTATTGCAAAAGATAAAAAACTTCATGAGGAAATATTTTTCATGTATTAGGTTACCAAACCTAATATTGAAATACAGAGTCTCCATATTGGGGATTTTCAAAGCCCGATGGTGTATTTTAAAATTATACAAGAACTGAGGATAATGTTAAAGATGTGTGAGACTTTGTGAATTCCACATAACTGTGAGTGTCTATTTCATTTTTTTGTGTTTGTATTAGTTTTTTTCTTTTTTATTAGAATAACCATTTTATTATACCGGTTATTCAATTTAGTTTGTTTTTTGGCTTTATGTGATTTATGTATTTGCCACAGCTTTTAAACATTTTCTACAATAAAAATAATTTAAGAAGGCTTTAATGCTGCCTTTGCAGAGCATGAAAATAACTATATCACTTCACATGACACTCGTGTTACTTCTTTATAACTTTGTATGTGTTTTTACTTAAAAATAGCTCTATGTCAAATATGTTTTTGTGGTTGTTTATTTAATAAAAATAATTAATTTAATGAGTCAGTGAATTTTAACTCCAATCTCAAAAACAAGAATATACACACGAAGATTACAGAGTATACAGGCCATGATACCTACTCCTTTTACATTAATCTGACAGCTAAAGATGCTAATTACTTGGGTTTACCAGACAAAACATGCCCATGTTTTACAGAATAACACCACATCAAAATATGACGCGGTGTTTTATTGAGTCTCAACAAACAGACTCCACCTTAACCATCAACACTAACACTGTTTACACCTAAAACATTAGTAACAATCATCAAATAATATACATAGGAAGTATCAATGACAGGGGTCACTCTGCTTTAAGGACATTTTGATATCAGCTTTTCACTAATACACAGGTGAATTTTAGAGTAACAACTTTTAATTTTAATGTTGTGTTTTACATTAATTTTCCTGCTACCTTTCCTTAAGTAAAACGAATCACTCCTGCACTAAGTGTCGTTTTATAACTCCATGATTTTAACTATTGTGTTAAGCAGTTTTGCAATTTCTTATTTTTCCACGTAGCACCTGAAAGCAGCACGGGTTTTCTTTTCTTTTTTATTTATTTATTTTTGATTTGTCCCGGTGATTTTTTTAGCATCGCGGTGAATTGTACAATGAGTTATAACTTATTTTCAATAATAATAATAATAATAATAATAAATAATATAATTATAATTATATATATATCTAATTTAAAAAAAAATTATTAATATAAATATATATGATATATATATATAGATATATTTATATATATATATATATATTATATATGTGTTATAAAACATAGACATATATGCATAGACGCCGCATTGAGCGGGTTGGTCGTTGGTCGCGATACGTCAACGTGTCCGCCATATTGGATAAGGCAGATCTGCCCGTAAACTAATACAAGGAAATGGACTGAACTTCATAAAGCACCTTTCTACAAAGTGCTTTAAGTTAATGTCTCTTATACACCCATTCACACACACACACACACACACACACACACACACACACACACACACACACACACACACTAATATATCTGGGAAACAAACAGGCACCAAAAACAACGTATGTAACTTTTAAAGTGATAAATGTTTACTCCTTACGTAAGCACCAAACCAACGTATGTATTTTTGTGTTTACAGCTACTAATGTGTGTAACACTGTTACTGTGATGATAAATATTGAAATATTTATATTTAACATTTAATCTGTGTCTATAATAACCAGATCCTGAAATGTAGATGTGACATGAGGGTTTCTGAATAAAGAGCACTAACGTGTACATTACACGTGAACATATATACATACATATAGTACACACACACAAACACACACACACACACACACACACACACACACACATGAACACATGTTTTCATCCCTTGAAAACTGAAATTTATATATCTAGGTAAAGATCAGAGCGACCGTTTCTTTTCTCCTCTCAATTTCATCCAGCCCTCTCTCTCCCTCACCCTCTGAGTTGCCCTATCCTGTCCACTGCATCTCTCTCACACACACACAGACACATCATCTTCACCTCTACTGTATTGTCCTTGGGTCTAAACTAGCTCATAAGGATCCGCACTACAGTAGAATTGCATAATCCGGGGGGCATTGCTGGTGAGTGTTGTCTGAGGGTCTGTGTGGTCTTATTACTGTGAGTGCCCAGACTGCACGCTATACTTAAAGCAATACAAGAATAGATAAATCAATTGCATACAGCAGGGCAGGACTGTGGAGGGATGCCTACTAATCTTTCTCTGCATCGTTCAGAGTTACTGAGAAGACTGTCTGGGACAAATATGTACCAGAGAAGATAAGAACAGTATGGTGCTATCCTGGGATGGTTATTATTAACAATTACCTCAAGCAATGCTGCATTCCTCTCATACGTGAATAATAATACAAGATGACAATAATAATAATACACAAACATAATAATACATTACAATAATACACGAACCTGTGCCGATGTGTTCAAACTCATCTAAAGCCATTATTGAATTAATTAAAAAATGTAACAAAAAAAGAAGTAAAAAAGTAAAATGAGGTGGTGAGATATTTATTTTAAAAATATTAATAACTGAGGGTAAAATCAGAAGTCACTCTTCACACTTACATCTTAAAAATTAACACCATAAAAGAGATGATGAGGCCAAACAAAAACATCAGAAAACAGAAAAATAGCTGCCTGCACAAACATCAATAGAATAAGATTTACTGACTGTACATGTTTAATTTTCAAGATATGTATGTGCTGAAGTTATTGCCTTGGCTATGATCTTATTATTCAGTGATAGAAACATATAGTGGAAGTTGTGGAAACAATAAAAATCAGAAAAGTCATCATTTAGCGCATCTTTAACGCACACACGCACACGTATATGCGCGTGCGTTAGTAGTAGCCATGGAAATAGAACGGTGACGCGCAGACGAGGTCATATATAAGGCCTGCTGACCTTTCGCAAGTTCTCACTTTGCACGTGAACTTGACCCGGAGTCGACCTGCTGCAAAAACTGACCGCTTGGAAAACCTGTACCGGACAACCGAGAGGAGAAGAAGGAGGAGAAGGAGAAGAGAAGAAGAAGGAGGAGAAGGAGAAGAGAAGAAGGAGGAGAAAAAGGAGAAGGAGGAGAAGGATTTTATTTTCAGCTTTATTTACAGTTGGCAGTAGAAGAAGGAGAAGGAGGAGAAGAAAAGAAGGAGGAAAGAAGAAGGAGAAGCACCAGAAGGAGCAGAAGAAAAAGGAGGAGGAGAAGGAGAAAAAGGCCGAAGGAAGAGAAAACACCTGCGGGAAAGATGCCTCCTTCCGGACCGCCCGCCCCTCCCTCCCTTGGAGACCTGCCTGCGCTGGACCTGCCTGTGCCGGACCTGCCTGAGCTGGACCTGCCTCCGGGTAAGACACTTAAATCAATGTATTCTTATTCTTATTCTAATATGTGAGCATAACCTGTGTAATTTAAAAGTGGACGAGTTGGAAAATGTTTGAGATACAGTTTGGGTCATACTCGGTGTAAACGTGTTGTTAGTTGGTTTTAGCGCTTTAAAACTTCAGGAAACATCTTAACAATAGTGCAGCGATGTACTGACGTTTTTATTTTGATATATATATGTTTGTATTTGTATTAATTTTGTCGATTTTGAGTGAAAACAAATATTTTTAAAGTCAAGATGGCGACTGGGCCGTTTTTCATAAAACGCATCGAATGTACATTTTTATCACCATGGAGACGATTGAACTTTTAGCAGGTAACGCCTGAACGCGCATGCGTAATCAGAGCTCACCTGGTTTAAACGTACACAGAGCTGTTGTCGTTTAAAGTTCCTCACGTAATGAATCATTTTTAGGGACAAAACTAAAATATACTGTAAACAATAGTGTGAAATGAGATTTATTTGTGAGATTAGATGATTGATTTAATTAACTAGAAAAATTTCTAAAGAAATTTTGAGTGTGCCTGACTCTGGCCCCGTCGCCCCCATACATAATTACTGACACTGCTCCTCAAATACCTCAAATAGTCATTTTTAACATGTTTATGTTAAAAGAGGAACTATATTTTATAGTACAACTGTAATATGAGTGATTGTTAACAATGGTGGTGTGATATGGAGTGAATGATGTATTACATGGTTGGTCTGTGTTAAAGAAAATGTCCCTGTGTGTTTGCTTGGCCCACAGCCTGAAACTAATTTAACTTAGTAAAAGTTTATTGTTAACTTGAGGAGTAACCAGTATGTGCGGTTTTTCACTTTTTCATTAAGTGCAAATCCTGTTTTTTTACATCATGTGTCAGAGGTTGGCCTAGATTTTTGTGTAAACCTTTTATCTTTGTCATACGGTTTTAAAATTTCTTCTGCAATGCCTCTGTTCGGTCACGTCTTGTTCAGTAGGCGTGTGATGTCGTCTGGTTTGTCTCTGCTTCGTCTTGTTTGCGATTCAGTCATCATGTTTGTGCTTGTAGGAAGACTGGGCAAGACAACTTGTTGCCGTTGAACCAAATTGATATTTTTGTAATAAGGTTATTGCATGTTGATGGTGCACGGTCCATGTTTGGTACCACTGTGGTGGTGTGTGTGTGTGTGTGTGTGTGTGTGTGTGTGTGTGTGTGTGTGTGAGCCGTTTGATGTGTTTTCATCATCACCTTCGTAAATAAGTGATGTGGTCTTGCATGGACGCTGTGACCTGTGAACATGTATTACTCATGAGAGATATTTGCATGTGTGTTTTGTCATGTCCTCATTTCTCACACACAACGTTATGACAGAATGCAATTTAAGTTGTTAAGTGTTATTTGGGTGGATTACTATTTTTAACTATTCACAACTTTATAACTGAACTCTATAACTCAACTTTTCTTTTAATATTTTCCTGCAGATGTCCTCGCCTTCGTGCAAGAGGTACTTGTTCTTATGCTCATTCGATTGGTTGATGACGAGGGCTCCATTCCTTCTGACGGAGAGGATGGTGACCCCGACATCATCTATTCAGATGATGGCGAGGGCTCCATCTCTTCTGACAGAGAGGGTGGTGACCCCGACATCTTCTCTTCGGATGAAGATGAGAGCTCTGCCTCTTCTGACGGAGAGGATGGTGACCCCGACTTCATCCCTTCGGATGAAGACGAGGGATCCACCTCTTCTGACGAAGACGAAGACGTCCCTGTTTCAGGCTCTTCAGACGAAGGCGAAGACTCCCTCTCCAGTTCTTCAGATGAGGACGATGCCTTCTCAGTGTTTTGTTCTTCATCTGAAGGCGAAGGCTCCCCGGCCTTCAGCTCTTCAGATGATGACAGAGCCTTTTTTGGCATCAGTTCCTCAGATGAAGACGATGGCCACATCACTGTCTCTCTGGGTGCTGATGAGGTCGATGAAGGCGATGATGTTGGGAAATCATCACCTGAGTCCTCAAGCAGCATCGAGGATCCCACCTCCTCCTCTTCTGGTACTAGCGTTTCCAGTAAGAGGAGCAGGGAGGACAGTGATGAGGACTGGACCCCGAGTCCAAGGCCAGGGAAACGCTGGAAGGAGTAATCTTCTTCGTCTGACTGGATGGTGGAAGACATCCAGTCAGATGATGAGGAGTCTTCTGAAGAAGAGTCCTGAACAGAGGAGGACAGCTCAGTCGACATGGATGGCTACGAGACCGATGACAATCATGATGATGAGGAGTCGTCAGACGAAACTTCTGCTTCTTGTGACTGCACGTCACCTGAGGAAGAAGTTTAAGATGGCAACAACCTCATCATCATGGATTGATTTGAGGCCGATGTAGACCATCCTGTCGATGAAGAAGACATCACTGTTATCACTGAGGACGAACGTGACGAACCTAACGAATAGGATGTCCTCAGCGATAACGAAGGTGCCGACATTCCTCCCCCTCCTCTGACATCGAGAAGATGGAGAACAAGATAAAGATGTAGTTGATTAATGTAATGTTATGTAGCAAAATGTAAAGTAATGTAATATTATGTAATGTAGGAAAATGTAATATGTAATGTAGTAGTAAAATGTAATGTAATATAATGTAATGTAATGTAGTAAAATGTAATATAAAGTAATGTAGTAAAATGTAATGTAATGTAATGCAGTAAAATGTAATGTAGTAAAATGTAATGTAATGTAATGTAATGTAATGTAATGCAGTAAAATGTAATGTAGTAAAATATAATGTAATGTAATGTAGTAAAATGTATTGTATAAATAATGTATCTGTATGTACTTGTGATGTTAGTAAAAATATAATCTAATTGTAATGTAATTAATCCAGTCCAGGCCAGGGAACGCTGGAAGGATACTCTTTTCGTCTGACTGGATGGTGGAAGACATCCAGTCAGATGATGAGGAGTCTTCTGAAGAAGAGTCCTGAACAGAGGAGGACAGCTCAGTCGACATGGATGGCTACGAGACCGATGACAATCATGATGATGAGGAGTCGTCAGATGAAACTTCTGCTTCTTGTGACTGCACGTCACCTGAGGAAGAAGTTTAAGATGGCAACAACCTCATCATCATGGATTGTTTTGAGGCCGATGTAGACCATCCTGTCAATGAAGAAGACATCACTGTTATCACTGAGGACGAACATGACGAACCTAACGAATAGGATGTCCTCAGTGATAACGAAGGTGCCGACATTCCTCCCCCTCCTCTGACATCGAGAAGATGGAGAACAAGATAAAGATGTAGTTGATTAATGTAATGTTATGTTGTAAAATGTAATGCATTGTAATGTAGTAAAATGTAATATAATGTAATGTAATATAATGTAATAAAATGTAATATAATGTAATGTAATGCAGTAAAATGTAATGTAATGTAATGTAATGTAGTAAAATGTAATGTATTGTAGTAAAATGTAATGTAATGTAATGTAATATAATGTAGTAAAATGTAATGTAATGTAGTAAAATGTAATGTAATGTAATGTAATGTAGTAAAATGTAATGTAATGTAGTAAAATGTAATGTAATGTAATGTAATAAAATGTAGTAAAATGTAATGTAATGTAGTAAAATGTAATGTAATATAATGTAGTAAAATGTAATGTAGTGTAATGTAGTAAAATGTAATGTAATGTAATGTCATGTAACATTGAAAACAATTAACTTTCCTCTCCACGAATCGCTACCTTATCGTGGTGGCGAGGTTTGCGCGTTCCTGTGACCCGGGACCGTGTTTTGTTGAGTCATCCGTGGTCGGGGTGTCCCAAGGCAAATGCGTCTCGGAGGGGACCAGGATAAGAGCGATCACACAAAAATTTAGGATTTTTGCTCTATTCAGATACAGGAACAAAACAGGCATCACCAACCAGAAGAAGTGACAGTCCAGAGGAAACTCGGCTTGTGCAGATGAAGCGTCACTACGTTCTTCCTTGTGCCAGCCATGTTGTGAAAGGCTTCTCAGAAACTCATAGACGCTCAAGAAAAGACACACATGACACTTCAGTGTGTGACACTGAGGGACTCTATTTACAGTTTGCCTCTAAATCCTACACACTGTCCCTACCACTGGCAGTATTGTTCTTGTTTTACCAATAGGTTTGGAGGTAAATCAACTAAATGAACATTTTATTTGTGTAACATGTCCACTGTTCATGAGATACTTACCCTCGTGAGTTGGTTAACACACGTTCTAAATACTAAATCCACTGGATGTGGTCACAATAATTGTTTTGGATAAAATGGCCTCCCAAACGGATTCTCCACTAAAGAGCTCAAAAATTATATGGAAACTTGTAAAAACCCTGAACAATTTTATGACATCAGCGTCATATCCAGAGTTGTAGTTTGGAGAAATCGAATATACATGTACACAACTCACCTACACAGTTTTCACAACCTTGATTGTAACATGGTAAACAGACAGCTGTTGAAGTTGACCAAACTTGAACTGAATGAGGTCAAATAAGGTAACAAATTAGTAATAAAGGAACAAATTAATGGGTTAACAAAACTTAGTTCTGCAAACAGTGGAAGTAAATTAACCTTAAAATGTGTTGCCAAACTTTCCTAAACAAGTTTGAGTACTGACAAAACCCGTCTTATAAAAAGCAGTGTTGTAACAACAGTTCTGGACGCAGTATTTGGACAATATCCACCTGCCACGAAAAACCAATATAGTGCTATACTAACAGCAAGAAAAGGCTGTTAAACAAAGGAAGCCAGACAGACCCATAAATGTATGTCTGTATTTAGCGGACCTCCCAGGGGGGGCTAACGGAACTGTTTAAGGGGAAGTCTCCGTGAATGGAAGCAAAAACATATGACGTTAGTTGTCAAAAGGGATCACAGAGACATAAAATAGAGTTCAGAGATACTGTAGTTTTGGGGAAATCTTACCGTTTTTCCCAAGTCAGCAACTAAATGAACATCTTAGGAGTGTCGATATGGGATCAAATAGCATCACCATGACATCTAGAAATTTAGCAAAACTAAGCAAGTCAACTAAGTCAGAGTGGAGGGGCGCCTTTTTCCCAACTTTGTCTGAAGTGAGGTCCAGAGTCTCAAGCCCTCGTCTCTTACCCATCAAAAAGACAGGCAGTGGAAGAAACTGACAGGAAGATGTCTGCAGGCTGAAAACCACTACGAAGCAGAAGACAGTTTCTTTGAAACAACAGCTTAACACTCGAAGTAAGGAGTGTCGATTCACCTTCGACTGAGTTGACAGCTCGACCCGCAGTAATAAAGTTGTTGCTAAAATAGGAAAAACTCATCTTGGCTATGAATCACTGACGTTGGACTACTTAAGATTAGCAGTATAGCATGTGGCCGATCTATCACCTTTAAAGTTTCAGTTCATCATGCAGCTCAGTTTGCACCTTGCGTCCATTTGACTAGAGGTGACATGATGAAAGAATGGCATCCGATTTTTTTTAAAATTAGACTTGAAACATCCACAAAATCATATTCCCCTCACTTTAAATTGAACAAAAACTGGAAAGAAACCATCGTCACAAATCACTACACCCTCTGAAGTATTAGGATGGTCTGGGGGCAATGAAGCCTAAGTTTTGGAGGTTCGACACAGATTATGGAGTTATGGAGACAGCTGAATGAAAGCAGTGGACTGTGTCTCTAACAGCCAGATCAACACAGGAACAGATCTCAGAGCAGGTTTGTAAAAGTCGGTGACAAAAACTAAAATATCAGAATGAACCTGTGAAATACTTTTTTTAATGCAACCTCAAGGAACGTAGGAAATCTTAAAATATTTGAATAAATTATATATATATATATATATATATATATATATATATATATATATATATATATATATATATATATATATATTTGAAAGGTATCCATTTGAATTGGCTACAGGGGAATATTTCAGTATTTATTAACATTTCACGCTTTTTTCATGTTGTCATGACCTTTAAAACTCCTTCCTATTAATCCATTTCTTCTTTCAGCTCGGATCCTTTTTATTTTTATTTTTATTTAGCATTCAGCCTGGACCGACTTTCCAACGCAATGTTCAATTTTTTTACCAGTGAATTAGTCAATATATGTAGGCTAAGAAGCTTTGCTGCCATATGATAGAATCTGCTAGACTTTGCCACAGCTTTTACTTACAAGTGTTCAGCTGCCTCTCTCTGTTATCAAACATCATCTTCAGTGACCCCGAGCTTCTCCTCCACCCCATACGATCACACAGCACTGGCCACTATTCCGAGATCAGCACTGAATACATTAGACATAACATGAACTTTCACTACCTATCATTTTACAGAGTCAATTGGTCTATGCGTTAAATTAAAATGCTGCATGAACTATAGCTGATAATTTATTAATGAACACAACTGTACTTGGGGCGTGCTGCAGGGTGAGACACTAACCTGTTTCAGGTGACTCAACTTGTTTCAGGAGTTTGCGAGAACATCGGAAGCACACCTTTAAAAAAAAAAATCACACAAAATGAAAGGAGACATATCACAGCCATTGTTTACAATTTTATTATTAAGTGTGCCTGAAAGAGCTGATTAGGTCCTGGTTGCTTGGCAACCTCAAGCCTGCCTGAAGGAGGAGAGGGGGGAGAAGCCGAGCGGCGGCCATCTTAGCAGTTTTGGCACTTAATTGGAACTTATCTGTCTAAAATGACACACAGAGTAGCGAGCAGCTAGCGGGCTAACTAAAATTTGTGCATTAACATTAACCACTAGGAATTAAATACATTGTAATTGCAAAAGGCTAATGCTAACATGCTAATGTTAATTAGCATTAACCACTAAGAATAAATACATGCTAATGTTAACATGCTAATGCTAACATGCTAATGCTAATTAGCATTAGCCATTAAGAATGAAATACATGCTAATGTTAACATGCTAATTGCTAGCGCGTCACCGCATCAGCGCTAACATGTTAATGGTAACATGCTAATGCTAACATGCTTAATGTTAATGCTATAGCGCATCAAAGTTAACATATTAATGGTAACATGCTAATATTAACAGGCTAATGATAATTGCTATCGTGTCACCGCTAACTGATAATGGTAAACATGCTAATGTTATTTGCTAGCACATCAGGGTTTTTTGAATAAAGAGCACTAACGTGTACATTACACGTGAACATATGTACATACATATAGTACACATTCTATATCTATATAAATACATATAATATTAGTAACACACACTAACAACAACACACACACACACACACACATATTATATATATATATTATGTGTGTGTGTGTGTGTGTGTGGTGTGTGTGTGTTACTATATGTATGTAATATGTTCATGTGTAATGTACCCCTAGTGCTCTTATCAGAACCCTCAGCCCATCTACATTCAGGATCCTTAAGACACATATAAAGAAATATAAATATTTCAAATTACATCACGTTATAGGTTACACACATTAGTGGCTGTAAACACAAAAACACTACGTTGGGTTGGTGCTTACATAGGAGTAAAACTTTATAATCATCACTTTAAAGTTACATACGTTGTTTTTGGTGCCTGTTGTTCCCAGATATATTAGTATGTGTGTGATGGGTGTATAAGAGACATTAACTTGAAGAACTTTGTAGAAAGGCGCTTTATGAAGTTCAGGTCCATTTCCTTGTATTAGTTTACGGGCAGCTCTGCCTATCCAATATGGCGGCACGTCGACGTACGATTCAGCGCTCAATGCGGCGTCTCTGTATATATGTCTATGTTTAATGCTATGGTTATAAACATAGACATATATACATAGACGCCGCATTGAGCGCTGAATCGTACGTAAACGGAGCCGCCATATTGGTTCGGGCAAAGTCGAGCGGTCGGAGAATAGGGAGCGAACGGAGAAGATGCCTACTTCATGTGCTTGCGTGGAATTGTTTACCAAGCGGTTCTACGTACAAAACAGATGGTCATGGTATTACCTTTCACAGGTAAGAATGAAAGCTTACTTTTGATTGTATTTGGCCATTTATTATAACGTATTTTACGAACAGAATTTGCTGACTTTGTGTTCTAATTACTATGAGTCCGCGCATATACTGTGAATTGGCCCGCGGGTTGAAACCAAACAACCAAGAAACTCTTTCCTATTTAACTAATTGGCCCGAAGTAACTTCTCTGATGATTGATCTGATTTCTATGTAGGTTTTCCCAACGATAAAGGAGCTGAAAAAAGAAAATGGGAAACAGCTTCAGAAGGAAGCTTTTCTGCTCGTCCATCATCCGTGCTCTGCAGTGCGCATTTCAGCCGGAGATTTTGACAGGAAGGTCAGACAGTCAGGATCAGCGCTGGACGCTGTCCTTCAGTCTTTCGTTCCCCAGGCTCCTCTCCACAGGGTAGGTGATCACTATGCTTGTAAGATACCACAATTCCAATATACACTGTACAGAGATGTTTTTCCTTTTTCTGCATGGGAAGATTCAGTGATGTTTGTTACTACACTGTGAGATCATTTTCTATATGTTATTCCTTCGCTTTAGCCCTGTGGTACCAGGACTCGTCTCAGACCTCACAGCAGCACAGGAGCACCCTGTACTGGAATGTTCCGAGCTTGTCCAAGAGGTCCAAGCACCTGCCCAATGATGTTGAGTAATAAGAGCTGCGCTATTGCCTCAAACAGCTGTGAGCATTATGATGATATGATGATTATTATTAAACCTTTGTAACCCCCAACCCCCATGCATTATATACTATATATAATCTATATATATATTACTGTATATATATAAACAGGATTTATAATATATTTTCATCCTTGTTTGTACTAGAACCACTCTATGCTCTGCCTTCATCACATGATGATGAGGGCAGCTCAGGGAAGGTGGAGAGGTGGAGGGTGGAGATCTGAAAAGAGAGAGGAGAACGCGCCAGGACAGCGAGAGGAGGGCAAAGAACACTGTGAGTGGTCTTCGGCAGATCTCAGGTTGAAGGAAACTAAAAATGAAGCGTTGAAAGAGCAGCTCGCTATATCCTCAGGTACTTAATCATAATAATAATCAGATTTGATTTTTTTTTCGACTTCCTAGTGATTTCAATGGTATTACTTAATTTGGCCTGTGCTATTGAATTTCACGATCTTCAATTCCACCTCCTGTCAAAACAGGAGCCACGAGTACACCACAGCCAGAGGAGTTGCCATCACTCTCCACTACATGGCCCAAAGGCTACAGCTATTGAGGGAGACTCTTAATATCAACCTCCCACATCCACCTACATTGCCAAATGTATTTGTTCATATTATTCTGAAACCTTTTTTCCATACATTCCGTTCACTGTGCACATTATTTCATCCTGTTATGATCGACAGATTGAAAGGGGGACCAACTACACATGGCATTATTAACATCGCCCATACTGCTTCCAGTGATTATTGATCAGCCAAAAAAAAAAAAAAAAAAAACATTCCTGATCAAGGGGCCACCCATATTAAATGACTGCTTTTCCAAGGTTATGAGCTCTGTGGATGCAAGCCTGGCCTAACATGATGATGCTGGACATGTTGACGAGGAAGACAAGAGGAAAGACCCACGCTAAATATGGTTGTGTTGTGTCTCATGTTGGATTGCCATGGCCATTAGAAACATGTCAGTACACCCACATACCCAGACAATGTCTGGATTTGTGGATAGGGGGATGGTTTGAATGAGACAGATGTTGCCACTTGAGGGCCTCTTCTTGTTTTTATGGTGGTAGGCTTCAAGGCACTGAGCCCCCAATGCCTACTATTGACCCCAAGTTGCCTGTCACCGCGACTCAGGCGGTTCTGCTTTTCATGCGTGGAGGAGGAAAACTGCCTAGTGCGGCCTTAAGAGTGGTATGTGTCACCAATGGATGGCATGCCCCCAATTGTCCGCAGTTGCAACCTTACTGGGTGCCAAGCTTAAAGGGAAACCCGGTTGAGCCCTTAAAAAACATTCTTTCCACATCCACTGACTGGTAGAAGTTTTGTGATGATGATGCTTGCCACAGTGTTGAAGTGGCACGGAATATGCTGGCAGGCTTACAGTCCATTAACCAGCACCAGTGGCCAGATCAACTGGGGAAATACATCCTTCATCTGAATGATGTCCAAAAAAAAGATAGATTGCACGCTGCAACAGCGAGTAACGGACAAGCATGTGGATTTCAATCACAGAAGATGAAGGTGTCCTGGCTGCACAGAAACTGAGTCGCTCTGTCCACAGTGGCTCTTGCGCCCGCTGAGGGACCTGGCTATGCACAGTTTCAACACTGTGTGAAGCACCAGCCTGCAGTTTTCATGAGGGTGATACTGACATAATACTACTACTAACATACACACAAACCAGGACTTGGCAAAAATTGTTGTAAAAATGTGTATCACATTTGCTTTTAGATAATTGACCAGGCTCTTGATATAATGAACAGCCGCCAATCCCCATGCCAAAGGGTTAAAGCTCCCCTGGTTCTTGACTTGGGCAGAGAGAGTGTTGAGTTTCTTGGGAGAGGCAGGGGAATACTGATGAGTTTGGTGATGAAAGATTGCCACCCCCCTTCACCGATCAAAGAGGGGTGGTTTTTTAGGAAATACTGAAGCTTTTGTTTGCATAAAGAGTTCATAATTTTATGACATCAAGTTCATATGATGTTCGTTCTAGGCTGCCGGACAAATAATTCAATGTAATTTTGATCAATACCTCTATTGATATAGAGAGAATATTGAAGGGATGGGACTAGGGTTGCCTTAATTTGATCTTGATTATTATGGATATATTGCCCAGTCCTATTCTGTTCTCTTGTTCCATATGCTGCATCATAAGTTTATATTGATGCTTTTTCTCTGTTTCAAGTTTTTGCAGTCTCTGTTTTGTTTCTGTCTGCTTCCACCTTCGTGTTTTCATTTCTTACGTGGTGTTATAATGGTTACGTATATGCAAGGTTGTTCTCAAGCTTTCCCCATTTCTGTTAAATACTGTTTCTCGTTGCTTTAACATCATAAACTGAACAAAATCCCATAGTGCTATCTTGATGTTTTGGTTTGCCATGATTATACTGACAAGACATTTCCTTTTAAAGGTACTATTCTTCATGGGATTCATTCATCAACATGACCACCCTGATGTCATGATTCCGAAACAGCTTCAACGTCAGCGGTATGTCTGCACCTACCGCTTTTAGCCAGGATCACTTGGAGCTCCTATTTAATTCCATCGGGCACAGGTGGGATTTCAGAATTTTTTTTGCTTCGTGTTTGTTTCTATGTAGTATTATCTGGTGTAACTGCCTATGTAAATACAGTGTTTTCTATGTGTTTTTTAGGGGGCTGGACTTAACCCAATCCCTCAGCCAGCCAGTTTTCAGGCCATCTTCCGGACATCTGATTGTGCGGTGTTCGTTGTTGTGTCTCAAGCACATCAGGAAATGTGGCCGCAACAGATGAGACCATGGCCCTGTCTGCTTTTGAGTGTCCTCTCTCAGCAGCAGAAGAAAATGAAAGCTTCCATCCCCCTTTTGCCAACATTCCTGTCTTTCGTGTGTGACCATAGCTATCTACCAACCCCGCTTTGGTGGTGTCTTGTGGACAATGCACTGGTGTAATCTCAGGGTTTGTTGTTCGGCAAATTTTAACAAAGCGTCATGTGATTGTGTGCCGTGGTAGTTGGTTGACTATGCTGTTACCCACATCCTTTGACAGAGCTACCCCTTGCCACACTAAAAAAAAGGAGGGGCTGATGATTCCTTCTGAGGGCGCTGTAAAGGTCTGCGCAGCGTCAGCTGAGCGTTTATTCGCCCGTCCAGTCGGGCACAAAGCTGTTCAAAGTGGCTTGATCTGTCAGTTTTTTGTCCGGCTGAGATTGGGTTTCTGAGGATGTTGTTTTTTTCTGGGGGGGCCAATTCAAAGAAACACAGTTGGAAGGGATTGAACAACCACCATTTTGTGCTGAGTCATTATTTGTGTATGTCTTCCACTAAACTGGAGGGCTTGCCCACATTGCCAAACTGAACACCCTTGAGTTGCCAGAGTGGCAAACACACGGAAAAGGGTGTGCAAAAGGGTTCTTTTCCAAGGGTTTTAACTTTCGCACACCCACACACAACACGCTGCTATATCTATATCTATGCTATCTATATAATTATCGTATCTATCTATTATATAATATATATATATATATGCAGGTAGATGTAGATTATACATCATACCTATCTATATAAACATGGATTGTTAAAGTTGCAGTATGCATGCTTGAGAACGTTTTATTGACATCTCAGCAAAAGTCATCAACTTCTAAAAGTTACTGATGAACGCCGTGTGTTTAATCACTGCTTCTATAATGAAACTAACCACTTCATTTTATTTTAGATTAGATTCAACTTTATTCTTCATTGCCACAAGTAACACATCATAGACAATTAAAAAAATGCAGTTAGCATCTAACCAGAAGGCAGAGTGTGTACACATGACGGATCTATATAATATAGTGTGTGTATCTTAATTATATGTGTGTGTATACATATATACTATGTGTGTTATATATGTGTGTTGTTTGTATAATATATGTGGTGTGTGTATTATGTATGTATGTGTGTGTGTGTGTGTGTGTGTA
Organism: Larimichthys crocea; assembly: GCF_000972845.2. Classification (NCBI taxonomy): domain Eukaryota; kingdom Metazoa; phylum Chordata; class Actinopteri; family Sciaenidae; genus Larimichthys; species Larimichthys crocea. The sequence goes on from NC_040025.1 coordinate 17,249,509, forward strand.
TACTATATGTATGTATATATGTTCATGTGTAATGTACACCTTAGTGCTCTTTATTCAGAAACCCTCATGTCACATCTACATTTCAGGATCTTCTTATTATAGACACATATTAAATGTTAAATATAAATATTTCAATATTTATCATCACAGTTATAGTGTTACACACATTAGTGGCTGTAAACACAAAAATACATACGTTGGTTTGGTGCTTACATAAGGAGTAAACATTTATAATCATCACTTTAAAAGTTACATACGTTGTTTTTGGTGCCTGTTTGTTTCCCAGATATATTAGTATGTGTGTGAATGGGTGTATAAGAGACATTAACTTGAAGAACTTTGTAGAAAGGCGCTTTATGAAGTTCAGTCCATTTCCTTGTATTAGTTTACGGGCAGCTCTGCCTTATCCAATATGGCGGCGACGTCGACGTACGATTCAGCGCTCAATGCGGCGTCTATGTATATATGTCTACGGTTATAAGGTTATAAGGTTTCAGTTTGTGTCGCTCGGCTGTCTCGTTCCTGTTCTCGCGAGACTTCATGACGTGTTGCAAGCGGGGTGAAATCTCGGGAGCTGCGAGCGAGCGCAGGGAGGAACAAACAGCTTCAAGACTTTAACAACGTGCATTAAGCTGACGGACTTTTTTTTTTTTTTAAACAACATTTCGCAAGGAGGCAGCCCTTCGAGATTATCTAAAGCTCAGGACGACAAATATTTAATCTAGCTTCCCCCTTTTCGTAACTTTTCTTGGGGGGAGAAAGTTGAACGCAGGCTGCACGGAGCTCGGAGGACCCACCTCGGAGCAGAAAGTCAAGTCGGTGGTCGGCTGTTGGTTCTGCAGGAATGTCGCAGAAAGAGAGACCCAAGTTTTACCGACAGGACGTCAACAAGACGATATGGGAAGTCCCGGAGAGGTATCAGAACCTGTCCCCGGTCGGCTCCGGCGCATACGGATCCGTGAGGTAAACTTTTACTTGAGGCGCTCGCTGACTTGTGAGAGTTTAGCCCAGTCACCTAACTTAACCTCCATTCATTTAGACGAGGCCTGCGCTGCACAGGCTAAAGTTAGGTTAGCTCGTCCTGATTGTGGGCTAGCAAGGTGGAGCCACGATGTGCCTTTCAAACAAGAAAACATGTTGCCTTGTTTGACTTATCTCGTTGTATCCGCCCGTAAAACTTAAAATAAACATATTTATGTAACTTTTATGTTCACACAGCAGGAAACGGTGCATAAAGGGCATGCTGCAGATACAGGAGCTAACTCACAAATCAGGTTTTCTAATTACTCGCACATTGTAGCTGCTGATCGTGTTTCCAGAGGTTACTTTAGTGTGTTTGGAAAAAGAGATTTAATTCACATTATGGATGCTCAGTGCCACCAAACACGTGATATAATCCAACTAGATTAGGTTAACAGAAATCGTTTGATTGTCTTCTACTGTCTCAGAGTAAAATAAATCTTAGTATTTATGAGAAGATGGCTTAGAGGTTACAGGGTTCACTCAAAAGGAATAGTTTAATAAATCAAAACGTATTCATTAACTCCATTAGCAAGGACACACATGGTCTTGTGTGTGAGTGATATATGATAATGAATTGCCTATAATTAAAAAATAGAGATATTTATGGAGTGTTTTTAATGATTAAAAGTTGCAGCCTTAATAAAGAGTTGCATGATTCAACTGTAAATGTCTGGTCATAAAAAATATCAATGTTCCTTCAATAAATCTTAATGAATACATCTTGATGCCTCCTCGTCTTATAGGTTCAGAAACACATTTGCAGGGGCTCATGTATCTTTATTTATTTTCTTTAAGACTTGACTTTCCCGGTAAGGTGGATTTCCTTAATGCTGCTTCGTGGCACAAACATAAGCTCTCTCAGAATTGACCTTCTGCTTTGGTCTGGTGGTGATGATGCTATCTAGGACACAACATTGTCGGCGGTACACTTTGTTTAGTGGGCAGATGTTTGTTTTGCAAATGGAAGTGGACAGCTGTGCTGTTGCTGGGCAATAGGATTATCTGTTGCTGGTCAGATTATGGTCCGCTCACCAGTGCACTGACAGTGATTGTTTTTTGTTTGTTTTTATTCAGACTGTACACTGCCTTATATTGTCAGTACTTACATAATGAACTCTATCCGATGAATCTCTGACCAGTTTATTTATACTGAAACCGCACAGATTTAATTGGTAGTCCAGCTGAACTACATTGTACAATGGAGACGGCACATACCTGAATGTACAGTATACTGAACATTAATAACAATTTAGTTCAATCAGAAATGGACTCATTCATCAGCATTATTTATAAATGGATTGATAAATGGACTGTATTTATATGGAGCTTTACATTTGGTGTCTTATAACACACACGTCGATGGCAACAAGGGACCATGCGAGCCACTGGCGTAACCATTGGGAGCAATATCAGTGTCAACATGTGGACAGAAGGAGCCTGGGATCAAATAGCTAACCCTGTGGTTAATGGATGACCCACTACATTATCTATATTTACTTATTAAAGTGGGAAAAGTTTGGATCAAAGCAGCTAATGTTGGTGTTGCTTCATGTTTTATTCAAATATAATTGCCAGAACCTTTAGGAAGTATATTTTTTTCTACTTTGCTCACTGATATTAACTGATATTTTTGAGCACTCTGCACCAACTTTCTGTCTTTCTCTCTTTTTCCTCCATGTTTATAATTTCATTGTGTGCATGTTTTAAAAGCTTAACACATTTGCACAAAAAGACACTTGTATTTGATGATATGGATGTAAAATATTGGCTATTCCAGCTTCAACAACTTGTGATATTGAGAGCTGCAGTTATTAGTCGATAAATTGATTAATTGCCAACAAGTTTGATAATCATTTAATGTCCAAAGACAAATGTCCAAATTCTCTGTTTTCAGCATTTTCTGGTTTCTCTAGTCATCTGTGACAGTAAACTGTATATATTATCTGGAAGTAAACAAAACAAGTCACCACTTTCTGACATCTTATCGACCGCAACTAAAAGATTACTTGAGAAAATAATTGACAGATTAATCGCTAATAAAAAATAATCGTTATTTACAGCTGTAATCTCAGCGGTTTCTCAGTTCCACAGGTAGCAGTATACTGACTGTGACTACAGTTAGGTGAGCTGAGCAGGAGAAGTGTTTGAGTTGGACACAATCCCCCTTTTAGAGTGCAGGCTGCAGGGCTGCTCCCAATCTGCTGAGAGATGACATTTTTTGCTGATGTTGCCCCTTTTTCTCGGCCAGGCAGCTCTTTCTGGACCTAATTTGGTTTTGAGTGCAAACTTGGCCTATTTTGAACTGAAACACTTTTTCCTCATCTGCCTTGAAATGACAAGCTTTCTGTGGTCTCAAGTTCATTTCTAGTTCAAAGTTTTCCATAGATTTTCAGCCTTTTGTAGGTTTTTATTCTTTAAAAACTTCACCCTGATTAAAAAGTTATTGTGTCATTTGAACTTACATGATTGTTCACTCCGTTTTAACAGCTCTGCATATGATATGAAGACTGGTTTGAAGGTAGCTGTGAAGAAGCTCTCGCGGCCATTTCAGTCCATCATCCATGCCAAGAGAACGTACAGAGAGCTGCGATTGCTTAAGCACATGAATCATGAAAATGTGAGTCAACTTGTTTCTCTTCCTTTTGCTCTGTGTGATGGTGCACGGCCACAAAGAACAAAGTTGTATGTGTCTTCTTATGTAATGCCTCATATGATTGCTGCAGTTTAATCAGTTTTTTATTCACAGCTCATTGATATTTTATTTTTTGCAGGTGATTGGCCTCCTAGATGTCTTCACCCCTGCTACTTCTCTGAAGGAATTCACTGATGTGTGAGTTGGATGTGCTTTTGTTTTAAAATAAATACTTTTACCCCAAGTTCCCCTCTTGCCTTTTGGCTTGTGATCACCTCAGCAACATGTGTGGACAATTGGAAAAAACTGTTTAACAAACTGCAGCCTTTAGTTTCTCAGAAGTAGACAATGCTAGCTGTGGCTGGGAAACACCTGGAGATGAGCCAGCTGACTAAACACACTGGAACATTTCTTAGACTGTCTGCTGTGTTAGTTATTCACTCTGTGGCTGGGAGTTATTTCACCAGCAGCTTCCTTCCTTTGCTCTCTGATTTCTGGCTTTGTGAAACATCTCTAGCCTAGCTGGAAAACAGGTAGTTATTGTTTGTTGATGTTGAAAGTTGTTAGAAATGGGAAGTGGAGCAGTTAGACAGTGAGTCAGTTGTCAGACGTATTGGCTCCCCCATCATGTGTGGAATGTCTCTTTTCTGCACACACTGAGCGGCTTGTATCAAGATCAAATCATGACGGAGAGTCCCGACAGAAAAATGTGTCTCAGTTGAATACTTGGAGTCGCTTCCTCCCTCTATTTTGAAGTCATTTCTAATACACCCCTGTATGGAAAGTTATTCCTCCAGATTTGACTCGTCCAAACCATTTTGGAGCAGGCGGAAACACCCAGGGATCCATCTCATGTCTGAGGCCTTGGTCAGCAGCATTGGCAGGATTATTTCTAATACCTAACATACATGTCATTTTGTGTGGGAGGAAGGCCACACAATTATGGGGAGAATATAACTCCCAAGACCGGAACCTATCGTGGGAAACTGCAGTGACTGCTTGAGCTTAGTTACTTTAGAATTTTAAAACAATTTCCTGATGCAAATCAACTTTGTTCACGAGAAAGTTGTTTGATTGTGCGAGTGTTCAGGGATGTATTTGCATTACAGGTTTTTCCGCACACACAAATGAATGTTTGCCATTTGCAGTGTGACGTAGTAGTTCCTCTGTTTTTCTTCTTCTCTGAAATTCATTCCTCGTGATGCACATGCATGTAAGGAAAATCCAAGTAATGCATACAGTCTCAGCCAGAATTTAAATGCCTAAAAGTGTGAGGCGGTCGACTTCTGCAAGAACACTCTGCATCCATGCTATACTATATGCGAGCTCCCTGACTGCTCTGACTGGGTTGTGTTTCAGGTGCTTTCACGCCTGTATTAAGAGCTGTCTGCTGTCAGAAGATTCAGACATTGACAGCTGGGACTAATGCACTGTAGTGTGCTGCAGTTTGCCTTTTTTCCTCAGTCATCTCCCAGAATAGCCTCTCTCTCTCTCTCTCTCTTTCTCTCTCTCGTGCAGTGTCTCTAATGACCTTTTCATATTTGACATTAAAATGGACTGTAGGAAGAGCTGATATCTTTGTTAATTTGTCTTTTTCTTTAAGACTAACACTGATTTTACACATTAAATTCTGTTTACCGTTTTCTGTCATGAGGAGAGTACTACTACATGTGTGGAAAATGTGGCTCCAGAGGGAGCTGTGTGAAATCTGATAACTGGCCTTAAGTGATGTCTCCTGAAAGATCTGGGGGTATGGAGTCACTTCAGGGTAGTAGCACATGGCTACCTTAGCAACAACTAGCATAATGCACTCAAATGTTTGACCTGAACATTGGGCAGTTGTGGGTAATGTAAAGCAGCAGGCTTTAATAATGAAGAACACTGGAATAAAAAGATATCATCTCTGGCTCTGTAGCATTGATTAGTTTTCAGATGTTCATCGTTAGTGCTACAGGAGTAGAAGTTAGAAACAAACTTTAACTTCTTCCTTCCACTTTGAGCAGTGTTTACAGTTGAAATGGAGAACAATCCTCCCAGATTAACATAATATTATGCAGGACTGGAGGCAATTCAAGGTCACAGATGTATGATGTTTGTGAGACTGGGCTCCAGAGAGAGAGAGAGAAAGGAAGAATGGAAAAAGAAATAGCTGGAGAGGGAATAGGTGGGTGGAGCGGAAAGAGAAACTGGTGCTATGAAGTTTATCTAACGCCGTGTTGAAGAATAAATGCTGAGTCAATGGTTGTCGCAAGGAAATGTCTCTTTATCTGCACATCTGCTGGTACATTGTAAATGTTCTGAATGCAGTATGACACCCAGGAAGAATCTCATAAATGCAGGTGCTGTAAGTGTGGTTCCCCTCTTGGCTCTAAAAATACAGACTGAGTCTGAGTCACAACGCGGTGGTAAAACTCCAGCCATGCTCCTGTTTCTATAGGAGAGAGGAAAACAGAGGTCACTATTTATATCCCTTTTTTTTTCTAAGGCGGGTGAACTTTGGAGAGTCTCTGTGTCCCTGTGTGCTGCTGAGAACAAGTTCAAGCATAACCAGGTGCTATTTTAAGGCCCAGCTCTCTGTGCTGTCTGTGAATAGAATAGTATTCATGAAATGGGTATTTGTTGAGCAGCAGACTGTCGAAGCAGCACATGGCTCTGTGTGTTTTGGCTTTCAAACTGCCACTGTAGCATCCTGCTCTCGCCTACTTCCATAAGTGCTGTTTGGGCATTTGACACAGCTCTGGGATTAGTTTTGAATTATCCACCGATGCAGTCCCATTAAGCCCATTTATCTGGGTTTGTTGTTAAATTACGTTCCATTTGTGAAGGGCTTGGCCTCTCTGTGCCTCTGGAGAGAAGTGAGAGTGAAAAGAAGTAGCAGCTAAACCGGTTTAAGCTCACAGCCATATGGGAAATTAGTTTCAGACTGCAAACAACTCTAGAAAAATGTGTTGGAAGTGCAAATATGTTCATTTGTATCCATCTGTCTTTTTATGAAAAGAGAAAACATTGACGTGTCTTCTGATATTTGAACTGTGACAATCTTTTATGATTGGCAGGTATCTCGTGACTCACCTAATGGGGGCAGATCTCAACAACATAGTGAAATGTCAGAAACTCACAGACGACCACGTGCAGTTCCTCATATACCAGATCCTCAGAGGGTTAAAGGTGAGTTTGTTTTAAAGGAGTAGTACGACTGTTTGTTCATCTGAGTTGTTTTCTTGCAAAGAGTGAGATGAGGAGGGTTAACACCACTTTCATATCTGCTTAACATAACAACAGACTGAAGACTGGTTGCCTGGCAACCTCACAGTGACGATAAGAGAAATAATTCTGCACATACTCTCCTGTAAAACAACAACTTCTAGTTTTTTCACGTTGGGTTTTGTGCAGATTAAACAAACATGATATAATGTGTTAGTTACTGAGCATTAGAGCTGCTGCTAGCCTGATTTTGTGTTCTGTTTCTAGTCTTTATGCTAAGCTAAGCTAACTGACCCCTGCCCATATTGAAAAGACAGATACGATCTTCTCATGTAACTTGCAAGGAAGCGATGAAGCACATTTCCCAAAATGTTAGATGATCCTCTTTAAACTGCTGATGTTATTTAACGCTCATGTTCTCCTCCATCTCTTTCCAGTATATCCACTCAGCAGACATCATTCATAGAGTAAGTGCCCACTTTGATCTGACAAATGTGACTTTGACCCTGTTTGGATTAAAAGCTTGTCAGGGTTTATGACATCTTCCACTTTGCAGAGTTGTGCCTTGTGAAAGGAAGCAAAGTCATAAACAGGACCTTTACTTTTGCATAGTGATAATGATGGTAATGCTTTTTATTTTAACGTTAACAAAGAAGGTATAGATTTGTTTCCACTCGGGAAAAGTAGGAATATTATACCAGAACACCAGAAGATTACAGACTGTTGGTCCAAAATGATGCTCATTACCTTAACTGAAGTTTACTCTTTATTCACAATTTCCTCCCTTCAGGATTTGAAACCTAGTAATCTGGCGGTAAATGAAGACTGTGAGCTGAAGGTCAGTGAACTGCTGCTCTCATTTAAAACTCCATGTCCACAAATGTGAATATTTTGTAAACAACTCTGCTTTTTTTTTTTTTTTTTGTACTTCAATTGCTCTCAGATTTTGGACTTTGGTTTGGCACGGCACACTGATGACGAGATGACCGGCTACGTGGCCACCCGCTGGTACCGTGCCCCAGAGATCATGTTGAACTGGATGCACTACAATATGACAGGTAGATCCCGTGATCTTCCCCAGTCACTTTCTGCACCAAAAACCTCATGATAAACAGAATTATTCTTTATATTTTGTCCTGCTTCTCTTTGTTTCAGTGGATATTTGGTCAGTGGGGTGTATAATGGCAGAACTGCTAACTGGAAGAACTCTGTTTCCTGGTACTGATCGTATCCTTTTCTTTTGAAAGTACAGTACGTACAGAGCTGGTGAGACTTTGACACACTATTTTGCATAACAAATCAAATAGGTTAAACCCACACGGACATGGTTGGGGAAATGATTTATGTTTTTGTTTTGTTTTGTACAGCACAGTAGTAGTAGCTGATCTGCAACGCTTCTTTTCTATTCCCTCCCATGAAAATCTGTTTTTCTGCTTCTTTGTTTCAACTTGACGCTGCCTGAGGCGTTTTCTTTTTATATTAAAAATGTAACACAGGTAGTACTTCCCTCTGGCTTGACATACCCATTGCTGTAATGTTTCCACTGGCGTGCTTTAACTCTTCCTACGCAGTCATTATGCATTGTTGGCTTAGGTCCACTTTCTGCCTGCACCGCTGCCAGTCTTTGTATGGGCCTATCAATCTGCAGGGTTTGTGCTCAAGATTTTGTTTATCTTTCTCTCCCCCTGCAAGTGTTTTCAGACTAGGAGCCAAGCTTGTAAATGAAGTGTACAACAGAGCCACCCACTTCCCTCCTTTTTTGCCAGCTTACGTTTCATCCACTCTGCCTTCTTTTCTCTGCAGACTTTTGTGTCTCGTGTGAAATATGAAGCAAATATAGTGATATTTAATATGACAGATGGTTTTTAAGTTTCAAAACAAGGCTGAAGACTAACAGTCAGATTACAAGTTCTCCCTTGTCCAGCATCTGGTCTTCCTTTACCGTGTGCCGGTAGACATTGATCAGTTGAAGCTAATCATGCTGCTCGTCGGAACACCAGGGCCCGAGCTCTTGATGAAAATATCTTCAGACTCTGTGAGTTCACAAAGTTACGCAAGGTTTTTTCTCTAACCAGTTTTCTGCTCCAAACCTGTAACTTTGCTGTGCAATAACTTGGTGTATCTCCTACCTGACTGACAGCATGTTTTCCCAAGCTTCAGCTTTGTGGGTTTGAAACTTGCTTTCTGCCTCTTAATTGTGTGAATTTGGTTTTGTTTGTCACAATGTGATTATGACACAGGGGACTGAGCTCTGACTTTCACTCATTGATCGTAATGCAAAGTATCATGTTGTGTCTTTCCTCTATATCTGCCAAAAAAGTGTCACATTTTGCTTCAAAGCTTGAAGTTTGCTTTTCAGCGTAACAGTGTAGTGCATCTAGAGTTTAGCTGCACAGTGTTAGACTGAGAAACAGCTTCTTAACCAACTCTGCTCTGTCGCTATACTCCCCTTGACACAAGCTTCATAGATATAAACCAGCTTCAGCAGATAATGCGTCTGACAGGAACGCCCCCAGCATCTCTAATAAGCAGGATGCCCAGCCATGAGGTGAGCAGGATCCACAGTTGCTTTCTTTAGATCAGACTGCAAACCAGGGCGGGAGGACAGTCAGATCTGCTGTAACTACTTTTCTTTGCTTTTAAAGTAACACAGCTCTTGGCTTAGTATCCTGTATTTACCCTCTGTGTTACCCCCAAAATGACAATATCCACATATAGCGGTAATAGTCTATGCCAAGAATGAACTATGTTATTCTATATTTAACTGTCTTAAGTTGATAAGGCACTGAAGGTGTTAACGGCCACACTACTGAGAGTGCTGGGCTCTGTTGACTCAAACTACTTTGGTCATGTGGGTTGTAAGGATCAGCACGGCCTCTAGGGACCACCAGATTTTAGTTTTCCATTTAAGTCGTTGTACGTGTGCGGTGTCTGAAATGCTTGCTGCATGGAATTGAACTTGTGCGGTAAAGGCATTTCTGTGCTTATCATTTCACACAGATAGTATTAAAACACCTCTACAACAACAAAACATGCCTGCTTAAACATAGGCTAGAGGTTGGTGATTAAAGTAGTTACTAACAGCATTTTCTGTGTGAAAGATGCTTCATTCTGTGTTTTTCTTTCTGTTTTTTGTTGCACATTTCTTGCTTCTCTCAACATGTTTTTATGTGTTTGGTTGTGTCGTGTTTTGTGTGTTACATATATTTCATTCCACGTGATGCAACCCAAGCTTTCCTCCTTTGTGAGGGACACCAATAACAACATTTTTGGAGTTGAGTCCCTCACAAAAGATCACATTCTACAGGATCTTTTTGACTCATCAGTTGCTGCATCAGTTTATTCAGTTTTCATCTCTTTTTGGCTTTCAAGGAAAAACATCTTTGCATTTATTGCATAGTTATTACTGCAATACAAATCCTGATAAATTGTATATTAAGTAATATTTGCAGCTGACCGCTTCAAAACAACACAGTGTTCTTCCTTGCAGCTCCAGGGCTATATATGCGATATATGTTTGCTGCAAACTACACATAGTCATCAACAGCAGCGGCGTGTGTGTTTTTGACACACTTTAGGCAGTTAAAATCTCTGTGGTAACAGACAAACAGACCTAAAAACCTACCTGAAAGGTCACCTGTCTCAGCAATTTCTCTAAAACTGGGGTTGTTTTGTTATAAAAAAAAATTTAAATGGTTGAAAATCTGTAGGCAATATGTAAGAAAGGCAAACAGTGAGCCTTTTGTACACTGCAGGGCTTGAGCTTGTAATGCCAACATAAAACGTTTTACACTCTTTGTAGTATTTATATAGATTAAGGATTATGTGATCCATACAGTCACTTCTGTAGATATAAATAATAAGTGAGCAGTAAAAATTGAACACGTGGCTACATTGAACAGAGTCAGTGGTATGCAAATTGATGCAAGCTTTATGAAAAAGGCAATAGTAGTGTGAGCTACATGTTGCTGCATGTGGGAGCTGATGTTTGATGTACTGTATCTATTTTTCCAGGCCAGGAACTACATTAGCTCCTTGCCACAAATGCCCAAGAGGAACTTTGCTGATGTGTTCATTGGTGCCAACCCACAAGGTAATACCAGAGAAATAGAAACAGGCCTTTCTCAACATCAGTTGTATTGTGTTGTAGTGCAATCCTTGCTAATTTGAATAAGTTATGTATTTCAAAATTCACATCAATGGTTTTAGGATTTCTTTGTGAGGAACGATGGATTGAAATTGAAACTTTGGCCTAAACTCTACATGAGATTTATGTTTTTCCTCATTCCTTCAATAGTGGCTACTTTTAACATAGATAAAAACAGCATAGACAGACAGACACAGATACTAAATGGTCATAGTTTTAGCCCTAAAAAAATAAAAGATTAAAACTTTTATTTAATTGATGTCCACAGTGACAAGGGAATATACTGTAATAACAGTTACTCCCGCAAATAACCCTTCAATTTTGAAAGTGTTTTCCAGTCCAGAAAAGTTCAAGTGACCCTCGATCATAATCTAACCACACAGTGGGGCTCTAATTGGGCTCTAAAGACTTTGGGAACTCGTTTGGACCCTCAGCAGTCGACTCAGTAGTTAGACTGAAAAGGTTTAAAATGTGTTTTCTCTTTCTAGCCTTTCAGTTGTGAGTCAGGTTGAACCAACGTTCAACCTACAAAACATAATTCTTGTTGCAAAACCCTTCATACAAAGTCACACGTATTTGTACAGAGGACTTTCTGCAACCTAAAAGCATAAAAGACAAAAATATATAAGCAAAATATAGAGCAGTCCTCTCAGCCATCTGACCGCACTGAATCAACCTTTTGTAGCAGGCGATTCCAAACTTTTGAACTGAATTGGTAATCCATGTTGATATATGTTTTAAGCTGTGGACCTTCTGGAGAAAATGCTGGTTTTGGACACAGACAAGAGGATAACAGCAGCCGAGGCACTGGCTCACCCTTACTTCGCTCAGTACCATGACCCGGACGACGAGCCCGAGGCCGGGCCATACGACCAGAGCTTTGAGAGCCGCGAGTTGGAGATCGAAGAGTGGAAACGTACGGCATTATTCTCCACAGAAACTCTTATATGAAAGAATATGTAGAAAAATATATAGACTCATTTGGGTATTAAATTATGTTATATAAACCTTGATATACATTTGAACATTTTCTCATTTCTTGCAGGATTAACCTACGAGGAGATGTGTAGTTTTGAGCCACCTATGTTTGACGAAGATGACATGGAGTAATCAGACGTGCTACCCGCATTGACCCCAGCCGCTGACAATTTGAAACAACCTTGAACACGTGTATTAGTGTTAAATGAACTCTCAGACACACTTGTATCAGAGTGCCTTCCAACCTTCGTCAGTCTTTATTAACCAAGAAAACATTGTCTTGATGATTAGCTCTTGTAAGGAGATCATTACCAGCACAGGAGAAATGAAGAGTTTGACTAGTTATCATTATTCTTATTTATGAACCACTAATGTTGATGGTCCGCCGCTGGGAAATGTCACTTCTTGCCAATAGCTGAAATAGTTTTATATTCAGATTTTTTAAAATTTAGACTTGGACGACTCATCACTGTGACACTGAGATGCTGAAATGTCTGGACCTATAGCTGTGCTATTTTGTGTTTTAAAAATTTTCTATCTAGTAACTTAAGAATAAGCTTTTCTTGTCTATCAATTGAAAAAAGGATTATGCTAACCTACCACTTACCCTGCCAAGCTGTCACATATAGCACTGGGTCCCATGTATTTTGTAAGATTCTTTTGGATTCATATATCTTCATGATTGTTCCTATATTTAAAAATGAGATCACTTTGAAGGTTTCATGTCTGTGCCGGTAGATTTTATGTTTTTAGGTATTTGACAATTTGAGAATGTGCCTATTCTGTGTAGTCACTGACTTTTTGTAGTGCTCACCAACCGAACTTCACACATTTTAATGTTTGTTTTGATAGTTTAGGCGCTCTGTGAGACTCTTGTGGCTACACAGAAAAATCTGAGCCTCAACAAGGCACCTAAACAGGAAAAAAAAAAAGAAACTCATACATACATGCTCTGCTCAAAAATATGTAAATATCTGTGCCATATTTTTTTAAATCTGACTTTTTGTCGTTATGTTATGAAACAATCACTTTTAGTATGTGCATAGTTAAAGACTTTGTGTGCGTTTGCGAGAGTGTGTTGTTGGTTTACTGGTTTTAAGTGTCATGCTAAAACCTTTAATAGAAATACTGCTTAAATGTGTAAAAGAGGGATTTCAGATGTATTTATACTTTGTGGAGGTGGTATTTATAAACAACAATCGATTGATCCCTTTAACTATTTTCAGTCCCGCAGAGTAACTACTATCTTCAGTCCTTTGTTTAACAAAATAAAGACTTATTTTTAAGAGACATGTGTCTTTTTCATCATGATATTTTATTTCCCATACTGTTTTTTTCAGCTGTGCCAATCCTGTGATTTCATGAGAGAATTAATGATGTGGTTGATAAACAGAAAATACTGAGTCATGAACATGAACATTATCCTGGTTTCAGGATAAGTGACTTTACTTTTGAGTCTTGAGTGCAATGCAAATTATTTTGTAGGAGGAGGGATGACTGCTGCATATTTGTCTGTGGTTCAGCAGCACTTTTTTTTTCCATATACACAATTTGTAATTTATACACTGCCCTGTTTTATTGATCAGAGTCTGTTATAATGACAGAGATTACAGAGCACAAAGGCCAAAGTTATGTTTTTATAGCCATTTAAAATTCCTGTACCCACTGTAGTTTGTGTTGAGTTTGTCTATTAAATGTAAAATGTCTTTCTCAACAAATATTATGGTTACAACTTTTACATTTGCATTTAGTCATTTAGCAGACGCTTTATACAAAAAAAGGGAATCACAGTAAAGTGCGACTCAGACATGTTAGTGCAGCTATGTGCTGTGACAGTTCTAGAGGGGCTAGATTTAGCTTGTCCAACTTTTTATTAAAGTTTGTGACCTTTGCCAAAATGTTTATGGGTTTATTTTAAAAGAATTATTAGACAAAAATCTGATAAAATATTTATTCACATCAGCCTCAAGAGTCCAATGTCACTCAGGCTGTAATATGATCATGTTGGTATTGATAGAGGCTTTTAGAGAATTGTGTTGCCCCATGCATACTCCCTTTTCTATGCATACCGTGGTCAGTTTCAAACTCTTTGATAACCATCCGACAGCCTCATGTGATGTCTTTGCAAGTTTTAAAATTTAACATACGGAGAGGAGGATGTTAGCAAAGCTGACATCCATCATAAACAACTCCTCTCACCTCCTGCATGAGACTGTGGGAGCCTTAAACAGCTCCTTCATCAACAGACTGAGTGCTACCACACCACCACATCTCTTAATTACCAGCCTGGTCCAATTGTCACATATAATCATTAATAATCCATCCATTCCTGATGGAGCAAAATAAATAGTACAATAATAGAAAGGCAATAGATAGTCTTAGGCAGTATCCTAGTAGTACTTTTTTGTGTGTACTCAAACATTTTATTCACCTCCCTCTCCATTATGCAGATCATTTGAGGCTGTGCAGCTACCTGCCTGACTCACTTTAAGTCAACATACTGTAGAAAAATAAACAAAAGGTTAAAAAAAAAGAAAAGACATTTGGATCAGTACTTTTACGTACACGACTTATTTAAAACAGGCTGCTCATTGTCTCTGCGGCCGTAAAAAAAAGAAAAAAAGAAAACATGGTGTGACTCCCAGGTGGAGGCATCGCTGGGAAAGCTCCCCTTGAGCAAAAACGAGCCCAGCGCGCATGCGTGGAACATTCGATCACTGGCGGTGCTGTAAGCTAACGGCTAGGCTACGAATCCAGCCGACATGGAGAGAAAAGGTAAATGTTCACACCGACACGCCGCACATTATGCCGCTTATGTTAGGCCGTGTGTGTGTGTCGACACTGCAGTTGACTGCAGTCCCCGCCGCGGTCACAGACGTGACGTTTAGCCGAGCTGCACATACATTGAGATGGTGGTTTTAATTGAACGCGTCTGTCACGCACTGTTGAGCTACGTTAGCTCCTCTCAGACGTTAGCCTTTAGCTTCAATGGGGCATGTCGGGATTATGTAGCTGCGTTCAGCTGTCTTAGCCTTTCTTTAAACAGCCGAGCCAAAGCACGGACAGCGTTAACATCAGCTAGATAACGTATTAACCGAGCAGCTACTCGTTAATGTGTCTGAAATCACTTGAGTGTCGTTACAGTCTTTTTTAAAAAAACGGTTGTCTAGGTGGTAGCTCGAGCGTTAGGTCTCCGTATCAAACGGACAGATGCGCTGCAGTTGTGATTCAGATATTTATCACATGATATAAATCACCACTGTAGGTAGGGTGAGGTATCCTTCCTCTCAGACAGTGTCATCCTTTTTTTATTGTCTCGAGTGTCAGACAACAAACGAGCACCCAGACAATGGCAAAATAATTCACTGCTCACTCCTTTCTTCTGACAGTTCTGGCACTCCAGGCGAGGAAGAAGAGGGCGAAAGCGAAGAAGACCAGCAAAAAGTGAGTTTCACGTTTACACATCAAGCACGCATTGTGTCAGTGGTACCCAGTGGTAGAGGTGGGTTGTTTGTTGCAGTCGTACACATGTGCTGTCTGTACGTTCAGATGTGAGCATGACATAAGGTCCTTGACTGCATGCCATGCGTTTATTTTAGTCTGTGCATGATCCAAAGATAAAGAAGACTTAAATAATCATGGGCTTGTACACTCTGAGTTTCCATAGCTTTTTGCATGTGGTTCGAGTAAGGTCAGCAGCATTATTCATTTGGTCAGACACTTTAATAGTATGTAAGTTGTAAGCTATCTGTTTAGAATGTGCAGCATGCAGTGCCTAAAATAAACTACCCCGACGGCCATCGCCTACTATCAGAATAGTTTATGAATGGCTGCATAAGGAGAATGCAACATTAAGGGATCAAAAATAGACCATGCAAGCGTTGACCCCAAATACTGATTGTTTTCCTGCACCTAACAATCCACTAATCATGCCATCAGTGGCATCCTCCAGTGTGTTACATAACCGCCTGTGCTATATTTAAAACCAGAGATGAAGAAGCCCACATCAGCCCACCGAAGCATGGTGTTTCACTGAAAACAGCACCATTGCAGATACTCACCTCTCCTGCGACTGCGTTGTCTTCATGGCTGAAACTGGCATGTCCATTTTATGCATATGAATCGTGTGACGCCATAAAACTAAATATAACCGGTACCGTTGCATGCCACAGTCATCCTTGCATGCTGAGCACCATATGTATAGAAGATCGGTAACAATCTCAGTCATCCCGAGTACGTAACTGAGGCTCTGAATCAGTGGTGAGGAGCAGAAAACAACAATTTGAGTATCAGACACACAGTTTTCTTCACGCCTAACATGAGAAGCACAAGCAAAACGTACGAGCACTTGCACAAAATCAGAGCAGCCATGTTTTTATTTTTATTTATTTTCATGACTATGAGGCTAATGAGAGTTGTGTCTGGCTCCACAGTTAAGTAATGATAATCCTGTGATTCATCTCTGTCTTCATTCGTCAATAGTGAATGCAGAGTCGTGACTCAGTGTATGAGAATTGAGACGATTAATTATTAGTATCAATGCTGAGTGCTTCCTACAATTGTGTGACAACAATTGCAGCAATTCAAGAGCGGTGAATGCGTTTCAAAGGGACCAATGTCATTAGGAAGATGAACTGTAGTTGAAATGAGTCCGTAATTAATTGCAGCTGTTTGTCCTGTCATTCGTGCATAAACATGCAGTAAAGCCTCTCCGCTTCAAATAACCGTGTCAAGCATGAATAAGTAGGTTGCAGATTATGTGGAAACCAGCGGCCTTTTTGTGACACGCTACAGACCAGTTTAGGAATTTATTTCAAAGTGATCGTAGCTCTCTTCGCTCCCATGGTGACGAGCAGCCTTAATCTCCTCAGCGGAGAAAGTAACATCAGGCTGTTTGGCTTTTAAATGGATATAAGCAGCCCACAGATTACAGGATGACACACACACACACACACACACACACACACACACACACACACACACATACATATATATATACTCACTCAGAGAAGTGCACATGCCAATGTGGTTGTTATTACTATATAAAATGACTTAATATGTTCTGTGATTTGAACTGTCCTGGGCTAAAGAGCCTGATCCACTTCAGATCCATACATAACCTGTCAGAAATGCCTCGTTGTGCTTTAATTTCACATCTAAAGATTCATATGATGAACCTCAAATGACCAAGCTTCAAATTAAAGATCGATATCACTCAAAATTTGAATAAAGCTGGTAAATCCTCTTATGAAGGATATTATTCTATTTGTACAATTATCCATAAACTGTCATTCCCTTACTTCGTGTGCTCAATGCCAAAAGTGAAATGTGTGCAGTCACTACCGCGTTACATTTTTAAATTAATTAAATTTTTGTCTGTAGCAGTCCACAAATCCTTGGGCCATATCTTTTCTTTTATGTTGCTTTCTGTTCATTCTTCTATGACTTGCTTTAGATGTACTTTGTCTCTTCCCTCTGGCAGTCTGGCATAATGACAAAATAATTGAGCTTTGTAATTGCGCGACACGAGTAGCACGCAGGCTTCTTCATCTTTTTTGTTAATTAAGATGCATTAATGCCGCTGCAGATTTCTTGACCCTGATCCTTGTAATTTATTACAGAGTATCTACCAACACAGAGTACTGATGTGCTGCTTCAGCAATGATTTACATTTTCCTAAATTAAACAGCTGCATGCTTAACGTATAACTGACTGTGTTAAAATTAATAAAGCCATTCTTGCTCAGTCCAGAGAAGCTGTGCATTAAGAAAGTATAACTTGCAGCACAGATTTCTTGTGTGAGAGTGTGAGATCTGTAGAAGGAGTCTCAGTGTGGATCTGTTGTGGCAGGAAGGTTTGGCCAAGAGTTTGACAGCCTCTCTTCATCACAAGCACGAACAAAATCTAGAGGTTTAATTAGTAGCACTGTACAGGTGTGGCCCACCTGAAACCTGTTTTTATAATTTGAGGTGTATTTGGTTTAATTACTCACTGTAAGTGTCTAAGCTCCTGTTTATCTGTTTCTCTTATTTGTTTATAGCAGATGTATGTCAATTAAAAATGGGCGTGATTGACTTTAACAGCACATTTGCAGGCTACCTCTGCACATCTCCACTATTTGTCTGAGCTAATGTCATTCAAATTATTACGGTAACATTCTGAATGTTAATATGAACTATGATTAAAATAAAAATTTGTCTTACGTTCAATTGGTTCGACTAGGACAGATACCTGCAATGTAATCACAATGTGATTCAGATTAGCCTGTCACAGGCTTAAAAGTCTGGCCAGTGTGGTTATCCTGTGAGAATAATGCCAACTGCTGCTCTATTGTTTTATCTTGGGAAGAGTTACCTGTAATGCATTAATTTATAAGGGTGGAGGGAATTGAAGGTTAACTGTTCAACATCTCTGCAGGAGAGGTAGAAATGTTTTATTGCTTCATGAAACCAATAAGAATGCATCTCAGTAATCAAAAGAGAGGTTATTGGTAAGAAAGATGTCAGACTTTGTTCCTTATGATGTCCATGATGATCGGTGTGCTTGTGTTTGGCCATCAGGCAGCCGGTCAATCCCAGAGCTCGACAGCAGCCCCAACAAGAAGTGTCGCCTCAGGAACCCGAGGAACCTGAGGAGATTCTCGGCTCTGACGATGAAGAGCAGGAGGACCCTAATGACTACTGCAAGGGTGAGTCCTGTGTTACTAATTTTGTGCACATTTGTGCACCCAGTTATTGTGAACAACCAGATTAAAGTGTTTGTATGGTTTGCACTAAACAAACTTCCCCAGTCAAAGAGTTCTGTGAATTTATCGCTTTAATTTAAATTAAGGTGTTTATATGACATTTACATTAACCAGAGTATTGTATGGCTGACTGTGTTTACATTGGTTCTTTTTCTTCTTATCTAGGTGGATACCACCATGTGAAAGTAGGTGACCTTTACAACGGAAAATACCATGTAATCCGGAAACTGGGCTGGGGACACTTCTCCACCGTGTGGCTGGCCTGGGACATCCAGTACGAGAAAAAAAAACTTAACTGCATATTCTTTTACTGCACTGTTTTTGTTTTTGAGGCCTGAAGTTGGATTCACTAGCAGCTGGTAACTGTGAGTCTGTTGTGGTAGGACCTTGTACGATGCTTCCTGTTAGCGAACGTTACTTGCTCTGTGGTTGCAGGGTGAAGAGGTTTGTTGCAATGAAGGTGGTGAAGAGTGCGGAGCACTACACAGAGACAGCAGTGGATGAGATCAAACTCCTCAGATCTGTAAGTAGCTGAGTGATTCGGAATGACGTAACAAAGTAAATGTACACAAACATGTCCTGATGACATGCAAACACATCGATCACAGACAGTGCACATCCTACCGGGACAACGTGACCTTGCTAACAGTGTAACCATTACAGACTTTACATAGTGACTACACGTACTGCGTGACAGGTTGCATGCCTTTGTGTTCGAGCAGTATTACATGACAACAAATCCTGTGTTGGCCTAGTCTAACATTAGTAACTGTAAATCTTGACTCATTTGGTCGCACTGTTCCTTTTCTTTGTACCCAGGTAAGAAACTCGGACCCCGATGATCCCAACCGGGAGATGGTAGTCCAGCTGCTAGACGACTTCAAGATCTCTGGTGTTAACGGGACTCGTATCCTTTACAGCCAAATATTCCTAATACCCCCTGGACTTTTATGAGACTCCGATTTGATCTGTGTGATTGCGTCCTGCTGTAAAGCCCGAAGCTTGTCAGGTCTTCGAAAATACTTTGTCATAGAAAGGGTAATTCTTTCCCCTAGTGTCAAATTTAGCTGGAAAAAAGTAGGCAACTAACAAAGTAAACAACAGGTGATGGGTGTACTAAATGGAACCTTCTGTGTCCACGTATCACGACACTTTGGCTGAGTAAGATCTCCTGAATGCCACAGGGATTGCTGTAGCTGTAATATGAAACTCCCTAACAACACGCTAGTGTTTGCACTCCTATGACCTGCCCTCTTTTTAGTATAAATAAGCTTACTCCCTGTGTAGGTAAATGACAGTTTTCTTGTAACTGTTTTTCAGTCTGGCTTTACTTGTTAATATCTTAACTGCTGTGGTCTTCAGATGTGTGCATGGTGTTCGAGGTGTTGGGACATCACTTATTAAAGTGGATAATAAAGTCCAATTACCAAGGGCTGCCCCTGCCGTGTGTGAAGAGCATCGTAAGACAGGTAACATAAGACCCTCAGTGTAAAACCTTTTGTTTGCTGGTGACTCGTGATCAAAGTTCAGTCGGAGCTTCCACTAACAAGTTAACAAAAGCAGGTAGCCTCCGGGCTGTGTGACAGGTAGAAACCAGTTAGGTCAACAGTAAGCAAGAAAAACATGGTTTCATGAGACTACATGACAGAGTGTGTTTTTTAACTCAGGGGACAAATAACTGACAGGTCTGTGATAAATTATACACCGACATGAAGTACTAACTGTTTATTTATGCTTGGATAATTGTTTTTAATTCAGATATCTTTACTAAAAAAAATCAATCTTTTATTCCATATACTTCAACTATGTATCAAAGTATTTATTTCAGTTCAAACAGACACTTTATAATCAGTACATATATTAATTTCCCAGGTACTCCAAGGTCTGGACTACCTCCACACGAAGTGTCAAATCATCCACACAGACATCAAGCCGGAGAATATTCTGATGAGTGTTGATGAGCCTTACGTCCGGAAGCTCGCAGCTGAAGCCACTGAGTGGCAGAGGGCTGGGGCACCTCCCCCCTCCGGTTCAGCAAGTATGAGGCACACACACATTTATGTGTACATTCATGAACACAGTTTGGTAATTATTTGTACTCATGTGATGTTCTCTTTTCAGTAAGCACAGCACCTGCTCCAAAACAGGTACAACCCTTTTAATATTAAATTGTTTACACAGGACACCAGCCTTAAAGTCGTCCCACAAATATGCAACTGAGAGCTGTTTTATTTCTTCTGTTCTCATCAGGCAGTAAAAATGTCCAAGAACAAGAAAAAGAAGTTAAAAAAGAAGCAGAAGCGTCAGGCGGAGCTGCTGGAAAAGTGCATCCTCGACCTGGAAGAGATGGAAAAGACCACAGACCCACGAGAGGAAGAAGACGATGAGGATGAGGACCCACAATCTCCAAAGGGACGGGCCTGTGCTCCTCTCAGACAGGTGTCTCTGCGGGAGCTAGAACCTGAAGAAATAGAGGGTAAGGAGCCAGCATCACATGAGGAGTATGTGCTTCTTACATTTTTTATTGTTGTGGGTTTGACAGTAATAAAACACCTAGTGTGAGTCATTTAAAAAGAATGTCTGTCTTTTCCGGACACTTTCAGAGAGCAGTTTAAATGCAGATCTCATGAGGGTGGGACCAGAAGGGCTGTCAGAGGTGAACTGTAATGGCCATGTGGAGGCGGACCAGAGGCAGTCGCAGTGGAGGGAAGAAGACCAACACAATGGCAACTCAGAGCCCACAGAGAAATGTGTCAGTCAGGAGGAACAACACAAGGAATCCCCTGTTCACCCCATCTGCAACGGCATGGATTCTGAGACTGAAGGCAGGGGTGCTCACAGCAGTGGAGTCACTGAGAGACACCTTCCTGCCGGGCTGGAGGAGGGAGAGCTGGAGCAAAGCATTTTGCAGGAGGAGGGAGAGGACGGGTCTGACTGTCAATATACAGCCGAGGAAAGACTGAGAAATGGTCAGTCAACTGAAGTCAGAACATCTACGAAGTGCAAAGAGGTTTTGTGGGAGCTGTTTGCTCTGTCTGGGCCTCTTTGGAAGTTTAATAAAGGCTCAGCCATGTGGACTACAAATTGATTAGGCTCTTCTTCTTTTATTAAATGTTTAGACCATTCATAACTTTCTCTTCCTCTGCTCTGATATAGGCAAGCTAACAGCAGGATCCCTGCTAGTTAACCCTCTTGAGCCAATCAATGCGGACCAGATCAAGGTCAAGATTGCAGACTTGGGAAATGCCTGCTGGGTGGTGAGTAGCCGACTAATGACATGAGGGATTTTGTGATTAGGTGTCATCAAGCGACAAAAATAGAAATACTTTAATCTTCCAGCTCTTTGTTTAATTTCTTCTATTGATCCAAGTTCTGAGATGAAATGGAGTCTTCACATATTTATAATTCCAGAGTAAATGTATCCCATTTTTTTAAGGGTTTATTTCTTTCCCCTCTCTCAGCACAAGCACTTTACAGAAGACATCCAGACACGGCAGTACCGGTCCTTAGAGGTGCTCATTGGTTCTGGATACAGCACACCGGCAGATATTTGGAGCACAGCTTGCATGGTGAGAAACTATCGCACTGTATCAGAACCTAAGAAAAAAACTCAAGAAGCCCTCAGTATGAGAGTGTAGCAAGCAGTGGGAGGGAGTAAATATGTCCCTCCACAGTGTCTCTTCCTGTGTTTATGATGATGATTGTGTTTTCTCTGCAGGCCTTTGAGCTTGCCACAGGGGACTACTTGTTTGAACCGCATTCTGGGGAAGATTATTCCAGGGATGAAGGTATTGCTGGGACTTCTTCCTCTTGTTCATTTTCTGTTTTATCCAGCTATAAATAGACAGAATTAACCGAAGTGCTGTATTTAGTAGTATTTTTGATATGTATGCTAACTTTTAACAATTTTGCTACTGTGAAAACTTTCATGATGTGTTTCTTCTTTCTTCCCTCATTGGTGTTTTATTGTTATTGTGAAGTATCATAAGAGTTTCACAGTAAGCATGGCAAATTGCCACTTTCACTTTGCCATTTGCATAAGTTGCAGGGCACTTTGCTTATGTTTTCACAGAGTTAACACTTAAATGAGGTACTCCATTACACTGATTTCAAATCTCTGGTTTAGACGAACTATAGATGTGAATCATGTGATGACGAGTACCAACATTCCTGTGTTTATTTCCTCTCTAACACCTCAAAACACATTTTTGTCGCACTGGATAAGGGGCCATCTCTTTTTTTCTTGCTCCTCTTTTCTTCATCTCCCTCACACTTGCGCTCCACATCTCCCTGTGCTCCTGCTTATGCTTTCTGTATGTTCGAGTTGGCTTGCTGCGTCGCTTCACATTTCTGCGCTGACATGATTTTGTTGCGGCATGTCAGGTATGTGCCGAGATTCAGCCTTCAGTTTATTGGCACATGCCCTGCAGGTGTGAATCAGCTTTTTCACCTCCAGTACATGTACTTGTGAGGCGTTGCTCAGTATTCTCCAACTACTTTCTCTGTTGTGTGACTGTCCTTTATTACTCATATTTACTAATCACTCATCCTTCATCACTTTGTTGGAAATGCTTGCAGCCCTATTTTCAGTCTCCATGGTTTGTTTTCCTAAATGAAAGTGAATGAATATTTTTAATAGCTTTTGATGTGAAGAAATAATATAGGCTGGCCATACTTGTCTGTCTTGTCATACGAGGCTGTCATCATCCATTGTTCCTAATACATTGTTCCACGACTGTTTGCCATCTCTCTCCCATCTCCACCTCCTCCTCTCTCCAAACTCCTGTACCCTCTGACTTTCTATCCTCCCTCTACTCTTCTGATGTGCCTCATTTCCAGACCATCTTGCTCTCATGATTGAGTTGCTTGGTAAAATCCCTCGTCACTATGCTCTGAGTGGGAAATACTCACAGGAATACTTCACCAAAAGAGGTACGCCACAACGCTGTCTGTGGCTCGCTCTGGGAGCAGTGGTGGATGGGAGGTAAAGGAGGAAGGTTACTTTCAGCACACTCAGGTCTACCAAAGTGGTTGTTGTTCATGCCAGTGGGCTAAAAGATGAATACAGACTGACAAACGTATGTATTTTTGAACAAAGCCATCAGACGTGGATTCAAGTGTCAGTAGTTCTGCCAAAGATTGCTTGGCAGAGGTACATTCAGTACCTCCTCAGAAGAAGACAGATGACTTGGCTCAAGTCTTGATACTGTATCGATCTCTGTAGGGAAAATCCTCACAACTTTGTGTACAGTCACTCACAGCAGTGCTCTGATTTAACTTTATTTTATTTTTCTTGATTTAATAGAATTAAAGAAAAGCCACCAGAGAAAATGAACTTTTGTAAAATGTAAATAAGTGTGTGAAGTTTGAGAATCTCTGGAGCTGGGAGGCATTCAGTGTTCAAGAGCACTTCTGCAGCAAGGCCAGCCTGCTGCCATTCTTTATGAGTGCTGATAACTTAATCTTTGTAATACTTTACAAAGGAAGGCAGAAAGCAGCCTTAATGTTCACACCCAATAATATTTCTGTGAAAAAGAGAACAAAGTTGTTGTATAAACGGCTTCAGGTATCAACAACAGGTGTATAAACATGAATACTTCTGATTTAAATATATCTGTGTGCCAAATATCAGTGATTTTAAGTTGAATTTAATAGTTGTAGGTTTTGAACTGTGATCACTACTTCACTTAATGTGAGATTGTAGTATATGAACAGACATATGAGTAAAGGGCTGATTGCAGAGCCTCTTCATAGGCAGCCTTAGTTCTTGTATGAATAACCATTTTGCTAGTATCACCATCCAGTGTGATTGGCTGAAATGGCAAATCTGAATATGATTCTTGACGTAGAGCTATAAAAAGTTTAAGAACCTTACAGCTCTCATCATGTCTGATGGCCTTGTTTGATCTAACAGGAGGTCTGTGCTTGCCAACCTCAACAATCCAACCCAATTGTTGTGTGCTGTCAGGCCGACCCCTCTATTCCTCAACCCTCCACCCACACACCCAGAGTGGGCCTGTGACTGGGACACTGTCTGATGAATCTGTTGTTTGTCTTGTCTGTCTTCCTCTCCCCCTCTCCTCTTGCAATTGTCTGCTGCGTAGACCATATAGCGCTGATCATTGAGCTGCTGGGGAGTGTCCCACGCAAACTCATAATGACCGGCAAATATTCCAAGGATTTTTTCACCAAGAAAGGTAAAAAAAGTGTTGGAGGATTTCTGTCTGTTAAGATTTTTCCTAGAGCTGCTGCTGATAGAAACTTTTCATTAACAATAACATTAGATATTACTATTTTAAAGAAATACCAGTTTTGGGAATACATAGACAGTTTTTTTCTGTGCATATTTGAATATGTTTCCACAGACACTTAACTACCCCATTGTTTATATTTACACATGAGAAATTGCTTTACTGTATTTCTGCGTGACTCTCTGACACTGTGCTCTGTCTGGTCGTCTGCAGGTGATTTGAAACACATCACCAAGCTGAAGCCGTGGGGCCTGCTGGAGGTGCTGATTGACAAGTACGAGTGGCCCCGAGAAGAAGCCGAGTGCTTCGCCGACTTCCTGATTCCCATGCTGGAGCTGATCCCGGAGAAGAGAGCCACGGCCGCAGAGTGCTTGCGCCACCCCTGGCTCTCCCTCTAGTGGAGACCTCCTTCCATTGCACCTCCCTTCCCTCCCACTCTCTACAGAGACTGCAACAGATCACTTTCCAATTTGGGCATATCAGATGAATATTTATTTCTCTCTATTTTTTTTTTCTTTCTTTCATTGTTTTGGATTTCTCATGTTCTTGTTCTCAAGCTAATGCTTCTGTGTATGTTTGCTTTGTATTTGTTGGTTCTTCTCTCGGTGCGACGATGTCGGGAATCCAGTGGATTATATTACTTTGTGGTCATGTTGGCTCCAACTGCTGTGCTCCGTTCACCCACCCGTTTAAGCAAACCTGTTCTTGTACTGCTAGTGACTCATCCTTGTTTGTTACACTCCTGCACTAAAACCCAAACAAGTCAAGGATATGTAGCCTTTATTGGTCATTTTTGTCCCCTTTAAAAAGGACTTGCTATCACTTCTTTTCTCGTACATTTTCATTAGTGCTGTGTTGTTGTTGTTTGTTTTGTTTTTTTGTTTTTTTTTAAGAATTATTTTATTCTTATTACACATGTAAGGTATATTTTATATTTGTAAAGTAGGGGTAGGAAGTTGCACACTGGGCTGACATTTACACTGACTGTGGTAATAGCATTTCTCTAGACAGACTAGTTTCTTACTGAGACAACCACTGTCTGATAACGTAGGTCATATTATTTAGCCATAACAAATCTGTTGTCACCTGGTATTTAGTGTGGTTAGTTAATTACAATAAATGAGATCGTTCATTCTCATGGGAGGCTGGTATTCTCATACACCTATTACAATTCAGGAATATCGTGTTTTAAAGGTTTCAACAAGACAACACGTTAAGAAGCCCAATTTAAAGGAAAAAAAGAAAATAAACTGTATATATCTGTACCAAAGAGTTTGCCTTTATGTATATTACAGTTATGTACAGTTTTTAATAAATCTTATATCTTAGCTAAAATTATTTAGCTGGGTAGCTGTGTTTTAATAAAGTGTATGGAAGATGAGTTCGAGCTCAGTTGTATGTATGGCCAACTGTTCAATAATGTCAATGTTTCTACCATAGGAATGGTGACATCTGATGTTATGTAACGGTGTCCCCAAAATGATCAAAGTAAACCCATGTGTCTGTTGAGGCCTCGGAAAAACAAAACAAAACAAAAACAAAATTTATATTAGTGTCCGATTCAAGATCATAAGACTTCATGTGAGCTGTCCGATTACAAAACACCATACAATAAAACAGATGTTCATACAACACAAATTGACTGTGTCAAGGTTGTCGGTCTGAGTTTATTATGTGTTTGACATGAATATTAAAAACTCTGCGTGTGGTTTGTAAAGCAGAAAAGAGGACAGCTGAATTTCAATTAACCAAAAATCTGACTGACAGCAGGAGAAAACGTCATTCTGGTTCTGAAGGTCTGTTCATCAGTTATCTGTAAAAGAATAAAGGATATGTTTTATTACATTTCCCTGTTTTGGTCAATACCCACAGCCTTCACCTGTTAGCATTAACTCTTACCTGCTCCCTCCACCTCAAAGTCATCCGGCAGCAGTTTGTCCTGCCGATTCCCGAGGGTGAAGGACAGAAGTGACAGGAGAAGGGCATCGAGAATACTGATGATTGCCAGGATGTACGCCCAGCGCACCGTGCAGTTCCCCAGGCTGTACTTATCTGTCCTCTCGCCACACATCCTCTTCACCTCCGGAGAGTCCCAGCCGTCTGGGTAGATCATGCAGCCCATCACCAGCAATGCAGCTGCGGGGGAAGAAGAACACTGAAATGCTGGAGCCTTGCAATAAATACCCCCTGTGTGCTCTTACTTTGAAAAATAATTATTTGTGAGATTCTTCAGAGCCTCTAGTGAAAGATACAACATGATGTTCCCCATAAAGTGCCAAAGGTTTAATTTATTTATGGTGCAGCAGGGCACGAGATGCTCAGTGGTGCTGTTTGCATGATGTACTGTTATGAAAGTTCTTAAATGTTAAATGCTCTTCATCTGGTAAAATTTCCTCTGGGTTTTTCACACAGCTACTCTACAAAACTAGTTTAAATCAGAAATGTGTATAATTTTAAGGAATGGTTAAGTAGTACTGAGTGGTGAAAAGTAACTAAGTAGATTTACTCAACTTTAGTAAATTTACTTTTTACTCTACTACACTTCCTTCCTTGAAAGATAAAGTTACTTGTTACTTCTAAAACAAAACATACGGTTAGATATTAAACCAGTGGTTCCCAACTTGTGACCTCATAATCTCTGGTTGGGACCCTTTGTCATGTCTCAGATGTCCACAAATTGTCAGCAGTTCAATCAAAGAAAAATATAAAGAAGTATGTTTTCTCTCCTGTTAACCATCTCATGACCTCTCACATTTATTTGGTGACCCTTTAGAGGGGTCCTACCTCTAGCTTTGAAACCGATACCTGTATCAATTAAGATCAATTAACTCCATCTTTACAAGCTGCAGCAGTAAAGTCCTGTCTACATATTGTAATGCCAGTTTCAAAGATCTAATCACATAGGCTAATATATAATAATACTTTTGACATATTTTTTTTAACTGAAATTACTTAATAGTAATACTTGTAATGAAGTATTTTTACATTATTGTACTTTGTACTTAAGTAAAGGATCTGAGTACTTCTTCTACCACTATTATTATAAAGACCTTTATCATATGACTAATTTCCTTGGCCCTGGAATGACTCAGGTGCAAGTTTACATCAGTTAACAACACAGCAACACCTGATCGTGTTACACGTAACCAATCCACCATCAGAGGTGTCAGACTCTGGGCTGAAACTGGATCCCCTATTGGCTTCCACTGTGAAGAACAACACATCCAGAACAAACACAGCCCACGCCTGAAACCAGAGAGGTGAGAAGGCGGTTTGTGACAGGACGAGTTTATCACCAGAGACAGTTCATAAGAGAGACACGGGTCTTCAGAACACAGCTTCATTTCAGAATTTTGATATGCAGGTGCCGAACCTTGGTACACACTTGAAAGGTGACTGAATGTAACAACGTGGTCTTTATTTGATTTATAACTAGACACTGATACTAAGGAACTACAAGATTAAAATACATGGTGGAGTCTGCTTAGTATTTCTCCACAGGCTGTGACCTTTGACCTTAAAATGAATAACAATAAACTCTCACAGCAAATGTCAACTACCACGGCACTTTTACATCATGCCTCAATATCAGTGTGAGGATACTCAAGGGTTTACTATTGGTGTAATGCAAGTGACATCTAGACTCATAGTAAATAATCTGTATCATATTATACTGTATATCTTGCAGCTTCACTCAGATGTAGGTTTCGTTTCAGTTCTCCATCAGACTGCAAAATAAGGTGTCACCAAAATGTAAATAATACAAAATGCATTACATTCATACATACATACATTAAAGGCCATCAGTTGTGGACAAAGTTTAAAATACTCCATTACAAGTAAATATTCTACATTCAAAAAGTATGTGCAGTACTTGCATACTGTACTTTAAATATCAAAATCCAAAGTACATATTATGCAGAATGGACGTAGTGTTATATTATTATTATATAATAATAATGCACTAACATTGAAGCAGTTTTTTAATGTAACTGGTGGTGCATGAGATCTTTTTAACTACTTTTTTATGCTATTGGATACTTTAATCATTATCTATGCATCATATTAATACATTATTATGATATTTGTGTGTAAAATCTTAATCTGAACAATAACTATAACTTTCAAATAAATGTAATGGAGAAACAAATACAGTATTAACCTGTGAGATGTGGTTGAGTGAAAGTATAAAGTAACTTGTGCTTGAATAAAGTACTATAAAGTACAGTACTACAGTAAATGGACTGAAGAACCACAGTCCTCCTCACCTGAGGCCAGCTGCATCCACGCACAGATCTTGTAGACGTTCCCCGCATTACAGAAGTAGAACAAGCTGAAACAGACCATAGTGGCCACGATCAGCAACATGGAGGTCCCCACGAAGAACATGGCTGTCCTGAAGGCAGGTGAGGGGATGGATCCGAAGTCCAGCACGCTGCCCTTGCAGACGAGCTCCGAGGTGAGCGCGTTGCCGATGCAGTAGTGGAAGAGGCCGAAGTAACCGGCCTGCGGGGTGTTGACACTGTCCCCGATCCAGAAGGGCTGGATGAAGACCACCATGGTGATGATGACAAAGCAGATGGTGAACACGGCCCACATGACGCCAATGGCTCGCGAGTTTCTCACATAGTTGGTGTGGTAGATTTTTGCAGCCTCCTGAGCTGGAAGCAGATTCATTTTTGTGAAGAGTGAAAACAACTTTTGGAAAACACTGCCAGCTTCTCTCGGATATTCTCCAACTTCTCTAACTAAACAAACTCCCCACTTTGTCCAGAGTCTTTAACCGCACTACAACACACACAAATCCACTCACACACACACACATACACACAACATACACCTGTTGCGGCTGCTTTGCTTTGAAAGACCAGGATCAGGATTCAGCACTCCGGACAGCACCCTCTCCTCTCTAATTAATGACGTTCCTCTGACGTCAGTCATTGACAGCTGTCTGATAATGTGAAGACACACTGACACGCCCTTACTACACAAACTAATTACTTTGTTTAGGACAAGTGATGTCTCTCTATCTCTTTTTTAAATATCATAATTTAAATATAATATATAGTATACATAAGTAGTATTTAGAATCAAAACACCTACATTTTATTAGAAGATTAAAGGTCAAGTGTGTAACATTTAAGGGGCTCTATTAGTAGAAATAGAATATAATAATCATAACTATGTTTTTATTAGTGTATAATCACCTGAAAATTAGAGTTGTTATGTTGTTACCATACAATGAACCTTTTATATCTACATCTTTGTCAAAAACAGTTTCTTACTTTTGGTTAAACCTAATTGATAACCAAGAAAACAACATACATTTATCATAAATATAAAGTATTTTAGGGGTTTACAATAGGGGTTTTTATATTATATTATATATAATGTATTATATGCACACTGCAGCTTTACTCCCTCTTCTTTCCAATATTTCTAAATGTCATATTGTGATATGTCATATTTAGTGAGCTTCTGCCCGACAGTTTGCTGAGCTTTATGGTGGATAAACAAGAAGCTTAAAACAAAGGGATGCTGATATCAAATTTAATATTGCTCCAGCTGAATCTTCTTATTGGAGTGCTGCTTATCTGAAAACTTACTGGCAGTGACAAGAACACAATAATGATTTTTGATAAATAAAAATAAAAACGGACTTGGACGGATTATGGCTTTTGATTGTTGTTGCTGGGAATTCAGCTGCATCCCGGTGCTCTGAACAACAGTGACATCTGAGCTTCAAATCAAACAGCACACTTGTGTTTGCCAAAAGCAGCTAGTCTGGGATGCTTGATACCAAAACAGCAACCTTTTAATGCTGGTCCAGCTTTTTTCTACTCTCTCAGTCACTGATGTTTTTTCCATTTTAACCCCTGGGCTGATAAGTTACCACATTCAACTGCAGAATAAAACAGTGCACATGTTTTCTATTTTTTCTGTCATATTCAGTTTGGGATGGCAAATATGTTTCGAGGCTGATGGGCAGCCGGACAGAGCATGCCACCATCTGTATACCCTTCATCCTCCAGTTGGTGTTCATAACAAGGAGTCTGAGGGCTTCCTACATGACACTATGCCATGTGTAGAGAAAAGTATTCAGGGATGAGTGGTTGCCCTGCATCCCCAGGGAATCCCTGATGACTCCCTACAGCTCAAGAAGGACAGTCAGCTGCCGGTGGGGGGTAGCAGAGAGGAAAACATCACCTCTGCTTGAGAGGGATGAGATAGAGAGGTGCCATCACAGTTTAGATGAAAAAGACTAATCAGTCTGTGATGGAAAAATGAGAGGGGAGCTGCTTTTGAGTGCTGCTCTAATGAGGCCTAATCCTTGATACATTTGACAACCTCTGAAGGGTCTGGCTGAGATTTCATCAAGCCTGCTGTTTCCTCAGAGATGCATTGAAGTGTGGCAGAAACATCTTGGTGTAAAACATTTTATTGAAGACAGATATGCACACACACACACATACCTTACACTTTTAGGAGGATTAAGCTTTTTATTTGTTTTCTGACACAGCACCTTGTTCCAATCTTGTCTTTAAAGTCAAAAATAATGAATGAGGGAATTAGTGAAATCTAAAATCAACTTATGTTGCATTCAGAACCCCTGGTTAGGAATTAAAAAATAAATTCATGACCATCTGTTTATGACCCAGAGCGGTGCTGCTGTGTTATGGCTCCCTCATGAAAATGAAATGTGATGTCTATCTTAAGGGTTGATGGGCTGGATAAACTGCAGATGTTAAAACATGGGTGGGTAATAAAACTTTTTAAAACCTGTTTAGATTTTATAACCTTCCCCCAGTCACATGCAGAATCTGACATTAGCAGAAGGATAAAGGTATTTAACTGTGTTTGCATTTTCTCATCTTATTACAAACTAAAGAATGCTCACAGCTTTGATTCCAAAGGGGCCACCATCTCCTGAATTTAAATAGGATTTCTTTTTGCCTTTTCTCAGGAGGAACGAGACATTGTTTGCTTTCTCTTCTCAGTCATCCCACCGTCTGTCACACGGCTACCTTTTTAGCTCTTTTTATGCTCTGAAGAGAGCCGAAGACAACTGTCTTCTTGTTATTTTCTTTTAAAGGAATTTGTCTTTGTGCCACAGAGGGATCCAGCAAATGTCAAAAAGAAATTGAAGTTGATGGTACACCATGTAAAAAAGACTTCCCCTGTCAGCAGGCCTAGGCTTGCTCTTGTGTCAGTTAGTTTTAGGTTATTTAATTAACTATTTAATTTGTGAATAAACACAATTTAAACTATATAACAATCAGAATGTTACATAACAGCATTTTGGCTGTACACATAAAAGCCCCTAGATAAAAGGAAGGAGCCTTAATTATCACAAACTGGCTGGACCTGAGGCTTTGGGCACCCCTGAGGGCCCTGAGGGGTCTTAGACAGTTGCTTTGCTTAGTTGAGAATCCATCCATCACTCATCCAGGCTTACCCAAAGGTGGATTTTTTGGAACCCACTGACAGAAAACTGTCAGTAAACCAACCCAGACTCCTCGGAAAGTCTGTTCAGACACGTTATCTGACACTTTTATCTGGCATTTTTTATTAAAAACTAAATAATAGAGATATGACAGGAAATGAAGGGAGAACGCGAGGTGGGGAGACATGCATCAAATTTTACCAGCTGAACTTGAAGCAGAGTTGTTGCTCATTGTCTTAGATCCCCAAGCCATGTGAAAATGAGGTAATTAAATGTATTTAATGTCTTGAGAGTGAACTAGAAATGATTAACTGATGCTAAAATAAGAAACCTTTAATTGCATTGCATCATGGACAGCCTCAGTATCTACTACCTAAGACATGCTGTATGAGAGCCACAGAGCTATTAACACATAAAGTGTTCAGCATATATTTGTGTACTTTCCGTCAGATGAGTGATTTTTCAAGCAAACCTGATATCTAAGCTCCTCTGCCTCGTCGTTCTCAGACCTCGGGGAGTCAGGTTTGTTTATCTGTTTGTTCAATAATTCTTGTGCCTCACTGCAGTTCAGAGAGGCTGCTAAAATGATTTGCCGGTTTGGTTTCCTGTGCAGTGATTTCACAAGCTAGAGAGGCAAGCAAGAGAAACGTGAAGGGGGGTACAAGTAAGTGAACGTTTTCCACCTGGGTTTTTTCGACAGCACACGAATAAAGTGATGGATAAACACACAGATGAACAAATGTGGGTTGCTGTACCTGCCTTTAGGATGGTAGTAAATAGATGGGCAACAAGGTGAAATGCTCCTGCTTCAAGATTAATGTACAAGGTGTTGGAAATTCTTACATGTTGTCTAAATCGTTGAATTTAACTGTCATTTTATTTTAAAAGTGACACAACTTTGCATCCTAGTTGTTATCTTGGCAACAACAACTCTCTCTGGGGTTCATATTTTAAAAAATTCAGTATAATCCACAAATATTTACACTATAGTCCAACTGACACTCATAACATATATCACATATCCGAAAGTGATACCACAGGGTGGATGGATAGACAGTCAAATTGCAGCACTCCTTAAAGCAACATTTCTACCATAAATTAGTTTAAAATCATGTTGATGCTACACCGACATGGTGTCATTCGTACACCTGTTCTCACACTATGTTACTTTGTGCTCCATTAAGTACATAATTACAGCACTCACACCACCAAATATTTGACTGATTTTGGTGAAACTGGATCATATTTCATGGAGAAAATGTTTTCCTCTGATGTCCTTTAGCTGCTCGCATCAACTCTCAGGGATTTACGTGAGTTAGCTAATGGCCAGTAACGTAAACTACTGCAAAATATAGCTGCTGTTAGCTAATGTTAGCTCAGTTTGTTAGCCAGGCTGAGTGAGCTTAGAGCACAGGGGGAGTGTCAGTGTTTATACCACAGGTGTTTTGGACCACCGGGAAGAGGAAGTGTTGTTGTGCTAGAACCAGAGCTGGGCAAGTGGGTAATTTAACTGGGCTGAGCAGCTTCTATAAACATAACATCAGAGGCAAAAAGAACAAAGGTGACATTGACGTTGCGTAAAAGGAGAGAGTGACCGAACAAGAAGTTACTGGACAAGAGTAAATCTTGGACTAACTTTTAGTCAAGAGCTTTGTAAAATAAAAGGCTGACAGACAGATGCCAATCTATATTTCTCGCTGTTGTACTAGTCTTATGCTATTGCACTTGCTTGAATTTTGGGTGTTAGCAAAGTTGTCAGTTCACTAGTTTTTGATTTCCTTGAGGGAGTCATCCCAAAGGGATCAATAAAGCGCAGTCTAAGTCTCTTAAAGTTTTCACCGAGCTGAGACAAACCACTGCAGATTGTCATTGCTATAGGAATTAATGTGTATGAATGGATTCAGTCACAAGCCATTAAACCTCCCCTGGTCCTTTGTAAATGGGCAAGTTCTTCTTCCTTGGTTCATCATATTTCTCTCCATAATCCAATATGAGGTGTGTGAGCTGTTGTAAAATGGCCTATGGCACTTGTAATAACCTTGGCAGCTTTATTACATTTATGGCCAACTTTCATCAAATGAGCGACATGCTTATTCCTTGATGTGATTAAGGCCTGCCGCTGAGACAGAGAGCGGAGTACATCATAATGTTTTCTGCGAATGTGACAGATAATTTATCATCATCATATGTTATCTTTGCTGTATTGTTGTTAAATGTTATGTGACTCATCCTCCTTCCCACCAAAGTGCCTGTCTTTTTAAAATATGTCTGTTTTCAGGCTGGGATTCAAACAAAAACAAACAAACAAACAAGCAGTTCTCACCACGCTCTGCTAGATTTAGATGCCAGTGCCAATTGGAGAGATGAAGAGGCATTTCATCAGAGAATAAACAGTTGTTTAAAGTCAGGATTTCTTTTCATATTGGTGCAGAGGAGGGTGCTACCCATTGATGTTGGTTTGAGTAGAATAATATGATTTAGTTAGTCTTCTCTATTTGGTATTCAGTTTAATAAACCACTCAAATCAGTATGCAGGGGAGTTGTTGCAGTATCCCTTCATTTCTATAGTTTTAAACTCACTGGCCTTGTGCGTATTATAATATCCTTCTAAACACCCCCATGTGTTCCATCAATAACCTTGACCCTCAGCTATGTTTCGCCTATGTTTCCCTGCAGCAATAATGTTTGCAAATAATGATCTCTGTGAGTTTAGTGCATGTATTATAATGTTTGCAGCAGCTCTGACCATGACAAGAGATTAACTCCTCTCTGTCCAACACCCTGTGTTCACGAAGCATCCCCAAACCTTATCCTCTACCCTAATGCGCCCACATCCATTATTATGGCACCACAGCTTCATAGATGCTTGTCCAGCCGTCTCCGAGGCCAATTTTCTTTCTCCCCATCTCTGTTAAAATCAGCGTAGTTTGGCAGCAGAAAGCAGGAACCGATCCAGACCACTGCCAGATGCATCTTGTTATTTCAGACAGAGAAAAGAGCACAATGGGCTTTCACACCCTCAGCGACCCAGCAGCACTGAGTTTGGGATAACTGGGCCATCCGTGATGGTTACATCTCATCATTGGAATGTGTTTGGTGTCACACTAATGAGATTTTCTTTCCGTCACAGATGCTCTGCTTTTCGGCAAAATAGAACAAATGAAAACGCAGAAAATACCTCAATGTGTGTCTCCGTGTTCGTGAACTCTCATGGTGTTTAGGGAAAAGAATACCTTTCATTATTAGCCAAGATTGTCCAAAAGGGGGCAGTATGCCATTAAGTGTATTGAGACAGGTCACTGACTGGACTGTATGCACAAAGTAGAGATTAACTACTCAAACAAACATTCAGACAAGGACCAGACTGTCCACATATACATATTTCCATATAGTGTTTACACAGCGTCACATGCAACAGACAGGAAAATCAATACCATTCTTGCAGGGTATGCCTGTGTTATTGTTTGATACTGAAAAAGACCCTGAGTGTATTTTACACAAATCCTTTGTGGTTTACTGTTCTTTGAAGAAACTTCTGAATCCTCCAGAGCGATGAAATAAAATCAAAATTGCATTAATTTTCATATTTAGACACTTCAAACGCTGTTGTAAAAGTAATTCCCTCACTGCCGCACTCTCTGCCTTCCTCTGTCATTTGAATTTGTGAATAATGAATTCATGTTTATTTCCTGGATGTATTTGTTTCCAGGATTTAAGCCCTGTGTGTGTGAACATGATATCAAGTCTGAGATATAGGGGGTCATCACTCAGTTCTCCCTGACAGTGGGAATTGCTTTGAAAACACCGCTGCAGCCTCTCCCAACACAGCTGCTATTGGTGCAACGACACTGGCTTGATCTCTGAGCTCACACACGCTGCATGAGATATCAAGCAGAGGTGCAGTTATGCAAGGACACGCGTGACAAGAAGACATATTTATCACAGGGGTGAATCTCATCGTTATTCTTTCCTTTCTAGCCTCCCCCCTGGTTGACTCACCGGTGTGAGGCTCTGAACTTTGATTGCGTGTGTGTATATTCTGGTTTGTATAATACCAGAGACCCTCAAATGTTTAAAGAAAACACACCTATAATTTCAATCATGATGTGTGTTGCCCTTTTGAAATGTCACCATCAGCATGTCCATCAAGTGCCCTGAACAGAGGTGAGGGCAGCCGCACACACAGCCATGCATGTTCTTTCTCTCTATTCTTGTAGGTGCTCATTTGGTTTTGATTTGTCATGGCCAATGTGTTCACTTTTAGACTGTTGCTGCATGTTTCTTTGTGAGTGTCTGTTTTCTGTCAGTGTATATGTAAATGATGCTCCAGCCGTTATATAACCTTGTAGCAGAAGTGATAGGAAGGAGGATTGTTCTACCCCCCGACAGTAAAATTTGGCGAGGCGGTGCTGCGAGAGCTGTGGGGAAATTCTTGCTGTTAATTGGACTGTGAAGGATTTCTCAGCCCACTCTGCTAGTTCACACCATGGATTGTAAAAGAGTATTCGTTTACAACATGTTGTCTATTTCCCTCTCTTTCTATGCCCCAGTTCTACGCTGTAATCATATTCAGCATGTGGTTTGCTGTTACCATACAAGAGATCAGTGTGGATTCACATTTTATAAGCTACTGATGGTAAATGACAATGGAAAGCTGCTGCAGCTTAAACTTATAGTTTTGGGGAAAATGCTTATTCTCTTTCTGTCTGTAAGTTCGATAAGAAGATCGATAGCCTGGCTCTGTATAAGTTAAAAAGAGAAGAGCACTCTAGTTATCACGGAGTATCTTCTTTGTTTGGTTTGTATAAAAACACAATTTAAACTGATTAGTTGTGTTTTTATGGGAGGTTATGTGCTGGGTTATTTCTTGGTGTCGAGGAAATTCCATTGAGAGACTGACAAATAAACAAAGTCTTTGTCTTTGATTTATGCAACAGAATAAATGAAGTTAAGAAGACAATCTGAGCATACAACTGTAATAAATCCATCCATCCATTTTCTGTAACCGCTAATCCTCATCAGGGTCGCAGGGGGCTGGAGTCAATCCCAGCTGATTTAGGACGAGAGGCGTGGTACACCCTGGACAAGTTGGCCAATTCATCACAGGGCACATACTGTAATGTATAAGAACATCAATACTTGAAGGTTATCACAAGAACTCCCCGTACAGTTTGCTACCCAACTCTCTGCGGGCCTTTGTAGCAAGTCACAGCTGTGAGATTGAGAAAGTGCAAACTGTAGTCACAAAATACACAGAGCACAGCTAAATACAAAATACAAAACAGTTAAAGGTTAACAGTTTAATGGATATATTTGCGCTCACCACACTTAGTGGGGCACAGTGAGGTTGCTGGAAACCAGTGGACACTCCAGCATGTGTTCCAGTAGAATTTACAGACGCTGGTAGGCAGATTTTTAACCTTTGAACGAGGCCAGGCAGCTGGTTTTCCATGCTAGAGTCGACAACTTTCATACATTAATTAATTTAGGATTTGATCATTTCCCCTGAATGAATAGTTAGGCAATATTTCATTGAATTGGCTCATCTTCTCCTCCAATTACTATTAATGAGATTTACAGAGTTCATAATGGTTGATGGATCCATGTCGTCACTTAAAGGTTTCTGAAGAGCCGTATGAGAAGCTCAGTGTCGTAGCTCTGCCTGTCGCCATCCTGGCTGGCGGTCCTGCCTCTGCTGCCTCCTGGCTAATCTAAACATCGGCAAAGACGTGGATTATGAGTGGACCTGAGATGGGCTGAATGACACCTGGATGCTCAAACAAGCCATCTGTAACAGCACCCACCTGTCAATCAAGGCAGCCGTGCTATTAATTATGCATAACTTTAAGCCTTAATATAATTTGAACAGGAGAATTAAAAAATTAAGACTCATGAATGGGAAAATTTGCTATAGAGACCAAAAGTGAAAACGAGATTGAGTCGTTCTGTAACCAGCCTCAAGTGGCTCTTTAAGGAACTGCAGTTTTTGGCACTTCTGCATTGGCTTCACTTCACAGCCACAGAGCTTTATTTTAGTTACAGAACATAACAGGAAAGTTCTCAGTATATGGATGAATAAACAAACAAACTGATCAGATAAAGAATTCGAAAGAAATTGGGCTACTAGTTATTAAATAAGACGTGTTTGAAGCTTTGAATGTGCTATGTGGTGTCAGATCAGCAGCCCTGCTCCCTGCTTCCAGTCTTCATGCTAACTTAAACTAACCAGCTGCTGGTTTCAGCTTCACATTTACTGATTTAATACTTTTTTGTGGTCTTGGAGGAGCAGTTTCATCACCCTCAGCAATTTGTTGTAATGTTCTGCAGCTGTGAGTCTCCGTGTCCTCTGTGTATTGCACTGTGGGACAGTGGTGCTCATCAACAGCACGCTGAAAAATGAAGTGAATTTAGAAAGCACACTGATAGTCTGAGAGTTTCAGTGTGAACACATACAGACACATTTCACTCTCTCTTCTTCACACATGCAAACACGCTTTCAAGAAGGCTGTTCAGACATGTACAAACAAACACTATCTGCGTCAAACACTGATGAAACAGTCACTGGCGATGATGCCAGTTCATGTAAACAAACTGTGAAGCGGGATCAGAGTGACTGGATCAAGCTTCAAAGGTAGTTTGATGGGAATGCAAAGATATTTCTAGTCTATCTTCTCAACATTTCAGAACGCTCCTATCTTTTCTTTTGTAGTGTATTTTGCCTCTGATAGAGAGTTCCCTACCTGGAATTTGTATTTGCTTTGTGAGTTGATTTATCACAGTAATGCAGCCACGGGCAGAAAGGAGCACAGAAAAAAACAGCTTCGTTTTAAATCTCTTTACACACTTCGCTGGACATTTAGCCATTAACTGCTTCTCTTTTACCCACAAAGTAAAGGAGTGGTGCTCCATCACATAAAGTCGTGGCTGTGGCTAAATACTGGACAGCATGAATGGGGATCTGAGAACTTTATTAGGCACTTAGTGACCCAGTAGAAGACTTCACTGTTCAGCTTGTCACAGAGAGACAGTCTTTAGGTATCTACAGCAAAGTGATTTATTAAGCAGAACAGCATGCAGGTTGTCTATCCTTTTGTCATTTGACCTAGATATGTTTGTTTTATCACATAGGACATTTGAAGGGAAAGTTATTGATTGTATAAGCTCTGCCTATATATGCCACAATCAATAGTCAAGAGGTGTAAAGACCAAACACTAAACATTGTGTGACTGCAAAAAGGTGTCCACAATAAGTACACTAATAATTTCAACTCCTCTCGCCTGGTTTGATTGTAGAAAATAATGGTGGTGAGCGAGTTGTCATTTCTATGGAAATTGCCAAGTGGCAGCTGCTGGTGGTTGGGTGGTAAAGAATAGCTCACGGGGTTAAAGACTGCTGGTGTTAACGACACCACAGCAAGCCCGTACTGCTCCCTGTATTTGCCACTGATGAGTTTTTTTTGTTTTTTTTGTCATAGACAGTGATGACTTCCCCGGGCCCCCGTGAGCATGCAAATGCCCATCAACTCCTAAAGTCATGCTGCTCCTGTAATGAGGAAAAACATAATGGCAAATCCTGCTCCGAGCATCCTCTGGCTGCACCGGAGGGCATGTGCACAGAGAGCGGGGGTGCTTCAGCTGGCGAGCTGGCTTTCCTCATTATCTAGATGTGAGCACCATGAGGGTCGAATAACGCAGAGGGTGTGGAGTCACATTAATCATGCTGTCACACACATACAGGTCCACTCCAGAGACGGGAGTTCACGCCCTCTCATGCTAATGCTCTGAGGATGACAACTAGTGTCCTCACTCACTCAGCCATAGTGGTATTTAAGCACATACCAAAGGACTATGACACTATATTTTTCCACTTTGCTGGCAGATCACCTCTGATAATATTTGGGGGATGTGTGCTGTAATGGTAGTCCTCCTTTGTAGAGTCAGCTCAGCAGTGCTCCCTTGCACCTGCATCTGATCTCTGTGTGGGAGGCATCCTGCTATTTCTCCTCAGTGAGCCATTGGTGGTGCACTGTGCCTGCTGTGAGGCTCACCATGGCAATTTTCACATCACTGGCTGTGTATTCATTTCCACCAATACTGCACACTGTGCACAGCGGATAAATGCAATGATTTGCATGGATATAGCTTTGAGAAAACACTGTGATGAAAGTCCCACCCACCCACGACAGAAAGCAAACTTTAATCAGGGGTAAGAGAGGAATGTCTTAATGCCTACTGGCGTCTCTGTAGCAGGAGGTTACAGGATGGTGTAGCATTTAAAAATGGCCCCACTGCTTGTTGAACAAACAGATGAGGGCAAAATCCTTAAGGAGGGGCTCACTTCTTCTTCTCTCCTTAAAAGCTGTGTCTGAGCCAGTGTGACGATGCCACTCACTGAAGTATTTTTTTTTTTCAAATTAAGCATCTAAATCATTCTTATTTCATTAACGATGAGCTGTGGAGCTTCAGTCAACACAAACTAAATTGCTTCAGTTAGCACTCTGAAGTGTAATGATGAGTGGGCGTATTGCTGTTGAATGTTGAAGCTGAAATGGAAAAATTTAGGTGACGGTGTGGTCTGGGATTCAGTGAATGATTCAGATGATATCTTTCTCTCAAGCTCCCTGCCTCTGAGGTAATTCAATTCCATTTCTTTTAATGATTGACACTGGACACCGTGACGTTTACGGTTCGTGCAAGCAGGCAACGATAATGAAGGAATTGCTTCCAATTCGGCTCCTAAGATAAATTGCAACTCTGTGGAAGCTTCCAAGAAGTCGAAAGTGTGTGTTTGTGTGTGTGTTTTATACACACATGTACTTCTAGCTTTGTGAAAACCATTATTAAAGTGACATGTTTGCAAATAGAAGAAACTGTAACCAGTGCTCACTATTTTTAATGCATGTCTGAGGGATGGTTTGGCGTTAAGGTTTGTGATGCTTCACTGATACAAACATGTATGTGTGTATATTGTCCATTTGAGAGGTGCAATTTACGCTTTAAACCTTGACAGAAGGAGACATTTTAGCAACATTTGCAAACATTTCTTCACTTACTGAAAAGGCTATTTGAGGTTTAATGATTAAATTGCTATTTCGCAGATTAAAATGAGCAATTACGGATTTTTTTTTGTCCACACGGGGGGCACAACATATTGTCATAGTGACATATTATCACAGTGGATAGAGCAAACTTGTTAGGAAGCACTTTCTTATTCACACATTCAGCAGGTGGATTTAGGTCCAATATTGACTCTCCTCCTCTTTCCACCAACTCCTCAGGAAAATATCTGGCTCTTAAGCTGCTTAATTCTCCACATGGTTCACCATCTTGGGGCACGTGGTGCAGTGGTTATCCCTATTGCCTCACAGCAAAAAGTTTCTGGGTTCAAGTTTGCATGTTCTCTCTGTGTCTGTGTGGGTTCCCTCCGGGTACTTCGCCTTCCCG
Source organism: Larimichthys crocea (assembly GCF_000972845.2). Taxonomy (NCBI): domain Eukaryota; kingdom Metazoa; phylum Chordata; class Actinopteri; family Sciaenidae; genus Larimichthys; species Larimichthys crocea. Next base: position 17,291,377 of record NC_040025.1, read on the forward strand.
ATAGTCCAAAGACATGCACTTAATAGGTTAATTGGCGACTCTAAATTGGCCTCAGGTGTGTATGTGAGTGTGAATGCTTGTTTGTCTTTATGTGTCAGCCCTGTGATGCACTGCCAACTTGTTCAGGATGACCCTGCCTCCCCAATTACCATTGCCAGCTAGAATTGGCTCCAAGCCCTCACCGTCACCCTGATAAGGAAAAGTGGTTATGGAAAATAGATGTCTAACTGCTTTTTGCTGCTGTGCTGCCATACAGTGGGATTTAGAGATTTTTTTGCAGGAAACAGCTGCTTAATGTGACAAACAATACTGATGAAAGTAAAAAAAAAAACAGTAAAGCTGCCAGCCATGAAACCAAAACAAATGAGCCGAAAGACTCCACAGAGCTGAGGAGTCGAGGGATAGTTCTCTGAGTTCATCATGATGAGCGTCCTCACACATATAGAAGTTGAAAGTGAAGTGAAAAATGTGTGTGTGTGTGTGTGTGTGTGTGTGTGTGTGTGTGTGAACAATTTCCTTGAATTGTTTTTGAAGAACAGAAGGAACCTGTCAGCCGTGTGCTGTGTGTTTGTTTTCCTGACATGTTTACTTTTTGCAGCCATTGAAGATTTCAGGACTTTTTTTCATCAAACCCTCCAAAATGTCTGTTCCTGTCAAGATCGAAAGAACAGCTCTCTTTTTTTTTTATTTTGCATCTAATCTGGCAGAAGAAAATTTGTCTCTTTCTAGGTTTGCAGATTGTTCCTGAGGGTTTCTGACTGTCGTACATAATCATATATTTAGGGAAAGTGTCTGCTGCCTCTCCACAGCTGTCAAACCACTGAAGGTGCCTGAACTTTATAACTCATGAAGTCTGGCCTCAGTTGCTTAAAGCTTACTGGGGAAGGATTTTATACTTGTGAATTAATTTCATATTGAAGAGAAGACTGCTTGACCTCAATAGCTGCTCAAAATAGCCTGCAATTTAAAGGGGGAACTGACAAGTTTTACATGTCAAAGCCAATTCACCACTCATGGGTGCACTCAACCTCAAGAATATAGATATTAGTCGGTCCTGCGAAACCCCTAATTATATTCAATGTCAATGTCTTCATCAACTTTTTTTTTCTATACATGGCACCTTTAAATGTCAAGATTAGGACATTGTATTTTTTTGGAGTTGAACAGTTATAAAATGTCTTCTGTGACCTTGAGTTTTGTGAAAATAACTCAATTGGTTTCTCAACTTTGGCTCGAGACTACAAACTCTTAAAAGATTTCTTGCTTTATAAAGTAGATGTGGCATTTTAAAGATGTGGGTGTTTACCAGACAGAAATGGTCCAACAGGGGACGTGTAGGATTCAGTGTTTTTTGGAGCTTGACCCATTCTGATGACTCTTTGTTTGATCTAAAAGGTCCATTTTGATTCAGATGCAGTAGCAGTGTGACTCAGTGTTTGTTGACTGAAATTCTGTTTTTTTAATTATCATTTAATTTGTTGCATAGTCAAATGTATTTTTTTTTTCCAACACCACAAAATGTGTTATTATGGGCTTTATGAAACCACGCACAAACAATGGGTTGAAATTTTTGTGCAATTAGCAATTCTAATTCTAATTCACTATTTCTGTTTAATTGCCCCAATATGAGCTGCCAATCAGATCACAACTGACACTGCAATCAGTCATTTTGTGAATGAGGGGAGAGTGCCTGTTATTAATTTTGGTTTTGGTTTGGTTTGGCCTGAGATGAAAGAGCAGTAAGTGTCTGGACTGAGAGGATAACGGTAACACAACCTGAGGAAAGCAGGTATTTATTTCTTTGAGAGTAAACAGCCACAAACTTCAGTCCCTCATGCTCTTGTGGTGTGATTTCTGAACTACTTAACAGACAGCTTCAACAATGCATCATATGTTTAGCTTACCCAACATAATGTGGCAGAATGAGCATGACAGGAACCCATTGCGCCCCTTATTTGACAAGTGACCACAGATATGGCAGATAACAGCCAACCTTGATCCTGCATAAAAACGACTGCAACAGTACATAGGCACAAAAAATGTGGCAGGCAAGACAAACACAGCCAAAAGAGGTGCCATCGGATGATAGCAACTAATTAGAGAGTTTTTTCTTCTGCTCAAGGGGCTGTCTTATAATTAAGAGAGCCCAATGAATATGTATACGATGTGAGCACAGGGATGGCTGGATCTAGGTCAGGCTGCTGGTGGATGATGGGTTGCCTGCGAAGTGAAGCGAGGAGACGTGCAGCAACATCGCATTATTCAGAGAAACCTTCAAGAGGTACGAAGATGTGAGGGACCTTAACTTGCCCGCATTATGTCTCTAACAAGTTTATAGGCTCTTGGCATTCAGAGGGAGGCAGCTCATCCAGCTGAGGAGGTCTAAATGACTTCTCTGGGGATCATTTCTGTCTGTTACAGCTTGGCATTTAAACGGTGCAACTCGATGCATTGATTGGTGCATCTACTCAGCCTGCAAACAGAATGTGAAACATATGCACATGTATGTGTACGAAGATGGTGAAGTGGTCTTATGATAGAGCCCAGAAATAGTGTTATGTTTGTTGTAGTTTGTAAAGAGAATATATGCAAACCATTCAGAGTCTGTAACAACAAATGAGTGGAAATAGTCAGAAATTAGGAAAATAATTCAGCCATCTTGGTTTAGGCATCAAAATGACCCTTCCATAGTCTCTCAGCCAAAGCGAGTGTGCAATCCAGAATTTTTAATGATGCTTCCAGTTGCTGTGCGATCATTTTCCTCGCCAGGATAATTACAACAGAAATTACAACAGCTGACAAACTTCACAGCTCATGGTTTTACTACCAACAAATTACTTTGGCTTACATTATCAGCATTAATAATCCAACGCTAAGTTAAAGTTTGCTTTGGATGTGACGTGGAGGAGAAAAGACAGGCAACCTGCCACACAGCTGAGACCTCTATACTGTCACAGACGCCTAACCAACAGATCTGTCAGAGGATATGAGAAAAGCCTGCAGTATTATTTTCTTTTATTAAAATGTGCAAGTTTTTTTTTCCGTCTATCACTTCCAATCATACTTGGGAATTGTGGAAGGTTATATAATTCCTGTGTGCATGACAGCTCTCGATAAAAGCAATGATTTCTTTCTGGGGTTTTTTTTTGTTTTTTTTTGAGGGAAGATGATGTGATTGAATTATCCCGTGTCACGTGTGCAACATTTCAAAGAAACCCAAACCTGTGATCTTGAGCTTTTCAAAGCACACATACATAACTGCAACTGTACCTGTGACTGTAATTCTCAGCCTATCATCACGAGATATTCACACCAAAAAGGGATTTTATGTTTAAATTCTGCAGCAGTTTTCAGCCCAAACATACAAGTGACAGTCTGAAATATCTCCACTGTATAAGACATGCCTCCACTTTAGGGGAATGTGAATCTCTTTCTCAACATAATGAACTCCCTGACAGGGTAGTGGCAGTGCTTCAGCACAGTAAAACATGGCTGTTTGCTGTCACCACCACTGAAAACAGCCACGCTCCAGTGTTTTAGTGATGGTGGAAGAGCGGCTGCCGACATCACATTTCCTGGTGCTCAATCAGTGTAACGGATGAGCCTGTGCTTCAGACAGCGATGCTGATACACACACACACACATACGTGTCATGCATATACACATATTCCTACATAAAGAAGCCCTGTCCTGTGACGACCTCTGTAGTGGTTACACCTCGCCATTTCTCTGTCACGTACAAGATGAATGAGCTAAAATCTCACACTCTTTCTCCATGCATGCTTGGTGAAGCTCCATCCACCTTGCATCAGTGCAGCTCAGTTGGACAGTGCAATGGAGCAGTAATGGACTGAACACCACTTCTCAGATGAGTTCAACTGTCCATTTGTTCTATGTGCTGTTATGTATGACTGAAGATCCACACAGCGCTCCCCTCATTATGAGGTGAACATCATCACACCGGAGGGATTTAATGCTTCCTGGTTCATTCTCTTCAGAGATACCACAGTGCTGACAGAGTGACTGGATCATCTGAAATGGAGAATGACAACTGTGCTTCCAGCAAAACACAGGGGCATTGTTGATTTATGTCACGGAAGAAGGAGAGTTTTTGAATATGGCTATTGTATTTTGCTTGTTTTGTTTGTTTGTACATTTCCTTGCTGCTGTACATTATTGTTTTCTGTTTTCTTTTTTTGTGAATTAAGCAAGTTACAGCGGTGTAGTGGTGTCTATAGAAGTGGGTATACTTTTGATTTATGCCCCCATGTTTTTTTAAAGTGGCCCATCCAGCAAAGGAAAAATGTCCTGTGTTATAAACAGTAATATGTAAGACTACTCTTACACATTTAAATCAACAAAAACATTTAGCTCATCATTACTGCTGCTTGACTTCAGGAAGTAAGGATCATTATCAACATTAACCACAGAAGAGATACAGATTTTGCAATAAATACTGACCCACAGAGGGGTGGGCAACTACATAATTATGCATTTTGAGTTCTTATTCCATCCACACACATGATAGTAACTTCAGAGGAAATTTAGAAGTTGCTTTCCCCAATGCAGATGGAAAAATAAGTGGGTATACTTTGTGTACCCACATATACTTGCTGCAGAGTGTTTTACCAATGAGTGGTAATTTAGTTTCTGAACTATGAGAAAGTACCACTCGTGGAACAGGGACTTTTTTCTCACTTGAAATTATCGTAGAGGAACTTCAGTCTTTTGTTTGCGAAGTTGAAATACAGGTACAATTCCAAAGATCCTCAAAGGGTTCTTGGCTTATCAACTTTTTATAGTTACAACAACAAAATTCAACAACCAAGTTACATAGTTAGCTAAAGAGGAAGAAAAATAAACGTGGAGTTATAGAACCATCTCTAAAAGTTGCAAGTTCAAAAACTAGTCAAGTCAAGACGCTGAAATAGCCAACAGAGGAAATGTGCAAACTCAGTTGAAAAACATCAGTAGTATAGGGTCCGCAATAAAGATACAAAACAGTATGCATCAACACATTTTAGCCCAAACAGAGCTAAATGGATCTTAGTGACTGCAAGAAGTTCCACTGTCAGTATTTTCCTTGATCTTGTACTGCTGTTGTCTGATGCCAGCAGGCTGCAAATGTGTGCCTTCAACCCCTAAACTCTGTCTGGGCATTATAACACTATTTATTCTCAGTGGGAAAGGAGAGGCATGCTGAAATTAAGCCCATTCATTCAGGAGTCAGTGATTTTGTGTTTGGAAAACAACAAACTTAGCCACAGATGGCACACACGTCCTTGAACAGTGTCCGCTTTCAAACTAAAACTGAAACAAAACATTAAACTAAAGCAAACATGATTCCACTTTTAGCAATAATCATTGAGAGGATTCATACGCAATATTTCTTCCACGCAACATTTACAGTATGTTGCTTCACAGATGTTCATTTCAAAGTAGACACATGGATGTTTTCAGATTGCACAGAAAATAGATATTAGACTTTCTAGTGTGTTTGGTCTTTATTGTATGCCTTTTCATGAAAACAGGAAGAGCTAGCAGCATGCAGATGCACATATGTTTTCTCTCACAAGATGCTTTCCTATTCATTATAACCCTCAATGGTAGAAGGAGTATTCACATCATGACTTAAGTAAACATTAGATGCACTGCATTCAAAATTGTGCTCAAAGCTGCATCTCTTGTAATAGTAAACCCACAGCTATCACCCAACTCTACAACCACATTCTTTAAGCTCGTTGTTTACTATGTTCTGTCCAAAAAGTTCTGATAAACCCACTGAACATTACCTTCCCCTGTCACCCTGAAGTTGGTGGAGACAGTGCTAGAGGCAGGGTAAATATTTGACTTTAATTTGCCAGGTGGCCAGAAACACAACTCCAAATAAATGTTAATGTTGGTTTGTGGCTACTGGATCTTTATAAGCAGACAAAAAACAACAGCGGGTGTGCTGCTTCAGGTGCAGGTGAGACATTGAGTCTAGTTCCAGTAAAACTGCTTCCATTTGTAACCTGAGCACTTAACGTTAACTAGTAGTATGTTAACAAATGTTGCTCATGTTTCGGTCTCATAAACTTAGACCCTCCCTCCCTCGCCTCACCTTAGAGGAAAAGTCAAAACACTGTTTCTACCTGTTATCCAGAATGGGGTTGTCTGGTCTGGCCAGGGAGAAAGCAACGTGTGAGTGGGATTTTTTATAGCTGAAGCTGAACAGAAGAAGAAAGGAGCAAGAACAGCACAATACACCTTTTTCGCAGCAGCCATTTTGACATGAAATAGGGTCAGCACAGGTGTTTCCAATAATACTAATTAGTTCTTTTCCATTTCAGTAGAGCCTTTCCAGTGAACCAACGTGCAGCACACAGCAGCACCCTGACTCTGTTTGACCTGAATCAAACAGAACCTTAATTAGTATCACTGACAACACCTATGTTTACCTACTACTTCATGTCAAAATGGCTGCTGTGAAAAAAGGTCTGCTGTAGAAATATTGGACTGGATTGCTTGGATCTCAAAACAAACATTTTATCATTCCAGCTGGATAACAAACACCAGTGAGATGAACAAAATACTTAGATACAAAGATCCAACCAAAAACTGCTTTATTGATCATCATGATGTGGCTAACAGCTAACAATAACACTGCACAGCGGTCTGAAACTGTATTATTATCTCTGACCCCAAGTCTTAGTAATATTAACATACTTGCTCTAATGTAAAACGGTTCTAATGCAACAAATGAGGTTGCTTCTTAGGCTACCTTTTCTATCATGTAAGCTTTGTTGCTTAATGTATTGTTTACTTGTAGTAGCTGATAAGGTGATTATTTTGTTGATATGCAAGGTGCTATACTGCTGTACAAAGAGAGAGAGAGGGAGGTAAGCCAACCTAACATAACTAGCACTACAGTAACTAACATCAGTGATATTAAAGTCTTCAGGCTGGATGGAAAACTGTAAAACAAAAAGGTTTAGATGAACTGCAGTATCTGTCAACAAAATGTGTGTTTTTTGCTTTTTTAAAATTAATTTCAACTAGTATAATTAAGAAACAGTAATCAATTTAATTCTTTAATCTACTATGTATTACATTTGAGTCTGTGATTTTAAGGTGGCTTAACTACAGCAAATCACATGAAATTCACTAGATTCAAAAACAAGTACAAGTACAAGTAGAGCCCCATGTATTGGTCCACTAATTTTATCCCAGATATATTGGCATTAGTGTATATGTTGTGCATAATTTAGATCTATTGATTGTTCGCTTTGTGTTTTTATTTGTTATAGTTATTGATAATCATTAAATTCCCAGTGAAGTTTACTCTTTCAGTGCACTGATGACATTCTGGAGAATCGATTTCTTGTTATACTGTAAAATATTCTGCCTCTATGACAGATAGTTTGATATCATGGTGGTTATCTTAGCAGGGTTTTTGTTGGCTGGGCATAGTGATTGGCAAATACCCGTTGCCTTAATTTGGAATATCAGTCAAAGCCATTCAGTTGCAGTGACTGGCGTGTCAGGATTTTGTCGTCCTGGGTAAGAAAAAATGGTGTCTGTATTCCTCTGTGAAATAGCCATAGTTCAGTGAATAATAAATGTCTTTTTCAAGATAAAACTGCACATTTTAGTGGACTTTTATTGTGACCAGTCCAAGGCACACCTGCATCATTGTCATGATTTTATCAGCATTTTATCAGCATTTTAATATGCTACTCCTATCAGGTGGATAGATTATCTTGGCCAAAGGAGAAGCCCACACCAACACTGATTTGATTTCAACTCCTGTAGAATCAGACCAAAAACAAAAGTGTTTATATTTCTGTTGCGTGTATACATATACCAATATTTGTATCATAAATGTAATCTTAACCTGAAAAGTAACAGCTGACTGACAGATGCAGAAGAGTTGTTTCATATATTCACCTACAAAGTTACACCAAATAAACTTTATGATCATACAGTACTCAATAAATATACTTTCAGACTCTGTTCTTGTTGCTGCAGAACACCAGTGAGGCTGCCTGATGCTGATGCTGAGCAGGTCTGGGTGGTAACAGCCACACACACACACACACACACACACACACACACACACACACACACACAATCACACACCCCGCAGAGAGGGTTCATACAGCCGTAATTACAGTCCTGCCACGGCTATAGGAAGTGGGCCGGCTCTCTCACAGCAGGCAGCAAGCAGCAGCGCACTGAAGGGAGTTCAAAATCAACCAACCAAGGGCCACCACGAGGCCTAATTACCGAGTGAACACGACTAATGATGAAGCTGCGCTCTGCTGGCGCCTTGTCCGAAATGTTCAGACCCTCATCGCCTTATCAGCCCAGCTCTCACTCCCAGGTGTAGCCAGCAGTGCGTTACTGCTGTGCATAGACCTCCCACAATGCCCGCTGCTCTAAAAAGACTCCTGGAGTGATGCATAGGCTGTAGCATGGCGCTCACACAGTTTATGTGTGTAAATCGGAACATATGTAGGCGTTGGTAGCATATAGATTCCCATTTCTCATAAATGGAGGGAGCTTCTTATACTTTTATTTAAATTGATGATTTGGATGTTGTATTTGCAGGGAGCAGGTATCCCATTTAGCTCTGATAAGTGTGAATGGTTTCAGGGGACACGGGGAGTGATTTAGACTGATTTCTTAAAAAGCGTTTTGCAAGAGCGAAACAATCACTCTGCGCAGTGATCCCCTGGGAGATTTCCCAGTAGTTGGTCGCTGTGACTGATGGGAGTAACCCCCCACTACACACACACACACACACACACGTATATCCACGGCTTACAGTTTACCTATACATTATTTGTTTGACAGGTTGCCTTCTTCCACATCTCACCAGGTTGTTCAATCAGGAAAAACGATGAAAGGGAAATGAGGCTCCCCTGGGATACAGTCCCTCAGAGATAAATATACAGTATGTGGGTTGGACAAGTTGTTTTTTTTTATATTGTCAAGACAAACGAGGCTGTAGAAGTTTGAGGAGCTGTCCAGATGCTGAAAGAGCATCAGGCAGCCTTTCAATTAGTAATACGAGCTGGTGACTCTGGGGGGAACTAATTTTAACACCAAGGGAAGATAAACTATTCATTCGTTGCGTGTTTTTTTGTCCTTAATTTGAGGCAGTATTTTTTTTATCTGCACAGAAATACACCCCTGCTGTTTTCTTTAAAACCAAGAGGTTTCATTTTAATAGATGGCTCACATCAGTCAAAATGTTTCACATTTGTTCTAAAAAAGGTGGAAGAAAATTTAGTCCAATGCAATATTGATGCCCCTCGGTGCTTATTTATTTTCTGTTAGAGGCTCTTAAAACCAATTTGGAGCAAAACAACGATCCATCCAGCCATAATCAATAGCTTGAATCTGCAACGCGTGTCAGTCGCAGCACCGCATGTAGGAGAATGCAGACAGGAGGGGTGGAGTTCACAGCTTTTACTTTTCAAACGCTGCTCAGGCAGAAGAGCTCATTCTTTGCCTGCAAAACAGCGGAGTTGGCGCTGATGCGTTGTGGCATGTCATCCCACTTTTAAGTCAGATCAATCGTCTCACTGTTGCAGCCTCCCATTAAACTTTTTATGCTGTTGCCCGTCCAATGGACAGCACTTAGGAGGTTTATCTGGACCGTACCCGCTCCTGCTCGCTCGCCCGCTGCGCCCCAGCTCTCCGCCGTCGATTCTCCAGGTTCAGAGGGACTCACGCGGCTCGGGGAGCTGGCCTGGGTCTCCTGCACGCATGGAGGGAGACGTTATGGACAAGGTGGAGGCCACGGCGACGGTCCGTGACTTCGATCCTATCAGTGGGAGCATCCCGGCCACCAAAGTGGAGATCACCGTATCCTGCAGGTAAGTCCACTCCGGTGCTGATGCTGCTGTGTCTGCGCCAGGGTTTGGGGAGCTCCGCGCGCTTTGGGTACGTTTTGCTGTGAGAAGAAAGAACGCTGTTTATCAGAAGTAACGTGCAATTTCATTCAATTTCATTGCTGAAATATAGCATACACTTCACCATGGCTCATTTCGAAGAATAATAACACTTTACAAAAGGTAAAATGACGACGTTGTCTCGGGAAAATCCTCTCAGGTTGCGCATTGATACACAGGACGTCATTGAAATATTTTAAGGAATTTTAAGTTAAGACTTTAAGTTAGAAACATGAATTTAGGATTCATACAAAACCTAATCAGCTTTGCAGTAGTGTCCAGATCTCCCCCTAATCACAGTTAGTGAAACTTTTACGCGTTTCTCTGTGTATTGCAAAGATTTACGCTCTGATGTCCGTTTAGATAAATGTTAACCTCACTTCAGTCAGTCAGGGTTTCTCGTGGTTCTGACAGCGCCGTGTGTGTTTGTGTTTTAGCGCGCGCCAGGTCGCGTGCCAAGTCGCGTGCCACATGAGCTATTGACCGTGGTGGAGTTTGCTTCCTGAGAGGTTTCCCCTGAGGCTGCGTGTCTTGTGAAGCTGTGTGTAACCGCCTGACAGGCTCCGAAACCAGTCTGTAACACAAACGTGAAAAAAACAAGAAAAAAAAAGAGCCTTTAAATGGATCCTTGCTCCCCACCTCCCCCATAAAACCTCTCCAAATACCACGAAGATGTCAAGTGCCTCGGCTGGAAGGGTGGGGCAGCGCTGGTTGCAGGTAAAGTCACTGTATACTATATGCTGCTGCACCATATAGTGCCTCTGTGGGTCGACGAGTACAGTTGGTGCAGTATTAATGAACGTTTCTCATGAAAATTTGTGTTAATGTGTGTTTTCAGGGCCTCCTGGGCTGTGCGTCATTTCCCCCCTTAATCCAGTGTTTATCTCTTTGTAGCTGGAAGCGTCAGTGTTAAATGCATGTAAATGAAGTGTTGCCATGCGCACTGCTGTTGAAACCGATCCCACAGAGATTTCATAAATGAATGCACGTAAAGCCATAGGACAGAGATTTATTAACCAAACATCCTGCTGCCATTGTTTTCTCCTCTCCCCTCTCATCTGCTTTCCTCTCAGTCATTCATTCAGTTATCTGGAGGGGGGGCTGATTGATCGTCTTTCTTGTTGCTTTGTCATCCACTTTTAAATTCAGAAGTTGTTCAACAAACACAAAATCGCTGTTGCCATTTAAGCGACCTTATAACCCATTTTGCATATTAATTCATTAGTCACACTTCAAAACAAATTTGTTAACCTTTAAAGAGTTGACAGGTTGAGAAGATGATGCAGCTCTGGGGGGTGGACAACATTAAACCCTATGTAGGTTCACTTTAGGATGCTGTGTTTATATAACCAAAATTATTTGTGTGTAAACCCGAGGCAAGTGTATAAGGCTTGTGTATAAGGCTGACATGTGGAGCTTAGGTTGTGTGTGAGTATATTGTGTGTATCTTATGCTTTGCAGGGCATGTGTCATGAGTAGCAGCTGGGCTTGTGTTGTCTCCCTCTTGGTACACAAACAGTTTTTTCCCTAAGACCTTCATACTTTAAGCCTGGATCTGTGTTGGTGCCCCCAGGCTCTTTTGCTCTGCAGCTCCCTTGTCTTTCATTAATGTGTCTCCAAACAAAGACTCGCTCTAGGACACAGTTTGATAGAGAAGAAAAATTCATTCCTGCTTTCACTGAGGTTTGAAACATTGTCTGTTCTAGATGCATAGGCTACCCGTTCTTCTTTGTGACTTGTGGAGATTGCTACAGTAGCTCATGTCTGACCTCTGAGGACCGCTTCAAACATCAAAGCCTGGACAGCTCAGAAATTGAACACATAAACAGTCACGCATGCAGCCATTCCTTCTACTTATCAGCTAGTGTGTATTTGGTCCATCCAATAGAAGCAAACAGAAACAATGGGTGTTATGTGGGTGAGAGGCGCAGGCTCCACAACTCTGTGTAATTGATTTAGTAAGCCTGAAAGCTCTGAGGTTGCTGCGCACATGGAATTGAATTGCAGAGTGTGGCCCTGCTGGCATTCTCATAACCCTCTGCCAATATTGCAGCAAGCCCCTGACAAACTGGAGAGACTGAAGCAGACAACCCCTTATCAAAACAAGTGCATATCACTGTGATAGCACATTGTTCCCCGGCTATGGCTCTGATTGGTTTTGCTCACAGGTCAGCCGGTGAGCCGAGCCCAGAGCATCTGCTCCTTAGCTGCGACGGATACACTCCATATCTGCAGTACGATGACTCTTAAAACTCAAGTAGTCTCTATCTGCTTCAGCAAACGCATGCCAGTGAATACAGTTCAATGGGTTAGGACCAGTGGTTCGATGGTGCTTTTATAAGCTTAATCCCACATCTTACGTGGCAGTAATGAGTGTGTTCATTAGTTAATATTTAAGCAGTTGTGATGAATATTTCATAGTTGTCCATGCAGTTTTCTACATCATGCTTTAAATATGAGCAAAGTACTAAATGTGAAACCTGCTGGATTGTAAAATGTTTCCCATTTTATATCTCAGCTTAGCAGACCGTCTCAGAGTTCCCATGTACAATGACTTGGGGGAAATCTGGGTTTCAGCTCTGTGGTGCCACTGTGAAGAACACTTCTGGTAATAAAAGTCGGAAAAAATGTGCACACTGACAAAATTTACAAAGCCCCCAAAGGCAGTTTGGGGGCTTTGTAAATTCGTTTAATGAATAGCTTTTATTCTGTGTTTGTCCGTGGTTCATCACAGTACAGACCCATGTATGACTGTAACGGTTTTTAAATGCGCTATTTACTGTATGTGACAATAAAGAGGGTGCAGAGTTGATAAGCTTGACAACACTGACAAAGGTTTACAACTCTTATCACAACAGAGTGTGTGTGGGGGGGGTAATTCCTTGTGCCTGAAAGATTATTTTTTGGCATCTCATTTTTTACCATCCAGATGAGAGCGAGGGGGAAGGAAATAATAGTGATTTGATGAAAAACACAGATTTGAACACTGTATCATTGTAAGCATATAATATACACTCCAGTCCAGCAAAACCACCAAGCTTGAATTTTTATTTCACTCCCATTTGATAACACCTCAACAGAGGGCATATTATCAAAATTTATTGGTCCTTTGCAACGTGTCAAAGCACACCACAGGTATGCAGTTAAAAGTGGAATCGGCTGACAAAGCCACCCTCCCTTCCACTGCACTCAGCCTCCCACCTGACAGCTTGAATGTCGAACTTTATCAGCCCCCATGGCCCGTTTCATCAGAACAAAGACACTGTATCTTGTCCATCCACTCTTGTTCTCCGCTGTTGCTTTGCAGCTCGTTGTAACCATTCATTTGCTGTGATAGATTGGTTAGAGTAGCACTGCATCCAATCAATGCATTCCATAGCTGGGGGGATTTAACTCAACCAGGCCACTCTGCTCCCAGGGATTCATTACCTGGTGAAACACACCAAGAGGTCACATGACTGCCAGGATCCTGTGACAAATGCTCGTGCGAGAGAATCCCTGGCGCACAAGGCCACTGATTGCTGTTCCCTAAGGTCAATCTGAAAACTTGCGCCATGCTTCTTGATATGAACTCTTCCTGAGGCAATCATTGCAGCAGAGGTGGGAGGCCTAATGAAATCATCAGGACTATTAGGATGTGTGGCATCGCTGCTCCATCTGTCAAAAACAATTGCTGGAGCAGAGCAATTGGGATTCAAGCTGTGTAACAACCTATTGTTGATTTAAATACATTGTTATGGCCTGTAACTGTGCTGTTGTTGTAGTGTTAATAGCTGTTGTATCTGTCAGTCTTGGTTACTCATTCACTCAAACCCTGTGACCTGGTTTTTCTGGTTGAAACATCCTTTTTGCTTTGTGCCTGCAGAAGTTTGAATTGCGCTGGTTTCCATTGTGTAAGAGCATTAAATATTAATAAACTATCTCTCTGAGAAGAAGAGAGAAATTTCAATTTGCAGTGTTTTTACTGTGCTATTCTTTTCATATTGTGTTCTCAGTTTAAGACTGACCTGGGGCGATCTTGCAGCTTTTATCTTGCAGGATGGTTTGTGTGTGTGAGTGATGTGTTGCATCTGTTTTGGGGATTGAGGCAGAGAGACATGAGGGTGCCAAGAGGAGACAGAATTATTTTTTTCTTTTCCAATTTTGGGGATGTTAAGATTGCAGCAGGCAAGTCTCACAGGTCGATGAAGCGGATAATTATGCATGAACCCCTGACACAGTGAAAATGAGTTTGGATTCCAGACACTTGGCTTGTGGTTGTGTCAGTGTTATTAATATATTCTCATTTGGGATATATGACAGCCAAGGGGGATCCCATGGAAACACAGTTATGGTGCCATGCCAGTGGTTTATAACACTCTGCATGTTGCCTGTGTCATCTGAAAGTGTTGATTGAAATGACAGGAAAGTCAAGAGTGTCGCGTAGCAATAAGAAATCAAAGCAGTCCCTCTCGGCTCAAAAGTATCAAGCTGCTTTTGTCAGAGAACCTGAAGGGTCAGCAGAGTGTGTTAGTGGATTTCTGTGTCGGGGGATATTTGACCGAACATCACAGCTTGTCTGGGAAATGTGAGAGCTGGTGGCGTTTTTTTGTACAAAGTGTGACATGTTGCTCAGTGAAGATTTCACCACATTATGTTGCATATGTTGAAGGTCGCTCACACGTTGACAGTCGTACCAGCTACTTATTGTTGGGTTATTGTCATTTCTGTAAACCTTTCTGAGTCAGTCATTTTTCTGTTAGATAGATTACAGTGGATGTGTTATACTGTAGCCATAAGGGACATTTCAGCCTGAGTGAGTGAGAATGTGTGTGTGTGTGTGTGTGTGTGTGTGTGTGTGTGTGTGTGCACTGTGAAGCTGTGTAAAGAGCTGAAACATCAAGTTTGATAAGTACAAATACAATTCATTTTCACTGTAGGGAGATAGGATTATCAGTCAGAATGTGTGGAGATAAACTTATCCACAAGCTACAAAACTTTAAGATGATTACAGGCTTCTGTTGAAGCTGCCAGTGTGTCTATTTTCAAGTTTGTTTTTTTTGTGTTCGTGCCTTCAAATTGAAGGTCGTGTTTTTGATAAGTCAGTCCATGAAATGTTTTGTTTTTAAGTAGTTTAAGTCATGTTGCTTGCTCAGTAAAAAGAATTGTTGTTTCTTTTCAACAATAAACAATGATCTTATGTTTTTCGCATTTCAATGTCAGGCTGGGAACATGACAGATCTACAACAAAGTTATTAAGTAAAGAAATCAGCTGACATCACAAATCTAAATTTTCAGAGAATGACTGAAGTCATGAATACCACAAAAGAATACCACTGACATGCTGTCAGTGTGTTGACACTTAAGTAGCACAAGACATGATACAAAGTTACAGGATGAGAATACATCAATAAGGAGGCACCGTGACAACCTACACAGTACAGGAGAGCTGTGTCTGCAATCACATGTATTCACTGTGTCTGTGGCTATTTTCCACAAGTAATCCCTCAATTCAATGCTCTGCACTTAACAGATGTGATAATTACCATATTGCGACTCTACACCTGTTGGAGATAGCAAGAAATGATTAGTATTAGTAAGTGTACGAAATGTGAATTTACTGCTCACTTTGAAGGAAATAGTTGAGTGTGTGTTCATTTTAAGGCTTAAAACTCTTTATCGGAGGGATTTTCCGAAAGATTTGTTGCAGCCTGGTTTCAGATCTCTGAATGGCCGCCTACAGTACATCTCAGATTTAAATCACATTTGTTGGCAGTTAAGTTGGAGTTATGTTTCTTCAGGCGGCGCATGTGTCATTCAGACACATTTGCCAATGTGTTTCTTTTACACTTATGTCCACTAGGAAGCAGTGTCAAAACATAATGTAAAGACATACACAAACATAGATATCAGGAAACAGACTTATTTAGAGACTTTCTTTAGTAACTGACCAATCAAAGTATAGAAAACTGGATTAATATACATCAACTATATTCATAAATATAGTGTCAGAAGATGAGCAGTGAGGCGAAGTAAAGTGTGGAATAAATAGATGTAGCTGTACAAGTTGTTGTACAAGTCATGTTACAGAAAAACCCAACTCTTATACCTGCAGTACAGAACTTCACCGTCTCCCTGTCTGACTTAATTGAAAGTAATTGTGAGAAACTGCACAAACAATGGGTGCATATGCCTCCACCGTTCTCCTAGTTACTGTAGCTTACTCCTTACTGGCTACTGCCTCCTCCAGGTCTGGCAAAGCAGTCAGTGGTGTAAGATGTGATGTAAAATGCATCACTATCGGTGAGCCAAAAGTGGGAATGCTGCCACAGAACACTACTTTATAAGAGAAATACAGAGATTAGCATTGTGTGAAGCATTGTGTTCGACAGGGGCTTGAATGTAATGGGTGTTCATTTATGTAAAAGTCCTGCAGCTTTAAATCTGAATCTTTGACCAATATGAAAAAACCTTAAGAACACTTACCACAGCTTTCATGTTGAGTCAGATTAGTATTATTGAAGCATGAAACTTCATATGATATTTATTTCCAGCTCAGTGGTTACATTTCAGGCCAGTTAGTGTGTATTTCTGAGTATATGTGTGTTATCAGGTGGTCGTACCTCTGAATACATACAGTGTTAGATTCTCATCATCTACTTGCTGTAAGCTGTTTTCACATATCAAGGCTCAGCACGACTCCACTACCAATTAGACAGCTCCACTTCTCTCTTTTCACCCTGTATAGTACTCTCACAGCTATCGCATCCCTCACTAACATCAATTAGTGTTATTCTCTGAGCCTTATTATCATGATCACTATTGAGATCGACCCTGCTCTCTCTGTGCAACACATGACCGAATCCACCCAGAGCTTCCTTTCTCTAGCTCGATTTAATGATGAGTTACTGTCATTTCCCAAATATGTATGAGCTTAGAAATGCTTTACTGCGCCCGATTGGCTTCCTAGTGTACAATTTAACATGCTTTATGTCACCAGTCTGTGAAATGCGCGGTAAGTGTGCGCCTGCAAAGATATTTGCAGCCTTGTTTTTCTTCCGATGGGATGGAGAGATGAATGAAAATTGGCATGAATTCCAAGTAGGCTGAAGTGCTCTGCCAGGGTTACAACAGCCTTATATTATCAGTATCTCCCCCATCTAAAAGAAATACAAAAAAAGATCTTTCTTTGCACAAACCCTGAGCTGTTACAGTGTTCAATTAACACTGATATTATTCCCTGGTCGGACATTAGTCACAGACAAAAAGCCGGTCAGAAACAGGGAGTCACAGCGTATGTGCATTCTCATTTATTATACTAGAAGAAGAGCAGTTTTATGACTGAGATTCTGTCACTGCCATGAAGACAGCCACCCAGGGAGTGCTCTGCTGCAGGTATTGTCGACCTGGAGAGATCCCAGGTTGAACAGAAACTGAATAATTAAACAGATGGAGGAGAAGAAGACACCTGGTGCCATCGCAGTGAAGGTCAGCAGATGGGTCTGTCACTAATAAAAGGGCCAGATTGTGCGTTGAATGTAATGGAGGGGAGTTTTTTTTATTCCATGCAAAAGTAACATTACTCTGAATCATAATCTGCCACCATCCGGGGGATTCAATTATGCAGTGCAAGCAGAGATCATTTACAATAATGAAATGCATAAGTGCATGAGATTTTATCAGTTGTTTTAATTTGTTTGTTTTTATGTCAGCAGCAGTGCTTCCTACATGCCAGTATCTGATGACCTTTCCTGCATAATACACTGCACATTTTTCTTTTTTTATGAATTACAAAAATGCCCTGAAGGAAAGTATTTCAGTCTAACTAATGGGAATCCTTCAGTTTGTAGAGGGTCAGCAGACTTCTGCAGCTGTATATATCTCCCTCTGTTTGGTTCTCTGATGCTTTGAACCTTGAGAAGCTACTTAAAGGTGTATTAGACAAAAAGTAGACCGACTGACCCCATGGTGTGTGAGTGGAAAGAAAATGTCTGTCCCCAGTCAAAAGAGACAGGGCCATGGGGCAGTTGAGAAAGTGACAGAGTAGACTTAAAAATACAAACCATCCTCCACTTTGTCCTCCCAGGCATCTTCCATTGTCTCTAACATAATAGAGATTGGATTTTCCTTCCTCTAATGCAGCCAGAGACTTGACTTTCAAGCTTGCATTTGTCGTGTCCTTGTAAGAACCAATGAGGCAGCAGCTCATACTGGAATTGGCCGGCCAGATTCAAGACTATTTAAAACCACTTTCCACTGAATTACATGCTATTTCTCCAAGGTGCCAATTATGATTTCAACAACTCTAAGAAAGTGGAGGAGAATTAAGGCACTGCTGACAATAAGATGCTGTGGGTACAGGAATTAATTTAATAATCAGCCACATGGACCAAGCAGCGGCTAAAATATCTCCAGGGATCTGACCAAGTGGGAGCATATGCTCCTAATATTTTCTTTTAAATTAGAATCGAGCAGTCAGCCATGTTTTAGAGGTCAAACCTCTTTCACACTTTTCGCTGTAGTGGCAACATTTATCAATATTTCAGCCAAACAGAATACTTTAATGACACATTTATACAGCCAGAGAGAATATGCATATTTGATTTCAGAGCACATGCACTGGTTGGGTGCTGCTAATACTGTATAGTGTCTGCCGATTTCCCTGGTACCGCCTTATTAATTTAAGTGTGCATAACCAGTACCTACAAGCCTCATAAAAAAACAAAAAATGCTTTGTTGGGGATGACTAGACAAGAGAAAGAACGCAAAGAAATTATATTTGTGAAATTGAAATAAATTTCTTGTAGTTTAGTTTGTTCTGCATCTAATAATGCACTCCGGATTCTTGCTCCACATGTGAGGAAATATTAAGTGCTCCAGTGACAAGAGAAGATTATTACACAGAGTTTTAATGAGGCTGGTGAGATCAAGTGGAATAGGAAAAGTTCACCATTTTCATTTACGTACTTCAAGTTAGATGGTCCCAGTGATCTCAAAAGTGATACATGAAATGTGGCGGGATGAAAAGTATCTGAGTGTAATAACCTTTGTCCTACTTTCAATTAACTTCATCTTCATCTGCAAACTTTCTCTACATCGCCTTTCACGATAATGATCTTCTCTTATCCCGCTGAGATTTAGAGAACTTCTGAAATAGGCAGCGTTACATCAGTGAGGGCAGAAGGATTATCTGAGGTGTTAATACCCATCCTGCAGCACCATTCTGTCTTTCCTGGCCATGTGCACAGTACGATGGTGGATTAATTTGTATTGGTGTGTAAATCTGTATTATAATTATTTCATCCTGGAATAGAAATGTTCTGCTAGAGCCAAGCTGTTCAGCAACTCAAATAAAGGTTTTTTTCTTACAGTATCATTGTGGAAAAATTAAGCAGGATGTCAGATATTCCCACTCATTCCTTTCAACGTGGCACAGAGATGGGATAAGGTGATGGACAAGCTAATTGTCGGAGGGTAATGGGTGCCAAACAGTAACAGGTGGATACAAAGAGGCAGTTAGTCATGGATGGCTTTGTTATCTCCAATGATAATTACTCTGACAATGTTCCAACTGTAGTCAGGTCAGCCTGAGGCTAATACCCAACAAAGCTGCATCTATTATCCCCCCACGTATCCCTGTGACAGAAGATTTTGTGTCCAGGAATGCAGAATTATGTGTACATGAATGATGTCCTGTTGCTTGGATTCGGTCCTGAAATCTCATCTATATTCATTGAAATACGGATGTCCCCTAAAGGGATGAGGATTGCTCTGAAACGCTGGTTATTTATTGACACTGTTCACAATCAGGAACCAGAAACAAGGCATATTTATAGGCTTTTGTATTACACTGATATGCTAATGAGATCTCTGAGACAGCTGGAAAATGTCTTTCATGTAAAATGTTGAATGAAGTGATTGATTAAGTGATTGTTTTGTGTTTAGGTAATATCTGATTTATTGGATCTTGTGCACTGACAGAAGGAAATGCTAAAGGGAATGAATCTGAGGAAACTCAGAATTTCCCTCCAGCTCCAAAAAAAAAAAAAAACCCAAAACAAAATCCAGTCTGACAGAGGCTAAAAATAAAGATCACATGAATAATATTAATTCTGATTGCACTTCATATCTTGAATGAGCCAATCAGAGTGCCTGGCTGCTTTCAAAGGTTCTGGATGATGATCAGAGTCGGGGAACTGGGTAGCTCCTACACAGTAAGCAAGGCTGAGCTTTACTTAGACGATTTAGGGTGTGGGTAAATTGTAGGTATCATGGCATGTAACAGTACTCTAGGAATGGGAACTGGTCTGGTGTGTACAAGGATTGGATCAGATTGGGACGCATAACGTTACCCATTAGGGAGAGAGTCCAGTACTCTCCCATGGATGCTGCCTGAGCTTTGAATCTAACCCTTGCACACAGATGCATGCTGATGTACCAGTTCAATGCATCGATAATATCATGTTGCTGTGAATGTTGATATAAACCCTCATATGTGCTCTATGTTATCGTTTGGTTGCTTTTTGCCCTGAGGCCAGAGTCACTGCAGCAAAAATTGGAAGACTACTCACCTCGCTATGATAGAGCCCATTACATGTTAAATGTCACAGTCTCCTCTGTGTTGTCATGGGCATATGAAGCGAGGGTAGTTAATGTATTTCAGCATTTCTTTATGTTTGTTGAAATTCTGTTTACATCCCGACTGCGATCAATAAATCAAATGCTCTGAAAGTAATTCAGAATCTTCAGAAGTCTGCCCGCCTGTCAACTTGCATGAACTCTGCCCATGCACTCATTGTAAAGGAAAATGTGTTTGTTGAGCGACTTTCTTTTTTCATTTTTCAGTCCAATAAAAGTTTCCCACTGGGTGGTAGACTGAAAGGTTCTTTAGTTCTTCATTTTCTGACCCATAACACATATCCATTAGAGATATTCCCATAACTAATTATTTTCATTATTGATTAATCTGCCAGTTAGTCTCTTGATTAATTTGTCTGTCAAATGAGCCAATACTGATGACCAGAAATAAATATATCCATTTACTATCATACAAGACAAAGAAAAGCAGAAAATGGTTGCATCTGAGAAACCAAATTGAAAAATGTCTAAAGTGATTTATGGTTTATCAAATCAAATTTACAATTCATTTTTTGTCGATCAATTAATTGAATAATTGTTGCAGATCTAATTAGACTTCTTCTTTTGTTGAGCTGGCTGACTCCTAGCACCATGAATGAATGAACGTCAAAATGATTGAATACTGGTTCATGACTTTGTGATTTGTATTGGACATAGTTTTTTCTGTATCATTTTCCTTACTGTTGTTTCTGTGACTACTACATCAGCATTGCTGGAGTTGTTGAAATTTTGTCTAACCTTTGCTGTATGACATACAAGGGGTGGTCCAAATAGCATAAAAAACCTTTATAAATAAGAACTAAAGTAACTAAATTATTATTCAAAAACAAAATGAGTCCTATTTGCCGCAGCAAGTGTATTTGTCACCTTTGTTCTGTTCATCTATAGCTCCTCTTCATTAGTTACCTTCAAAAGATGTAGTTCAATATTTTGGGTGATTTATTTGCTTCTTTGTTTCTTCAGAGCATTTATATTAAAAACAAGATTTAAATGAAATTTAGTGACAAATAAGGCCACAGATTAAAGAACAGTGCAGAGATCAAGCACAGGTTTGGCATCTTGTAATTAAAAAAAAAATGCTATCACAAAATAAAAACTGACACGTACATGCCTGATTTTCTGCCTTTTATTTATTTTTTAACTGATACAAAAACAGAAAAACATTCATCAACATTTTCTCTTTTTAGAGTAAGGATTTTTCAGCCTTGGCACAGGTTTGCAGTCTCTGTATGCTTTGTAGCGTGTTTTCCCTGGCACCTCTGCCTGCATCCTCTGTGTCCTTTCAATGTGCTTATTACTATGCAATTATCTTATAGCTGTGTATGGGAATTTTTGATTAAACTGTGCCACAGAGGAAACATTTACATATGTGTACAAAACTGTTACAGAGCAGTCTGAAACATTCAGTGAAATTAACAAATCTAACATAAACACATACTGGATTTGAGCTTTTGATGTTTCCTTCTCTTACAGGAATCTCTTGGACAGAGACACTTTCTCCAAATCCGACCCATGTAAGTTCCCAGCTTTTTACGATGCTAATTGCAGCTTAGCTTTCCCTTCCTCAGAATAAGGTTCATTGACACGTTCTCTCCTTTTGCGAAGCTTTACTTTTTACTTTTGCTGAGCTTAACTTTGATTCAGTTTACTCTGCTATTTCAAAGTGTTCCTTCAATAACCGCATATCATTTGCACAGTAATGTGACAACCTTTCCTCACTGAGAGCTACAGAAAGTACCTTAATGCATGCGGGGTATAACCACCAGCCTTTGAATACAAATGGGTATCTTTTGGTGAGACACATGGGGAACTGCCATAAAGGCATTTTCTTTGATACTCCCTGAAGGATAGAGAACCGAAGAGACATTTAACATAATAGGGAGGAGGTTAAAGCCCTTTGTATAAATAACCTACTGGGAAAATATCACACTCGCCCTGTTTTGTATTTGCCTAAAGATGAACCTTGAGATATATGACTGGTCACGTCTCCAGCTTCAGCTTCATTTTAACTTGCAAAAACAAATAGGAATCACAAGAATCCTGCTGTTAAGTAATTGTATTTTTTTTTGATTGCTCGGCTTAAATTGTGCTCTGGTAGCCTTCAATCTTACTTAAGAGCTTTTGTTCTTTGCATGTGGACATCATACCCAGAATTTGATGCAGTGCAGCAACATCAAGCTTGGTACTTCATTATGCTGTCAAGGCGTGGCAGGATAATTAATGATGAATGTCAGCAAAGAAGGAACAAAACAAACACCATTTGAAGAAGAAGGATGCTTGATTGAGATTGTTAAGTGACAATAAAGCACTCCTCTGCTCTCTCTTTCTCCCTCCACCTCCTCTCTTTTTCAGTGGTTGTGTTGTACACGCAGGGTGTGGAGTCCAAACAGTGGAGAGAGGTAAGAGATCACAGCCGTCCCTCTGTCAACATAGCTCAGTCAGCCTGTCTCTTCTCCATGACAGCCTGCTCTCTGTTGCCCTCCGCTCCTTTCTCTCAAGGTAAATGCTGTAAGTGTCAATCATTTGCAATTGATTGACCCCGCAAATATACGTGCGCTGGTCAGCACTGTGTTAGCTGTGACTGATTGGCTGATTAAGGAGACAGCTACACGTATCGATGAAGATTTGCCTCTGCGTCAGAGCCCCCCTGGCTGTTGGCCACTGGGCCTTAATTAGACCAGAGAGGCAGCTAGAGTAAAGGAAGGCAGAGACTGAAGCAAGACAGAGCGTTCTGGGATTATTACCTGTCCCTGCAACCTCAGTGGAAGCAATGCAGAGAAATAGTGACTTAAATTACACCTGAAAGGGGAATGCTTTATAATTTAAGATTTCGTATACTCTAATATTTCTTTTGTCTAAGGCAGCCCAACCATTCTGTGTGAACATGAAACACTTATTTCAAAAGCTAAAAGCCAGCTGAGTCAGAGATCTCCAACC
This sequence comes from Larimichthys crocea, assembly GCF_000972845.2. Taxonomy (NCBI): domain Eukaryota; kingdom Metazoa; phylum Chordata; class Actinopteri; family Sciaenidae; genus Larimichthys; species Larimichthys crocea. The sequence continues at coordinate 17,314,872 of NC_040025.1, forward strand.
CAATCAATACTGTAAATACATGCTGTGAACAGGAAGATGGATACTTTTTACACTCAAATCCTCTTTGATTGAATTCGAGTGCTGTGTTTATTGACTCCACAGGGACCATGGTGTCATGCTGGTGCACAATGATATGACACAACAGATTTAAGAGTGGGAAAAGGATTCAGGTATTATCTGTGTTTTGGTGGATGTGGTCTAAAAAACCTAAATAACCTAACCTTAAAACCAAGTTTTAAAGGAATACTTGGTTTTACATTTTAGAAAATATGGTTATTATCTTTTTTGTCGAGAGTTAAATGAAGATCAATACCACTCTCTGTCTAAAATATGGTAATAATGAAGCTAGAGTCGGAGATGATAGCTTAGCTTAGCTTGGCATCAATACTGAAAGCTGACCTGAAACGGCTAGCTCTGTCCAGAGGTAAAATATCTGCCCAGCACCACGTCTAAAGCTCCCTTAGTAACATGTTATATCTCTTTTGTTCTATCTGTACTAAAACCGTAATGCAACAATGATGAGTCACAGTTTTATGTCCCGGACTATTTCTTGACCGGGAGTAGTAACTACTTGGAGGTTGCCTGGCAACCATGTGGCGGTGACAAGACTCCAGATACTGCAGTGTTATTGATCTCGTCATCTACCTCTATGCAAAGAGTGAATCAAGGTATTTCCCAAAATGTCAAACTATTGCTTAAACCCTCAAAGGATCCTTTGAAAAAGTGAAGACAGGCCAAGATGTCCTTGCTTTTTTTATTTTTTATTAAAGTTTAAATCTCACAGGCCTGGTCCTTGCAAAGATTCAAGTACAGCAACACACACTCTACCACAACTAAAACCAGTTGAGTTCACTGGACAGTGTTGCTAACTTTCACACTTTGTAACTCATCTTGAGAGTTTGCTGACTACAAAAATGTCACTTTTATTTTCTGTGCTCATTTATTTGTATGTATTTTATTTTTGGTGGGCTCATCTGCGTGTGTGTATGGAGGTTATTTGTTATGTGATTATGACTTCTACTAACCCCACTGTATAATTCATTCCCCCGCAGACACAATTAACATGAATGATGAACTGAATGATGGACTTGTTGGTTGTTGGATCAATTGTTTTACCGATTTGCTGATGAACTGGGTGAGTGTAGTGATTCAGAGAAATGACAGCTGGTTGAGAAATGGTTTCATTACTTTAAAACATCTGTTTGCAGGGGTAATCACTAAGAGTAAATAATACTAGAGCTTGGTGGCGGGTTATAATTATTGTCTTTCAAGAGATATCTTCTTCCTTTGACTTACGGTAAAGAAAACCTCGGTGCTGGCAGAAACATGGTGATAGAGTAGTTTCGCTTATTAACATGCAAATGTAGACAAACATCAAGTGCCATGTTCAGGCGGGAAGAGCCACCTACACCTGTCACCAGTGGTTACTGCGCCCCACCTCGAGCTTACAAACTGTGGGTGCAGCCTCAACATCTCTTTCTGAAAGAGATACGGTCGTCTGTTTTGAGTGCAGACGACAGCTAGTTTTGTGAGCACCAGTCAAGCTGTGCAGTATTGATAAAGCTAAGCGCTTTTTCACCCCCTCTGTCATGTAATGTGTTTTTGTTCTCCTGAGACTAGATATGGTTGGTCGGAGCACCTTTCACCGTGTCACCAACCGTCTGTAATCCAATTACTCTTCTGTGGGACAAACTCCCCCCCAGCTGCGTGGGAAAAAGCAAATGTTTATGGATACATTTTGTTGTGATTGAGGATGCCTTCATCACCTCCTCTTGACACCTGTGCCCCCTGTGACTAATTTTTCAGCTTCTGCAGTTGAATATATAAAACTGTAGCTGCAGCCCATCAGTGTGTTACCACATGACTTTAAAGTCTTAATCTTCCACTCCCTCGCCTGTTATTACTCCTAGTGCATGGCAGGTTTTCCTCTTTCTACGACTTTCACTTAACTGAGCAGCTGACACAATATAACCTCCCCAAACCTAAGCAAAGGTTGGCCTTTTCACTTCTAGTCGAACTCCTAGACATTAATCTTTTTTACCAGGATGAATTTTCTGACACTGCAGCTCACAATTTATCCTAGTTAGGGTTATTGGAGGGAAAGAGGTGAACATAGCAGGGTTTTTTATTGGGGCAGGTTTGACAGTTAATTGTAGTACTTTGCTACTCTGGCTTTACTGACTGTGTACTTGCCAAAGTAGAAATAATGTGTGGATTGGGAAATCTGTTATCTCCTCTGGTGGCTGTTCTTCACTCTGGTGCTGATTCTTCCTTTGTTAAGTTTGGCCTGAGAGCAAATTGAATATGCTATTGGACCACTGCTGCCAAATTCAGCTCCTATCATTGAGATGGAATCGATGGAGCTTCCACCTTCTTTGCATCTGCTGGAAGGGAGCCCTCACACTTTCTGACAGGGATGGAGAAGAAGAGCAGAGAGAGAGGAGAGGTGGTGCCACACAGTAGTTAAACTTTTATGAGCTTAGACACACTTTTATGTTTGATGGCAGGTCACACTCTCTCAAACTGTCATACGTTACACACAATCCAGCCTGACTGTTCTTGCATTAGCATAGACGTCCATGCGATCTAGGTATTCTGCTGATGTAGCATTACTCTGCTGTTAAGTCCCACTTTGAGTTTTACACCCACTGGATGTAATCACAAAGGTGTGAGCCTGTAATCCTGCTGTTTCATCTCCTCATTAAGCTCTAACACTGCTATTATTAATGCACTGTGTCAGTTTATGGTAACACTTTCTACTGGGGATCATTTATTTATGCAGCTCAACATCAGTTCTCCGACTTTGAATTATTCATTTTGGATACAATTAATGTGTGTGTGCATGTGTGTGCGGGGGGGTGCAGCACTTTCTGTTTCTGTTGATTTGTTTATCGCTGCATCAACTCATCAGAAGGTCTTGCTCTCTAACACTGACAAATCTTTTTTTTTCTGTGTCTGTGCTGGCGAGTTCCCATTTTCCTCTTAACACCAGGAAACAGGAGATTCTTTTGCCATCCTCCCATCATTGTGACAGTTCCCCTGTGTGAAGACAGAACGTGAAAGTCACTGTTTTTCTTTGCCTTTGTCTCATCATCCCCTCATCCCCAAGCCCCTTGTTTTGAAGTGGCTCTGAGAGCAACAGTCGTGTTAATGTGGTTTTAATTAAATGAGTGTAATTGGACTCAATAATGTGCTGTCCTCGGGCTTGCTCATCCCAGCACAAAGAGAAAAGGTGGAGAACAGCTGACACTGTGTGATCACTAACTTCTGTTAATCAAATCTGAGCTTATTTGAAGCTGTGAGTTCACACGGTTGCTGGGGAAAGATCGAGGGGGGTTGCGGTGAGGCAATAGAGCAGTCGATGTAGTTTCCGTGTGACTATATGATGTACCGTTTCAAAGCTCTGTGCTTACATCTTTCTCATCTGTCTCTCCCTCCCCCACTTCTCCTCTGTTCCTGATCTAGTTTGGGAGAACAGAGGTGATAGACAACACGCTAAACCCAGACTTTGTCAGGAAGTACATCCTGGACTACTTCTTTGAGGAGAAGCAGAACCTTCGCTTTGACGTGTGAGTTATTCCGTTTGATCCCGTCCTCTGAGGACACACCGAGGTGCCGTCCTCTTCAAACCCAGTGCTCCAATTCTTCCCTTTGTTTTCACCACAACCGTAACATCTTCTCGCTCATTCACTTTCCCCATCATCCTCTCTGCTTCTTTCCTGTCTCTCTTTTTTTTTTCTCAGCAATTCACTCTTCTCTCTTCTCTCCCTTGCCACCAGCTCGACTCTCTCCTGAGGAATTATTCATTAGTGCAGTGTCTCAATAGTCATTCTTTGAAGGGAGATTGGTATAAGGGTGATAAATATTTCATATAAAGTTTTATCCTTAATCTCACTGCTGCTAAGAAAGGCAAATGTCTAAAACCAAGTCCCATAAAGCTCACAAAGACCCCGTCTTTCTCTTTTTCACATTCAGCTGCCTTCTTCCTTTTGAAAAGGCCAGGCTAGTCAGAGGGTCAGGGAGGTGTGGTTTCATTTTGAGTTCGCAGAGAACAGAGTTGGGATCAGTTTCCTCCTCTCTTCCTCCAGATATGCTTCCAAAAAACGTGATTTTTTATTTTTTTTCCTCCCTTCAAGCATGACATCCCCGGTGAACTACCCAGGATGGAGCTGCAAGTCTCTGAGGATTTTTAGACACTTAATGAATTAATTTGGTGTGTTATCATGGTATGACTCTGGAACAGGAAAGGAGGGAGTGCATCCCCTCACAATTAGTGCGACTCATTTACATCTCTCTTTATCGCAGAGGTGGGAGCCAGGGTGTATGAAGGTTTAATTACTTTTACATTAAGTTTGACTGGCAGATGCTCAAAAAGTTTCTCTGCATTGGTAAATTGTTTCAATACGATCCCTCAGGCATAGTATGGAAATTACATTAATAAACTATAGAATGACTTCCTTAATTAACCGTCACTTTATTGCTTACGCTTTTTGTCTGTGGCCGTTCCCTTTTGCTTCCTCAATGACCCAGGTGTGTGATTGACAGGCAGAAAATGTCCACGCTGCAGCCAGTAGTTCTTTATGAGAGCCTGTATTAATGTGTTAACGCCTATAATGTTTTTTTCTCACAACTTTGCCCCTGTGATTTGTGGCCACTGTGATTTCAGGTATGATATTGATTCTAAAAGTCCTGATCTGGCAAAGCATGTAAGTAAAGAACTTTTCTATTTTTCTGTGTATGAGGAGTTCAACTTCACATTTAATCCTAATATTAGTTTAAATTGTCATTAGTGCATGTCTCTCATACAGAGGTTTTATGCAAACCAAAGCATCTGAATGCTCTAGCATCTGAATGCTCAAATATATTTTGGAAGAAAGTGAATTATGCTTCATCTGCAGAATATTGTTTATTTTCATTACCTTCCACCTGCTTTGTTTTATAAAATTAGGTACTTTATTTCTCCAGAGTCCTAATAATCAGAGTTTCATTTGCATCTGGCATACTCTTATTACCTTTTTTTTTCCTAAATTGAGAAATGAAGCATTGCGCATCATTATGAAAACATTTCAACACATTTCCCTGTGTGCTCTGTAGTGTTGTTTGCAATTTAAATTTAAATATCCAAGACCTCATTCAGTTTTCCAAACAATATACATGTATTAAATGGTAGTTTTATCTGAAAGACACACTTTATTGTAAAACATACATTCAGTTAAAAAACGAGGTGAATGTATGTTTGTGCTGAAATGTTCCTGCACTGCTATAGCGACACATAAAGAATATATTTGCAGCACTTGGTTTGCATACTACCAAAGTCATCATTAGTTATGCCCCTGTCTCACTGTGATGCTTTCATTGTTGTGTTTTGCATTGTGCTGCATGCTCTGAGACAAACTATTCTTCTTCCTGCCCTCAGCTTTTCGTCTCTTTTGCTATTTCACTTTCCTTTTTTCTTCCTCTGAGACTTTGTGACTCTTTACCCTCTGCTTTTTCCATTCTGCCTATCTGCTCTTTCACATATCTTCTCTTCTTTCTTGCACTTGGTTGATGACAGTCTGGTATTTGAGTCGTGTGCCTTCTGTTCCATGATATGCTCTGTTGTGTCACTGCTGCCGCCTGGTCTCTCTCTCTCTTCCTCCTCCTCCTTCTTCACCCTGGAAGCCAACCGACTTTAACGTACGTGTCTGCCTCAGATGTCCTAATTTATACCTGTACAGTTCTTATAATAATGCTTAACTCCTCACCGACTCTCCTTGTTACCCACCGTGATCCACCTGAACGCCCCAATCCTTTGCCCCAAACCTACGTCTCTCTCCATCCCATTTTATGCCCCATGGCAGGACTTCCTGGGACAAATCTACTGTACACTGGGAGAGATAGTGGGCTCACCTGCCAGTCGCTTGGAGAAACCTCTTGGGTAAGTGTTCCTTTGACTGCGTTCACTCTGTGATTTTGCACAATCATGCAACAAAAATAACAGACACTCAAAGGTTTTTTTTTTTACCGAACCTCTCAATAAGACAAATAGAACAATTTGAAACTTTTCGCAAACACATGCTCTCAGATGCTATCAGATAATGAAAACTCAGTGTCACCTATCAGCCTATTCAAATGTGACATGTTTCTCCTGCAAATACGAGGGGGTGATGAATATGTCTGCCTTCTAAAGCCATCTGTATCGCACATTACACTGCAAGATTACATCCGTGTGCTTGGATGTGAATGGGTAATTGAACACGACCGGGGGCTTCCTCAATGCAATTACTGTCATTAGGGAGGCGATCTAGCACGGAGAGTGGATTGAAGTCTGCGTGACACACATGGTGCTCTCCACTCTCTCAGCGTAAATTGGGAAATATGAAGGCCTGAAGCTATTGGCCCCCATGGATGTGAGAAGGAGGACCAACTACGAAGCTTGTGTTGAGAGTGAGACTGTGAAGTATAGCGTGTATGTCTCTATGTGAAGTATGAGGCAGTGCTGGGCTCGACTGCGGGGGTTTGTGTGAACAAAAGGCCTTTGGTGTTGACCGTGAACTCTGCCAGGGACTGGCGGAGGTGGATTACAGAGCTCGGTACCCTCCAGTACTAACTGAGAGGATGAGCAGGATCAAGAGAGTGTACGCTGTAAACTAGGTTTCATTCCTCACATCAGACATAGACAGGAGGCTCAGGAGCCCCCAGACATAATGGACAAAAGTATTGATTCTGCAACTTCAGTGTGGCTGTGATCTCCGCTGAGACTGTGCACTAATGCAACACCCAATTAAGCAGAGGGTGATGATGATGATGTGGTTGTCATTACAGACTAGAGTTTACCGAAGAAGTAAAGAACTACACCAATTTGAAAATGAACTCTTCCAACAGCTTTTATGTCGGGCAGCAGCAGTTTACAAGCACAAGTATAGATTTCTTTGAGTCTCATGTCCTGATGACATTAAGGTGAAGTTTTGTTCAGCCGTGCCCTTTTTGAATAGCTAAATAGAATCAATGGGTAATGCAGTTTTCCTCCCCTCCCGTGATAGACGATCGCTCAGAAGTTGTTTAATGGCTATGTGCTCCATTTCCTTGTCATGCACCCAGACAGTGACAGTGCCTCCCTGGACCAGAGCTTTGAGGAACGGCCCCCGCAGGGACTGAGGAAATCTGTTAGCCATGCTTAAACGAGCCTTCCCAAAGCACACTGCATCCAATGACCTGCTTAAGAAGCACATCAGCACCTCTTTCCCTATTTTCCACACTTCATCTCTCATTTATTTTCCCTCCTTTTTTCCCTGGTCTGACCCCCTTTCTCTTCATTGTATTTTCCATTGCGTTTTGTTCCTCCAAACCTCTCCCCTTCTCTCTTGTTCTTCTTTCCTTTCATTCCCTCCTCCATCTGGCACACACACACCTCCACACAGATTACTGACTTACCCCAGTCTTACGGTAATCATAAATACTATACGCCTCTCAAACCCTTACCCAGAATTGAAGCCGTAATTCTAGCCTTCGTCTCAAATCCAAGTCTTAACCCTTAATTGTTTTTTTTGTTTTGTTTTTTACTGTATTAGGACCAAACATGTATCCACACATATTGGAGTGTGTATTACCACAAAAGTACAGTTCACAGTATACTACAATTGCTCTTCCAGGTGCTTTTTGGAAGTGTGGATCATGTTTGCAGGTGTTTTTTAAAAGTTATTTTTCTCTAGGCTTTATTGGCTGACAGAAGAGGATATTTAGGAAAAATGGGAACTCATAGGGGGAGTGACATGCAACAAAGGTTCCTGGCTGGGAAATTGTGGTTATTTGGCGTATACTGCTTGAAATCATAAACTCTACTGTACATGGAGACCAGGGTTCATGTCCTGCACTACACTTAACCAAAACCACAACCTGACTACTTTTACTTAAACGTAACCGCAAAAATGTTAATCATGATTTAGTTATTCAGAGCTGATATTACTGGAAAACAAAGGAACCATATTACTGTAATGTTTTACAGATGTGTTTAGTAATACTAATTCTGCAGTGGCACACAACAGTTTAGATGTTTTCCATACAACTGCATGCATCAAAACATCTAAACATGATATAATGTGAACATCATACTAACTCGAAGTTCTCCGCTCCTTAACATTAACCGTAACCACTACTGTAGATGCTTCGTCACAGACAAATATGAATAGCATATGAATGCAGAATTTGTAGGCAAGAGACCAAGATTTTTTTATTATCTGCATTCATATGCAGTCATCTGTTTATAGAGGTTAGCAGAAATGTACTTCTCTCTTCATTCTCATGCATCAAATTTCTAATCGGATTTGCAGAAGAAGTCTTGGCCTAGATATCCGTTTTCTGAATTGCCGCTAGAAACACCTGAAACCCTGTAACATTGGTGGTTTCCCCCAGAGTCTAAATCATCATCAGATGATAGCCGATGGGTTCTAAGATTGCTGAAAACCTAATTCAGCCCTAATTTAAAAGTATTAAAAATATCTTGACCCCAAAATAAATGATTCACGTTATGAGCTAAATTTCAGGGTGGAGTATTCATCATGTTGTGGGAATGCACTCATATTGTGATGGATACACTGTGTACATACACTCTTTCCCTTTGATGTAAGCAGAAACCTGAAAGCAGAAACCTGCTACTCACGCTTGGCTCAATAATTTACCTCAATCATTTCTGAATTTGTATTTGCTGTGCACATGGGGACAAATGTAATCTTCTAGTATTCGCCTCTGAGAAAATTTCCAAAGACTTATTTGTTTTGGAGAAAATAACAGATCAGATGAAATGTATGACTTTTCCGACATGCCTTTATTGAGGCAGAAACATATGCCAGTGGATGGGATGTGAGCTATGAAGCACTGAACTGATACAGTGGTACAAATCCTTTTCTGCTTATAATCTGGTTTTAATGAGAGGCATGTATCAAAGTTATACAGCTGAGGAAATGCAAAGCTAAATGATTTACTGATGCACGTAAATGACATCTTTTACTGAAAAACATAGCTGTGACGCAGCTCTCATGGCTGTGATGGAGTGTATAGCCTGTGGGAAGGAACCATGGTATGTATGTAGAGGTAACATGATAATAGAGTTCATTATACAAATGGCAGTAACCTTTTCTGTTGGTATGGTAAATTATACCACACACTAGAGCATATGAATGCATTACATTAGCATGTTAAACCCATTAGCCTACTGTGACCGTGACCTCCTGCTGTATGTTTGAAAGAGGAAGTGAACCGAAAACAAAACTACAATGATTGTTGTGGATGTTGTCGTTGCACCCATGGGAGCCAAGGGAAGAAAGGGATTCACTGAAATATAGAAAATTGTCCATAAAAATGCAATGCACGCATATTGATTTGAATAAATTGAGAACCGTAGCTCACATCAAAGGCTCATCTGAACTGCATCCCACCCTGTCGGAACCAAACCATCATCAAAAGGAATAATCTCGTCTTTTATTTGTTTCTACATATAGAGTTGTGACTGAGTAAGAACTTTAGGAGAATATTTTACAGAAGTGCACAGTACAGCGAGCACCTTTTAGTGCACTTCATGTGTCTTTCACTTTTGAGCTAAGAGGTCAGCTACGGTTAAAGTGGAAAAATAAGTATTCCTAAACATATTTTCAATGCAGCAATTTATGTGAAATTTAGACCAGACATTGTTATTAATTCAATAAAACTACAAAGATAAAGAAATCGTAGCATTTGAATCCATTGAATACACTAAGAAAAATCACTAAACCAACTGATTCCAGATTGATTAGATCTACCTGTGTTAATTACAGTCAGCCGGGTTAGTGCATGCTTGAACTTTTACTTGTTTTGAGAAAAGATAATTTGGTGAAACCTGACAGATTTGCATTTGTATATGCCAATATAATGATCATTGGCACTGGCTTTCTTTCTGAAGACAATAATTACACCTGTCAGAAATAATCACTATCAAGAAACCAACAATAAAATCAATACCAGTAGAAAGTCTTGAGAAAGTAGTACTAGGAGAGAAAAGTAAACAAAAAGTCCATCACCGGGTCTGTCACATTCATCTGTGTCACCAGGCCTCAGGGAACAATTAACACTGACTTTTCAAGATTAAACTTTGATTGGCACACTGGCCAGTGCACATGTTAACTGCTCACTTCAGTGCAGATGATGAATGATAATGATGTTTTAAAAATTCAACTTGGTTCGGCCTTCATCAATTTAACCACGTTTCAGCCGACTGATTCATCGCTCAAAACATCACTAATAAAACATGGCAACATTTAATACATCTAAAAAACAGTTTTAAGTTCTGAAACACAAAATTGCATCAAATTAAATCAATTTAGTATAAAGTTCCATTATTTTTGTTACACTTTCTCAAGCTCTCATTGTTCTGTTCCCACTGAGGGCTAGACAACAATTGTGTCTGCACCCACCTCTCTCTCTCTTTGCTTTCTATAATTAAGTTTTAGACTTATTAAATACAGCAACACCAGTACAATATAATACAATCCAACATTATAGCAATTGAATAAAATACTCCATCTGTGAAACCTATAATGTTTGATATTTGCTGAGGTGTAGACTAAACTATTTTTTAATCTTAAATAATCGTGGTTATTCTTACTTTGTTTTTGTTGTTGTTTTGTTATCTTGCATTTAATGAGTTTAGGTTGGATTATATCACATCTAGCAGTTAGATGTACTTTGCGATTATCATCCACATACTGTAGTTGTTTCACTTTTTAATCTTCTGTTTCATGTTTAAGCTGCTCACAGTCCATCAGTGGACTGAAGAAAAAATAAAGATTTACTGTAAGACAATGATAAGAAGTCAGTCCAAGTATCTGGCAGCTTAGTTTACATATTTGTTTGTATTTAGTGTCATATTGAAGGATTTGTTCAGGATGAGGATGTGTTTGGCAAATGTTACACTATCATGGGTAATGATGGATGGAGTTCCTAAACTCTGAGTGTGAAAAGCCTTTCTACATAGTTTGTAACCCCACAAGCTGATGTAATGAGTTAATGAAATGCTAATTTCAGCCTTGGAAATAATGCTGTTTATTGCTCTCACTATTAAGCTGGTTAGCCAGGAGTGCAGCTTATTTTAGAGCAGTGAAACATCATTTAAGTTGTCTTGATTTACAGAGCAAAATGTATATACAGTAAAAGAGACTAAGTACATATTTATGATGTCATCCTTACAAGATGTCAAACTACTGTGCAGCTGTATGACTCACTAAAAGTTTACTCAGAGAAAACTGCGGGCATTACTCATATCATCTTGACTACAGAGTCTCACTGTTCCTTTAAAGTTGTTGGTTAATGCAGCTGGCTGACTGACTCTGGACTACAGAGCTCCGCTGAGATGAAAAGAAGAAGAAGACGAAGAAAAAAAATCGTATGCTGCAAATTTAAATAATGAGTGGGCGTGAGAGTTCATTTCTTGGTGAAACTGAAAATCTTTGAAAGTCCTCCAGATACTGTAAATAAGAGAGGGAGGCAGGTACTGTGTTTCTGTGCCCGTTTAGCCATGTGTTTGCCTGTATTACTTAACTGGGAGGTGATGTGTTTTAGACGGCTTACAGTAATCAGCATCCTCTGCCTCGGGACATCACACACAATTAGAGCATTTTGCTGCCTCGCTAAATGCCAATTTGTGCTCTCAAGGCTGAGCACTAACAAGAGGTCCCTCTCTAATAATGTGTATTCCTGCTTAGGCGTGGAAAACCCAACCATGCTGATTCTACAAGAACCATTTTAGTGCAATAGAACAGGGATTTATTAGCTACCATTTTAGAGGCGAAAGGCCTCCCTTCTCTGCAGCACAGCCCTGTTATATCACATGGCCTTCCCACATTGTGTGGCGTTGTTCAGTTTATCTTAAAGGACTTTGGCGTCATATAAAATACAAAAATCTAATTTCTTTGGCCATAAAAAGAAATATATTCCTATATTTAAAATATTCTGTGGATGTTAGTTAATTAATTAATTAGGTTAAGTTTTGTCTTCACGCTAATAATGAATGATTTTTACTCTGCTTGATAAGCTTAGCTTGATTTGTTTTGCTCTCAGAGCAGACAGTGCTCATTTCTGTCATAGCCAGATGCTGTCATCTGCTTGAAAGGTGCGAAAGCACCCTGAAACGCTTTGCTGCCCCTGTTTAACACTCCCATGTTGTTAATCTATTCAGCGGCCGAAAACGATCTGTTGGCATGCAGATTGCAATCTATAGTCAGCAGTAACCACCGCAGTGGAGGTCAGGGCGTCCCAGTGTAACATGATATGAATTTAATTACTCACCGCCCAGCACCAGGTGAGAGGGGTAAAGGTGCTGCAGCCTCGTGGCACAGCGGGGATAAGAGAGAGCTGTGATTTGATGTTGAGCACACACAGTGGGTAAAGTGGGATAAAATAAGACTTAACATCATTTATGGAATAGCAAATAGAACTGGGCATCTCTTTTGGCCTCTGATGGAGAAGGATGTTCTCTTCTTGCAGGGGGGTTGGGGTTGAAATAGGTTCGTTATGTCCTCTAGAGAAGGGTTTTTGTTGTTGGCAGGAGAGAACACAGGAAAGGAAGTGAACATGGTCATGACTTTGAGTAGTTTTTCCTGCACACTGTGAGAGAAAGTTTCTTTCTGATTGACATCATCTCCTAATCCTCTCTTACTCTACCAAAACAAGCAATTTTTAGCTCGCAGGTGGCTGATGAATGCCTCATTTATTCTAGAATCACAATAAATCAAACATTGTTATAGTGATTAAAGCCTGTGCCGTAATTTATGTAATCAAAACATCAACGACAAAGTCATTACATCACTAGACTTCAAATTTAGTGATATTTTGTGTTTAGAGCAAACAGACTTCAGTAAATAACAGGATTATTTTCATTCATTCAGATGCATCAGTGGGAGACCCGATGTATCCTCTGAATACGACCCCAAATGTTACACATCTGCAACAACAACAAAAAAATAAAGGCATGTGTACATGTTGTCGACAATGTGGTTTCATGCCTTGCACCTTTTTTCCAGCAGTAAAGAAGGTAAACACATTCTTTACTCAAACATACCCATCTGACATTTGCACCACATTTTTTTTTTGCCCTATTTACCTGCTTTCTGCTCATTCTTACAAAGCTTCAAAGAGTATCGAACAGGCTGCCTGTAGCTACCTGCTTTAAACACAAACACCAGCTTCCATCAGCAGTAGGAAGCAGCTTTCTTCTTCCTCTGTGAGAAGGTATTCGGGTGTCCTTTTGAATCAGACAGTGCACTTTTCATCTCTCTTTTTTAATCCTACTGAGGTAAGGGATTATGGATGCTTATCAGTGTATGAAGATCACAGGGATTAGGGGTCTAATCCCATTTGAAACCACACAGAGTTTTGTCAACCTTGTCTAATTCTGTTCAACTATGATCTGCCCACTGCCCCAAACATTTACAGTGGCACAAAGCCAGGTTATATGTTTATCCTCTGTTGGTCTTTGACTCAAACCAGTTAGATCTGTTCATATATACTGTCATCAACCAGAGAGAGAGACTGGATTGGATCCACTAAATCTCACTAAAATCATCCAACGAAAATTACCCTATTTCTTGTCTTATTGCTCTCTATCTTCCCAGATAACATGTTTTAATTTCTTTTATCCCTAGGTGTGAAATTGCAATGTAACTATCTTCTTAGCATGGTAACACTGCAGTCATTTTGTCTAATAGAAAAATATATAGTCCCACCCTGCAACAGCTGCAGTGTGAAAAAAATAAAAATCTTTTTCTGGGGCTCTCACTCATATCGTTAAACAGATAACCCTCCCCCACTCTCATATGCGTGACACGTTGCAGCGTTGTTAAATATCAAGACCATTTCTCATCCTAATGACCTAATGTGAACGGCATCAACAATTGCTTCCTTCTCTCTCTTTGGACTTTAATCTCACCAACCTCCAACCACCCCACCTCCGCACTGATAGGTAATGGAGAATACAGGCATTGTGAATCACCATTTCGCGACAGCAACTGCCTCTGGATGGGAAATTATAGAGGCCATACATTGAATCTGAATATCCATATTATAATATGTCATGCACAATGATCTTCAATGCTTGTTTTCTGAGGAATAAATGACTCGAATGTCTTTCCTATTGAAAAATAGAGAGGCCCAGTTATCTCATCAATATTCTGCAGAACTGCAGCATCAGAAACTTTAGTCAAGTAATTGTAGTGATGCTGAAATATGCTGCTTCATCTCTTTTTATTAAGCTGATCAAACAGGAGATCTGTCAAGACAGCTATATCTAACTGTTTCGGTGTGAGCTAAGAGCATGACAGCGCTTCTTCCTTCTTTCTTTTTGTATAAAGGAAGCCACTCTGCTCACAAGGCCCTGTTTCATTTCTGTCTCTACTTGTTTGTTTTCTTCACGAAGCTTTTGTTTGATCCTCTGGGTTTCTGTTTGAAGAGGAGGTAACCTCGTGATGCTAATACGACTGTAAATATGAGGCCCACTGAGGTTTTCAGACAACACTAATGCACATCATGGACTGGTATTGGATTGGTCAGGACCATATGGCAAGGTGTCTGTTGAGTGCCAAGGGAAGCCTGTAAGTGACTGTATGAATTATGGAAAATTGTAAATGGTGTTAAGTATCATAGCTATTTAGGATGTGGTTAGTGCAGTCACTGCTCACCTGTTTTGCTGAGACGCTGGAAGCCTTAATGACTTTATTAGATTTCATTAATCATTCACTGGAAGCACAGACACTGATGACAAAAAGCTGTCATCTGTCTTCTCTCAATAAGACCACCTCTTCCACTGTCTGCACTTCACTCACTGAACTTAGATGTCATTACCACTAATACAACGCAACATGTTCTTTACTGTTGTTCCTCTTAATTGGAAGTTGCATTAAATGTAAATGAGTTGAATTGTATATGTCCTTAAGGACACAAAGGCAAGTTGTTGGGTTAGTATTATATGGGACCTTATGCGGAGAAAGCTAATGTGTTGTTTGATTTTAAAGCAACATTACATAGAAATTGGTATTTTTTGCATATTAACTCCCCCAGTTTCAGAGTGCAATACCACTGTGGTAAATATGGATGGCTGTACATGTGTAGTTGTTATGATCAAAGACTAGCAAGTCAACCACTTTACTAACAGTCAAACTTAAAGCAAGTCCAGTAACACAAGACATAGCAGCCAGCTAATATTACTTACTAGTCCAACAGCAAGAACCCCAGCTTGGCATCTGTGTAGCTACTGGATTTGATCCCTCTCTAATTTTCTCTTTTATCTTCCTCCGTCAATGTCCTCTTTGGTCTCTTCCCCTCTGTCATTATGTCCATAGAGGCTGCTTAGCCTGCTTACATTGCCCACTTACCCAGCTCCAATTCTGGCACTACACGGTCTCCGCTCCCCATCAGCATTCGCCCCATGCCCCTGACCTGAAAACCTTGTCTTCCCAGTTGTCCAAAAAGCCTGTGGTATAAACAATAAAACCCCCCTAGTGCTCTGAGCTCACAGTTCAGACAGCTACCAAAATGAGGTGGGAAAATGTAGCTAAAAGGGTAATGGAGTACGGCAATCTGCCATTGTTGACATTATTGGTCAAAGATGGCAATCCAAGAAAGCATCATTACAAAGTTTACTTGCTGAATATTACGATTATTTGCTAGAAATTAGTATGTGAGACAAAGTAACTCCAATTCAGCTAAGCAAATGGCTCGTTCTTCATTCATCAGTTAATGGCATGTGTGTCTGCAGAATAGCTGTTTATTTAAGCAAAGATTTTTTACAGTAGAAGATGATGCATTACAAGTCTTCCTGTCTCCTAAGTGGGTGATGTCTCTTCACCCCAAATCCAAACCTCGTTTGGAAGTGTTGTGAACGTCATTTGGATGGATGACAGCAGTTTGTGTTGTTCAGAAACTTATTTAAGTTTCAGTTCAGTCATTCTAGCTCTTCTTTGGTGAAACCAGACATATACCTATGTTGCCACAGTGTGTTGTAGGTCTCGAACAAAGTTCATTTTCTTCTCCTCTGTCTGTTTGAAAAATACCATTTTTATAATTGTCAGAATGTTCAGAGGATATGTTGCTTAAAAAATGAGCCCAATATTTACTTCAGTGACTGTGGAGTGAAAACACTCCCATTAGAGTCAGTAGACTTCAGACCTGCTGCTAAACCCGCATGACACAGTACAGACAGTGACTCTTCGATGTGGTGTCTCTTTTGTTAACTGCCTCTTTTTACCCCCTCTCCGACCCTGCCCCTCTGCTCATTAAGTGGTCCTATGTAATATGAAGTGCAGAGGGGAATTGATGGAGAGCATGGAAAACAATTATTGAAACGCACCTTAGGATTCATTATGGAATATGAGTATGCATAGAAAATTTAATGAAAATCCCCTCAGGATGGTAGTGCTCAGGTACTACGCCAGTCAAATTATCAAAGAAACAGAGTTTAGATAAAACCTAATTGTAAAGAACAAAATGGAATAGAATTGGTACAGATAAAGTATATACAAATATAGGAGCAGTTATTGATGGTGACTATCTGCATGAGGCAGTTTTAGTAAGCATTTGACTACCAGCATTTACATAGCACCAGTCTTTACATAAACACAGCCTGAGTTACATTGCTGCACCATTCACACCGACCAGTGACAACGTTACATCAAGTGACATCATAGCAACAAATTATTTGACTTTACCGGTTTTGATGATGTAACTTGTCTCATCCGACTTCTAGAACAGAAAATACTGTAACACACAGCCGTGGTGGAAGTAAAAAGATGAAAAACATATTTGACATTACACTCGATGATGTAACCTGAAACACTGACGTTGTCATGCCGTTTTGTTGAAGTAAACTGGTAACTAGTAATTTGAATATTCAAATGCAGAATTAGTGGAGACAAATATGACACACATTTACATGACCAGCTGATTAAAGCTCAGTCAGACTGCAGGCCTTTGTTTAGAGCAGATACTACAGCAACAAGGACCACAGCAATGCATTGCACATAATTTCATCATCAAAGCATTTTCCCACTGAGGAACCCTAAGTGAATGAGTGCTGAGCGAACAAACTCTCTTGATGCCGGACACTTCATATCACCAACAGTCACATTTCAGCACAGAAGCTGTGAGAACTGGGCAATAAAAATGAACTCATGTGCCTGACAGAAACGGTATTTGTCTATTCAGTGCTTGCTTGCTCTTCCAGTTAACTAGTCATTGTCAGAGAAAATGCCACGCTCAATAATGCATGCCTAATCTAAAAGACCATTGCCCTTTTGGTACCTGCTCTCATCTCAGCAGCAGAGATTAGAGCGGGGTGGTGCATCTTAACATGGCCAGAGCTGATATTTTACCAATCACTGGATCTCATTTCACCAGTTTGAAAGGAGTATCCGTCATTACCTTGACCTGAGGAAGATTTCTTGACCTGTTTAGTGTGCAGGCTTTACTAGCCTCTTTGGTGAGAGGTTTACTGGCACTTTGAGGTGCCGTCAAACTGCATGGTGGCAACTTGGAGTGAAACATAAATAATTCAAGGACAGTTAATTCACCTTGAGATTGCTCTCCATGGAGTTTGAGAATATAAAATGAAGTGTGGCTGCCCTCTCAGATTGTGATGGCTTCATTTTACACTTTGCCTCATTAAAGGCTGAGACTATGATAGTTCTCTTGCACACACATGTGTGGGTATGCAGCATTTGCAGCTGTATGCTGTATGTCAGTGGATTTATATTAAGGTATTGATCATAGTTGACACATCAGGCTCCAGTTGCTTTTATGGAGCATTGCACTGCATCTATTGGACCTCAGAGAGACCAGTAAAGGTTAATGAAAGTACAGTGTCCCATATATCTTAAAATCACGGCAAACACTTCCTGCACAGGCAAATAAGAAAGAGGAAACCATGCTCTATCCCCTAATAGGTCCCCTGGCATAACCCCTATGCTCAGCCTTTGCTGGTTTATGCTTTAGATTACCTTTCTAAATAATGCAAACTTCTGCTGCTGTAGTCAAAGAATACCTCCCATTTAGCAGCATGGAGTCCAGTATCACTGCCATTCAGATCAACTGTCACAGCTTGATGAGGATCGGCAGCATATCTGACCTTCTAATGATTGTCCTCCAGCTAAGGCCACAGCAGGACACTTGTGTAATTTCCTCTTTTATCCGGAAAGATGACAGGAGTGTCCACAGCTGGAGTGCTGTATGATTGGAAAGTAGATATGCTTACTCTGAGTTGGGTGGAACAGACTCTGACTTCCTCTCTCAGCTTCAGCGGGTGCTGACAGTGGATATTAAAATAAAAGTTTCAGATGTAACATTTAAAACTCCAGAACAATTTTGTCTCTGTTTTTGTTAGCCCCATTGGATTGGCAAGCTACTGAGGAGGTGATGCAAAGAAACACGGACGCACAGGGAAGCTCTAGCTCGCTATGATCTGTCTTGATCATTTGCTGGAGCGGGAATCAGCAGTAAACAACTGCAGACCTGCAGAGCTTTAAAGTCTCACTGCAGCGCTTGCAAATGGGGAGCAGAAATCTTTTGTGTCTCAGCAGTTTTATTCCATGTTGTACAACCCCCCCTCAAAAAAACCCCAACAACTCTAGAGTCAGTATTTATGAACTGCTTTTGATTCAGTTACAGTGGTGAAACAAAATAACATGCTCATTAGAGCTGTCAAACTGTCACTCTAATGGTACTTTGCCATTCTGTAATGTATTACTGGGTTAAAGCTGATATTTTAGGTGAAAATACGCCTGTATTATCAGCCTGAAATGAAAAGTGTGACTTTAGAAAGAGCCTTATGAATGTTAATCTATTATTTAAGTGGTATGCCCTCTCGTGATAATGGCATACAGGTGGTGAGAAATTAAAACAGTGGAGTAAAAGTGAAGTCCTGCTCCTCAATATACTTTATCCTTTTTTGAAAAGATAACTGGATGTATCACCATTAGTTAAAACTGCTACTAATACTGCTAAAACTGAAAAAAACTAAAATAATTTCAGAGATGTGTGTGCTTTACTGACTCCATTACAATGTATTTGTTTCCACAGTGGCATACCTGGGAAGAAATGTGGGACCATTGTCTTGTCAGCTGAGGAGCTGGGAAACTGCAGAGTAAGTCTGAACAGTTTTAACCAGTATATTTTCAAATTTGCATTATGGTAAATGTTTTGCAATGTTCACTGATCTAAGTTGAAAAGGCCCTTTAACAACGCCACATCAGAGTTTAATTGAACGCATTCACTGGAGCTGGTTTATTATTACGGCATGTCACTGTGAAATTGTATGTGACACACAGTAGAGGAATGCTGCACGTTGTTTAAGTCACGTTTAGCAATGTTCACACGCCTGCTGATGTGAAGCGGGATGTTTAATAGCCATGACTTCAGCGAGATATATTGTATCGTAACTGTCCCTCATTAAACCTGCAGGATACACCATGTCACTATGCAGTTGCGCTTGTCATTTAGAAACTGTGTACATAACGAATATGCTATGCGTTCCAATGGCTTTTTAATGAGCCTGCAAACATTCCAATCACTAAAACAGCCATTTCTTCTGATGTTTGCGTGTTAATCCATGCATCTGCATTAATAACCAGTGTCCACTAATGCCCATTGGCTTTCTCTTTGCACTGCCAAATGAAGACAGTAAATAATCACATTATACTGCTGCCAGTGGAGCAGAAGAAAGTAGATAGACTTATTGGCCAGAACAACTGGCCTCCCTCAGAGGCTATAAAGTAAGCCACTGAGCTGTAACTATTGTATAAATGTTTTATGATATCCTAATGAATGTAAGCATCTAATGATTCAAGGCTTTGTATCTTGCAGTCCTATATGTTGAGTAAAAAGCACCTGGTTTAGCAGTAATTGTGTCTGCCTTTGTGTTTTATCGTTTATTTCCTAACAAATAAACAGCCTCTGATGAATATGAGGCAGATAAGCGGTGCTGACAATAAAACCGCTATGATAACCATTTCTGATTTGGTCCTAGCTCGATTGAAGTGTCAGTGCTCACAGTCATGAAGGGCTGCTGTGATTCATCTGGTGGATCTGCCATGATAAGAGTTAGCATAATCAATGCAAAGCACCACTTCAAGAAGCGATTTTGTAATATAAATGCAAATGATCATCACTGGTACAAATGACCACTTCCTTTCTCCCAGACTGAATTAGAGAGACAAACTTGACGTGTCACTCTAGACCTGCCCTGTTTACACAGAATATGACACTGAATAGAAAATGCCTCAGGTTTGAGTCAAGAACAGGAAAAGGCTTAATGTAGTTAAACAATCTGATGACTTGCTGTCAGTCCCTCACCTGTGAATTATAGCAGTTTGGAATTGTTACCATCCATCTGGATGCTGTTTATTCTATAATCCACCTGTGGCCAATAAATGGATGCAACATGCCTCGCCTGTAGTAAACACTGCAACTCTTGTTTGGAGAAACTGAAACCAGCAGTGTGGGAGTTGACTGGGGAAGTTATGCAGGGACTGTTAACCGAGAGGCGGGTTGGCTCTCACCTTCGTGGAGGATTTGCCAGGTATCATTAAACAGAGCAACAGCCTCTGCATGGATCAAAGGGTTCCTCTTGGCTGTCGTTATCTCTGGCACATATGACATGCTGAGCGGCAGCAGGCTCTCCCTCAGATCCTCCTCACAGTCCAGCCGCAGCACTGGCTGATTTTAATTGCACAACACTTTACACATGACAGTACGAAACCGCAGAGAGATCCATTCTTTTACTCACAAACAAGTTCAATTACCATTGACTTTTTGGATTGTGTGATGTATTTCTCTCAAGTAAGTATTCTTCAGTTTGTTGTAGTTGTAAAATAATTAAGCTCTCTTACAGTTTTTATGATTCCATTTACTATTTTTTGTGCTGTAAAACTGTTCCTCACAATGCCAAAAAAACTCCTTCACCTGAGGCCTATACTCATAATAGACAGACACCTGAATGGAGGTTTAAAGTTTTTTTTCCTGAGGGGAATTGTGTTAATTTCTGATTCATACAATCCTCTGGGTCGTGAGTTTGCCAACTCATATACTGATATAACATGAATTTAAGAAGTATCTGCATTGTCTTTGTATTTCTTTGAAAGACCCGTTCCACTTTCTGAAAGTGACAAAGTGTACATTGCTCCGCCACTTACCTCATGCAGCGATATCTTGGTGGAGCAGAGAAATGGGAAGAAGGATGCAGACTACACTCTGTATTCCCCTGCTGCTCTTAAAGCTCAGCGGCTGAAATGAATGTTCTGCCTTTTTTCCCCACTTAATGAGAGAACGCTGCTAGGCACCAAAGTAGGTATGTGTTATCTGTGCCTAATGAAGGCTTAAGTCACCGTGCTGCCATGATAGTGTAATTGTAAAGGCCTTGTCAGGGCTGAGCAGGATGGTTACAGGATGTCTCTATTTTTAAGGGCTTTGGAAAACTGACCTAAACAAACTCCTCTAACATAAGTATTTGTTTTGCTTTTTTAAAATCCATAAAACGAGCCACAGTGGAAACTAGAACATTAGATGTTGTATGTGAAAAGCCATCAAGGGACAGCTTGACACACTTCCAGTACAAACTTCATACTGTAGTGGATGGCTCTTTAACTTGACTGATCCATTTCCAGCTAAGCAAATTGAAAGAAGACAGTCTTCCATTAACGTGCTCTCTACCTGTATTGTAGAAGCGGTAGAAACATAACTGAAAATGACAGTAAGGAGTGAAAATTGAAGCCTCGCTTCATTTAGCCGCAGATTGTTTTAATCAGCTCTTTACTTTACTTCATCCATAATGTTGATTGGAAGCATAAACTATGATTGGAAACAACAGTGATAATCACATTAGCTCTCCTTTCTGGGGAGAGTACTACAGGAGTTATTTTACTATATATTTAGTGACATCCATCTGTCTCTCAGCAATTGTTTCACTGATAGAGGCTTCTCTGTGTCTTGCACATGTCCAAGGGATAAAGTGATGGGATGCAGGGGTTAGGGAGAGGTTGGTCAGAGGCGAAGCGCACCACACTGATATGGGTCAAAGCAATCGATGCACCATGCTGATTCAGATCTAATAGCTGCAGTTCAAAACTTGGGAGACCTGGAGGTTAAAAACTCTCTTTCTTGAAGGCTCTGAATGTCTTCTGGTTTCTTACAGTTTAAAATATGATGATTAGACTCGACTTGCATATGCAGTATTCGGCAAGGCTAAAAAGACTCAGCTTTGAGAGAAAGACTGCTGGCTGTGGAGAACATTTTCCAGAATGTCTTCTGATGTGGACATTTAGCTGTCTACTCAGTGTCCACTGTGCAGCTTCATTATTCTACAATGCAGACTAATATCTGGAGAATATCAGGAGCCGAGAGCATTATGGTGCATGTTCATTGTCCTTGTAATAGCAGCGCACATTGAAATGGTGCCTAAATGAGTATAATTATGGTAATACCAGCCTTTCTAATGTATCATTAGCTGCACTCACACCCTCCACATCCTTTTTGTACACAGCCCTCCCTCCTCCATGTACAGGGGTTTTAGAATCAATTTCTATGTCTCTCCATGGTCTCTTATACTGTTACTATGATTATATTCAGCACAACAAGATATTTTCAATTTGATATCCCTTATCCCATCCTCTGGTGTTATGCAGGAGTTGCATAATAAAGAAATGGTAATGAATGCATTTGCAGGTTTTGAAAACTGGAGCCCACTGGCTGGTTTCACTCTGCTCTTATTAGGATTCAGTCAGCACTTTGCTTTTATTTGGTGCTTCAGTGCTTTTATATCTTGGCACACAGCATGTATAAACAAACGACAGGAGGCAAACAGAGGCAGGAGCATGGATTTACAGTATCCTTTACTTTTTTGTCTTTTCATTTCTCCGATTCTCTTGTTTTTTCCTCTATTGTAGGATTATGCCACGATGCAATTCTGTGCCACCAAACTGGATAAAAAGGACTTCTTTGGAAAGTCTGACCCCTTCATGGTCTTCTACAGAAGCAATGAGGATGGCACGTAAGTCTTTCTGCTTCTCAGTGGGTTTTTCATTTCAGCTTATCATGGGCAGGTAGGAGGGCGAAGACATCAAACAGGAAGGGATCCAAGGTCGAGAGAATTAGATTGAGATCCCCCTGAACTCAGCGGTATGAAGATAAATTCATGCAGATGCGATCTTGAAGCAAAGCGTATTGGGAAGTTTTTATGTGTCTTTTAGGATTTTAAATCCCTGTCGATTTGCATCTCCAGGTTCACCATCTGCCACAAGACTGAAGTAGTGAAGAACACACTGAACCCTGTGTGGCAGTCCTTCTCCATCCCTGTCAGAGCACTCTGTAACGGAGACTATGACAGGTAGGATGAATAATGATGTACAATAAAATGTTGTGCGCACTCACACTCACACATACTCAAAGAAGGAAAGGAAATCAAAGCCAAGCAGACTTTCAATATGCGGTGTAGATATTTTGAAATGACTTGGGTGTGTGTCAAATTTAGACACCATTGATTTTCTACCGTTATTTCATCTGCTACTGAAATAGAGAATTATTACAGGCCTATCTTTGACTACATGCTACTTTGCCTGGCTTTTCATTGATTTGCCCACAACCGGCAGGAGCATTTTCAGAGCCAATCAAGTTTCTGATTGGCTGCTCCAGTGGCATCTGAATTCTTTCAGAGCAAAGGGCCTCGCGGGACAACTGAGGAGCAGGAAGGGGTTTTGGCAGGAGAATAAAAAATAAGACAGAGAAAGAAAAGTGAGAGGGGAAGACAGAGTGGCTATACTCATCGTTCTATAGATGCTGACAGGTGGCTGGAACAACAGAGGAGCCCTGCTGTGTGTGTGTGTGTGTGTGTGCGTGTGTGTGTGTGTGTGTGTGCGCACATATGCATGAAAGTGTGTAGACCCAGACAGCCATGAGAGTGTGGAGAAGTCGTCAAAGAATATGTCAAACTTTGCCCTCTCCAACACGCTGGGTGTCAACAGAGGTTCTTCACTTGGATCGCCTCTCTGCTCACCTACCTGGAGAAGCTAATTGGGTCAGACAGATGGAGTAGATGCATGAAAGACGCTTGATTCCCTTTGAGGATTTTGATGGCAAGAGAAATCTACAGTGGTTTAGAGTCTGCCCTGTGTTTTGTGGGAAATCTGTACAGTTTGCTGTGTTGTGTCTGTTTTTTGAAGATGTATGCAGCAGAGGCAGTGCAATTATTCATTCATTCATTCATTCATTCACTGCTTCTCAGAAAATCAATTTTTATATTATGTTTAAAACACAATGGCTTTGCAGTAATTGCAGTTGGTCTGATTTTGACCCACAGTTTTTGAATGTTTGACTTAGGCATTTGTCAAACGCATAGCCATTTCTACTTGATAGATAATGCAGCTTTCACAGAATAAGCTACTATGCTTTTCCTTAAATAAAGTCTGTTTAATTTATAATTTCTATGGTCCACAAATTTTCCTCAATGGGCTTTACAGTCTGTACAGCATACGACACTCTATCCCTGTAGGCCTCGAGTCATATAAAGAAAAAAGGGCTTTAAACTCAATAGCTCATCCAGGCTGGACAGACGTAACAGAGCCTGTGTGCACAGAGTAGACAGAAATAATAATAATAAAATTACCCTATAGATTAAACTGTATAACAATATTTGGTGGCTAGATTGCAATGTACATAGAGAACATTGATCCAGGAAGACCTCCTACCACAAAGAGAGGGAAAAAGGACAAACCACTCATACACACAAGATGCAAAATACAAAGATACGATTCACAGGGTCTTGAATGATGTTTACCTCCTCATCACATCTTATGAGGCAGGCTTACGAATCTGTCAAATCTCTTGTAATTATATGACTTTAATATCAATCCGAAGGTAAAATCTCTCTCATTTCCATTTAAACGTTCCTGGGTGCAGGAACCACAACAGTGATCCAGACTAGTTCTCTGTATCATCACCTGTAGATTTGATCGTGTTGTAGGGCTGCTCATGACTCTGATCATTACTCTTGAGTAAATGACTTGAGGTAAATTTACGTTGACGGACACATCACTCAAGAATCGTGCACCACGCTGGCTTCAATTGTCAAAACACATCAATTTTATTTTTGCCGTTAGTTCTGCCACTCTGACTCTTGAATTCTGAATATCTGGTTGTGTTACAAGTTGTTCCAGAGTTTTAACACTGATTCACAGAACAGGGAGAGGAAATATGTTAGCTGCAGACAGAATGAGTTTAGGTCAGGATAACAGGGCAACCCTCCATTACCTTGCCTCCTCCTGGACCCACTGACACATGATTGACAGCGACTGATGGGAGGGTGCAAGCCACTGATCTTTCCATCAAACCAAGAAGAAGAGAGGAAGCACTCTCCTCGTTCTATCAGGCTTATTTATTTGGTTTTCTCGCCTTACAACTTATTTTGGGAACTTGCAAAATATGCTCCCTCCCGAGAGGTTAGGTTTCTATCTTTGGCCTGTGCAGGGAAATGCTTTACCCAAATTTTTGGCAACTATCATTCTGCTCTCTCTTCTGTAAGAAACACAAACTAACTAGTAAACAATTAATTAAAATCATTGATGGCGGTTTACCAACTCTAAAAAGATTTGTTTTGCTTTTTTGGATGCAAGACTGACAGAATCCACAAGACTGCTTTGTGGATTTGTGGTATCAGTCTTGGTTAAATGATTTGTCATTACAGACCAGCCTCAGCGTGCAGCGCAGTCTAGCCTCAAAGAGGTAACTCTTATTAGATCCCCAGAAGGATGTTTGTGTCTTTTGCATGCAAAACACACAGCAGCCACTCTTTGATTGATTTAATTCAGCCTTCACAACAATTAATGAGCTTTAATAACTTGGGTTTTTTGCTTGCACTTCAGAAATGCTTCCTCAAATCTCCTCAAGTTCCTCAAGGACATTTAGGTAGCAGCTCTCGCATTACACATATGCCCACACAAACAAACACTTTTCTGTCTCTTTGCATGTGTTGTACAGGACAATCAAAGTAGAGGTGTACGACTGGGACAGAGACGGGAGGTAATGAATATGCACACACAGACATTTATTTTATATAATTTATGACATCTTCAGCATGTCTTACTCATTCTGAGTTTCTCGTTTAAATCCCCATAGATTACATTTTCATCAGATTCACAATCTCTTCCCATTAACTGCTTGTAATTGTTTTTATTAACAATGGATCCCATCTGTGCATCAGTGCCTGTGGTGTCATTTTATCTTCTACCTGTTAAGGCTTTATCTGAAAGGACAGTATGTGATGCAGTTTTTGTGCCTCTTCTCCAGCCACGATTTCATCGGTGAATTCACCACCAGCTACAAAGAGCTCTGTCGAGGTCAGAGCCAGTTAAACATCTACGAGGTGAGTAGAGATAAAGACAGTCCATGCTGTTATCACCCTTTCTGTTTC
This sequence comes from Larimichthys crocea, assembly GCF_000972845.2. Classification (NCBI taxonomy): domain Eukaryota; kingdom Metazoa; phylum Chordata; class Actinopteri; family Sciaenidae; genus Larimichthys; species Larimichthys crocea. The sequence goes on from NC_040025.1 coordinate 17,341,321, forward strand.
CCCTCAGAGCACCTTTAGATTGTAGTCATTTTGACTAATACTTGAGCTCTGTTAAAAACCTTTTTGAAGATCACTGCACTGTGTCTAGATAATGGTTGTTTTAAATCTTGTGTTACTTTTTCCTGTTGTGGATCTGTTTTAACGACTTTAAAGTGGAATTCAGGTCACAAAATAAAAACCTGACCTCCTTTTTTATCTAATTCTGATGGTCTGAGTTCTGCAAGATCAGATATCTCTGCGTCCAACCCTATTAATGTGTCTCAAGTCAAGTGAAGCACAGTGAGCAAACTGTGGATAGGCAGAGCTATAAGCAACCTATCAATAAATGAAGTGTGGATGCACATTTGCTACAAAGGTTTTTTCTACTAGGGCACAAAAACAAACCTAAACTCCATTCCTCGGTACCACTGTGAGAAAACTAGTTCAATTTCTGAGCAAATTTAAGAGCCCTTTGGCTCAGCAAGGTCTTGTTATCTGAAGTTTAATGACTTCGGGGGGCTGTAGATGTTTGAGCCAGAATTGTGGTTGTTTGAGATTAACAGCTCCCCTCCTCTGTCTCTCCTCACCCTACAAGACATAAAGCATCTGAGAGGTTAAGAGTTGCAGCAGACCAGATGAGGAAGTGTGTTTCTGTGGTGAGAATACAAATGTGAACCCCAAAGAACTATGCTGCTTATTAGAGTTTTTTTGGATAATCCTTGAGGGTCAGAATGGGTATTACTGTTAGGCGCTGGGAGGCTTCTATTGGTCCTTACTCATTAAAACACTTGCCATGTTACATTAGCCTCTGAATTAGTCATGGAGGTACCTTAAGGAAAGAAGAGGGCTGGTGAAGAGAGTAGGAGGGAGAGGAAATGAGGTAGATGGGGATAGGTGAGGAGACACAGAGTGAGAAAGAGAAGACAGATTTAGTGAGTGGCATGCAGGGTTGCCCTTTCACACTGCTGACATGACAGAAGAAGGTGCATCCATTACCCTTCACCAAACCCTCTGTATTTTAATTAGAAACCGAAACACATCAATTTCCTCTCGCACTCTTTGCCAGGTCAGTGCCCTTGAATCAACTTTGAGATGTGTTTAAAAACTACATGAAGCCACTTTTTCCACAGTTGACAAATAACAAATTTGAATAGGTCACTGGCCTGCAGCGTCAGACTCTGATTCCTGTGTGCTCAACCTGACGTGCATGGGGCCTGCAAACATTCGCTTTGTAAGTTGAGGTGACAGCAGGCTAATGCTAACATAGGTTGGTGTAATTAAGGGTGATGTCTGTGTAATGTAATGTGAAGATGGCATGTGATGGCTGCAATGTTATGAGGCATTATCTGTGTTTGAGGAAGATGGAGCCTCTAGAGAGGAGGAGAAAGGAAGAGAGTGGGATACCTTTTATTTTATTACTGTATACAACACAGCATCCTCTAGACTTGTGCTTTATGTCTGTGTGTAGACCATATATTGGACCTTGATGGCTCACTGCTGTGGCACACGTGTTTTTGGCTGTAAGCTCCAAATGTAAATGTAAAATTCAGGGAATGTAATCGCTCATCATGAGCCCTGTATATGTGCATTTTCACAGATTACACATTATTCTTCTCCAGTGAATTTGCACACCATATATCTTGGTCTCTGTGTGGTTATCATTTTATTACAAGTAAATATATGGGACAGAGACATATGTTCCACCATTGTTAATGTGCATGTAAGACGCAGTGTAGGTATAAAAATCCCCTTGAATAATCTGTATCTTGCTGCGAGGCATGATCAATGCTATCTCGTTCTCAACTACTGCAGTTATTGGATTCAGTCCCTATGCTCCATTACCCTTACGGACACGGAGTAGGAGGACAAAGATGTTTTTATTACTTGCCCAAGGGTGGATAAAAAGAATTGTGCTGCAAGTTTACATTATCGTTATCCGTCTTTTCTATTCTGCCTTCATACCAGGTGGTGAATGCCAAGAAGAAAATAAAGAAGAAGAGATACATCAACTCTGGGACGGTGAGTCTTAGCTCTAAGATAAGGCAATCCCTCGTGATGCATTCTCCCCCCTGCCCTCCTTTGCTTTTGCATTCACCAGGAAGTTTCCTCTAAGTGGATTGCATGAGGCAGTTCAGCTCTGTTAAATGTTTTTGTTCCATTTCCAGTCTCTGAGCTTATGATTCAGTCAGTGAATTTAAGTAAATGGGCAAAATATTTGTGTGACCTCAAACTGGGTGAATAACCAAGTCAATGATAATGCATAAAGAGACTCTTGTCTGTGTCCTGTTAATGAAGAGTAGTGATGAATGTTTATAAATGAGCCACAGCTTTGTTACCGCCTGAGTGCTTTTGCTGCTCGCTGCTCTTACTTGGCTTGACTCTGTAATTAAAATCTCTGCCTAGTTATCCATCACACTGATCATTTATCAGCCACAACGATGCTTAGGCACGACAATCATTCTGCATGAATGTAATTTTTCGGGTGCTTAGCTCAGAGGTCAGTGTTAATGTGTAAATTGGTAGATTTGCTTTTCTTAATTAACAAGCATGAGATCATCTATTTGGACCTTTTTTTTCTCTCAGGTGTCCTTGTTGTCATTCAGTGTGGAGTCGGAGCACACCTTCCTGGATTACATCAAAGGAGGGTGAGTCTGACACATATGTTGTTGCTGTTTATATGAATACACAGCATATATTTTCATATTACCTTCGTGACAGGCTCCTTATGGCAGTAATACACTCTGACAGCATATAATTTAAGTCCTCCACCGCTCAAAAAATGTGTTTGTGTGTTTGAATGTATTTCTTCACTTGGATGTTTGAGCTTCACTGTGCATAATGATGATTCTGAAGACTGCTGAAGGGAAAGTTTGTCTTTACTCAACTTAAACTCAAGGTGTGCATGTAGGGTTTGTGACATCATAACTAGTCTGGAAGTCAGTTTTTAACTGACTAGTTCAGTTACAAACTGAACTTTGCTTCAGTTACAAACTGAACTAGTCGGTTACTTACAGTTAACTTACAGAAGAGTGATGTGGAATGATCAGATTTTGAGTGGCATCTTGTTGTTGAACGACAACAATTAAAAAAATATTAACTTGTTCATAAATTTGATTTTTAAATATATTGAGAAGGAGAAAATGTGATTATTAAAACTGGAAGATCCATATCAGAAACAAATTATTATTCCGAGCAGAGCATTTTATATGTCTTAAAACATGTCTGAGGAGATCTTTACCTTTATATGTCAGCTTTATTACGTGACACACAGCTCTGACATTCTGTGTGAAATGTTGGGCACAGACTGTACAACCTCTGGCCTCCTGTAAAGGATACATTTAACTACTGACTTGGCTCATGTGCTTGTTGTATCATATGTGGTTCATTAAAACCACAACGTTTCAAACTGAAACAGACCAAAAAGGATTGATCACATGTTGAAGTGTGCACAGAATAGGTTCTTTGGGGCGATCCTTTATGCCATGTTCATGTCCTACTTGTAAACTAGCAAATATAGAAACTTGTAAATAGCTTTAATGTCAACATATAAGTCAGAATGATGACTGGGAAACTGGTACTGGAATGAAAAGTGCGGATACATTCCAAAATATGGAAGACTCATGTTAGCCAGACATTGAATGTGATTAAATCCAACTTGTATGGACTTGTATGACTTAGTGTCATTATCATTGTCATCCACAGTTTTAATTCTCACATGACAAACTGTGTAGTGGAGCAATCATTTTGATGATATAAACGTTCGCAATTTGTTAACATGGAAATTTTTCCCATCTCTACCATCCATCCATCTATTCCATATGACGGTAATGTAGCATTAAACCGTTCAGGTGTGATGATGGATGTTTTCATCTCATTGCTAGCATAGACATCATAAAACAACAGCCTGCGTAAAGCTAAAGTAACATTTCAGCATGCCTGACAAACACAACACTTAGTGTTGAGTTAATGTGCTGTTACAACAAAGGAAACAACAACAACAACGCCTGTTGTCACACGCATCAGCACTTCATCTGCACTCCCCGTAGAAATAGAAATATTGCCTGATATTTTAGCTATTAGTGTTTTTTGTCAAAGATGTCAGGGATCTTTGTTTTATAAGTCATTTCAGTTTATTGTCTGCCTCTGAACTGTCTAATGCCGTATCATAAAAAAAGAAAAACAAACAAACAAACAAAAAAGAGCACAACAAGGTCATGTTAGCCAGTGTGGTCAACTAAAACTCTACTGGAATAAATTGCATACAGTAAGTGGAGGCAGTAAGAGGCAAAAAAACAAAACAAAACAAAAAAAAACACATATTACTGCGCTCTCATTGTAGTTTCACTTTACACCGATGAAGTATTAGATAATCAGTCAATAGTGGGAGTTACCTAGTTTGCTAAAACCTGCTGCAGCAATACAAACAACATTAGTGAGTGTTGTGGGCATTGTAAACTTGTCATTGCTGTGACTAATACATGGAAATAAGGTGGAAAATGAGTGCTGGGAGATTTAATACAGTAGATTTAAATGCATGGCTTTTGCTCCCCTGCTGCCCATTGCAGTACAACGCACCCATCCACTTTTATTTCACTGTTCACTGTGGCCCCAAAGCAGGCGATCCTGTCCCTGTCCACAACTACAGTATAAAGGAATATGAATGACTATGATAAAATATGGAGAAGATGTGAGAGCTTAATTAAGGGTGGACAACCTGTCACATATGGAAATGTTTCTCAGTGGATCAGTGGCTGCCCTGGTTTTAGTTTTCTACTGATGGCTGAGTGTCCCAGATCTGTCCTGTGGGTCTCTCTGCAGCTCACACAAACGGACACACATACTGTATGCACTCACACACCCACTTCATGTAACTGTGTTCTCCTCCTTACCTTTATTACCTGCTCGCCTCTGATCTGATTTGTCCTTGAGACACTGTAGAGAACTGCCAGGAGAAGGACAATAGACAAACAAAACTGGCTTATACACTGTGGGTTCATTAATGTTCTGCATTTAGATACATATTTCAGTTTATGGGGGTGCCTCTTAACATCATTTCATATTCACTAAAACCCAGATAAACACTCCAAGATCTGAGTAACCTAAATATGAACACTGGGATTTGCTGATGCCGTGACATGTACTCTGCCCTACTCTTCTTGCTTTAGGTGCAGATATATTTCTGCATGACATTTAGAAGGAAGAAGCAAAGAAGCAAGAGATAATAGACATTCTCAAATGTGTGGGATATTAGAGATTTTTAGTGGCATGATAAATATCTGCAATCATTTTGGCTAGACATTAGATAAGCTAAGCTAAGATAAACAATGAGTCTAAGTTGTCTGCAAAAGTCCACATCCTGCCTTTTTATTGAATTTCGCTTTTATTGGATTTTGCACTGGATGTTGAAAATCTACATTTACAGCTATCTGCTTCCCGCATAAGTATTGAGTACTGTGAAAGATTTGCTTTATTTTATATGCACAATACACCAAATCCAGCACTCCACAAAAAACTTAAATCGTAAATGTTTGTTTCTATTATATTAGAATATATCACTGTTCACCATCAACATGTTTTTATCCATCATGTTAAATAAAAAGTGATAATATTCATGAAACTGTTTCAAACACAAATGAGAGAGATAGATTTCCCCATTAATTAGTGTGACCTCTGTGTTATATGGGTAAAAGCATTATGTAGAGTGGTACGTGTTGATGTTAATGATGTTAAAAGCTATTTTGTATGGTTTCAGTGTCATACTTGGGATGGGTGCTGATGACAAAGACTATTACGTTAAAAACAGCCATCGTGGTTTCAAAACATCTTTTTTGTAAATATTTTCTCATGGTCTTTTAAATTATCTTGAAAGCCTCTGTGTCTGCTGTTGTCATTGTGTCTCTGATGTTTTCTTTAAGAAGCACTCTTAATAATAGAAGTCCTCGTGTATTAAAATGCTCAAAAGGAGCTGCAGCGATAAGAATAGTCTGGTAGATACCATCAAATACATGATATTTATACGAGATACAGAATCGGTTAATAATAAAAGTCTTAATATCCAAGTCTCTATGTACTGTAAGTCAAGGCTCTCTCTATCTCTGCCTTTGTGTTTTTATGTTTTGAAAGGGGCTCTTATCATTTTACTATAAGTTGTCTCTTGATTTTGTCTCTTCTTTGTAGAATATAAACCAACTAAGATGTATTTTTATGGCCATTAGACTGTGCTGTCAAAATGCATTTCAGAATTGAATGTAAATATTTCACATGTAATATAGCCAATATGTGGCTGTTAAGAAGAGTGAATCACTTCCTTCTCTGCTGTACTTCTAAGCTGTGTTCCTGTTTTTCAGTGATACTTTAGTCTATGAAACTGTCTCAGTTGCGTCTGGTATTTGAGCCTGGTTGTGAAAAACAATATGAAAATATTAGATGACGTTAGAGGAAACTGACAAATCAACATTGCAACCCAGGAATATAGAGAATATGACTGTTGATTCAAAGCTACAAGTTCACTTAGCAGTTAATAAGAACAGAAATAGATACAGTACAGTAGTAGTAGTATATCAGATCTTCAAGATCAATTCATTCGAGGCAAGATTCAAGGCTACATCTAAAAAAGCTCCACGCTTGTCTGGCTCACTATCTTCCACTGTGTAACTGTAGCATATGTGTGCTATTTTGATAGTTACTTTTTTAGATGTCTACATAGTATATGAACTTAAATGTTGGGAATTATACACTTAAGTGTTTCAACAGAGCAATAGTAGAGTATTAGTAGTAGTATAGAGTATTATAATTATTTAATACAGTAATTAAAGTGTTGTTTGTGTAATATATAATCATCTACCAAATATGTGTAACACCAATGTGTATTTACTGTAGATTCTTTTGTAGATGTATTGCCTAGTTTGATTTGAGCCACCTCTCCTAAAAACTATATGTGTCACAGTCCAGTTCTCTTTTTTTCGTATCTGAGCTGAAAGATTGAATCATATCATTGAATATGCAAATATTGTAACTGATTTATGAGTGTGTGGTTCAACCTCCTTTTTTTTGTGTCTAAAGGGAGCACCGTCTATAACACCATCTCTGGGATGTTGTATGTATAGTATTTTTTAGATAAACAAGCCTATTACTATTTTAAGATATTATTTGTCCATTAGTTCCCCATGATCTATTTGAGCGATGGTAGCTAAGAGAAGGTATAATTTCACTATGCCAAATCTCCACAATCATAAATAACCTGATTTATTAAGTAAGAAAAACAAACAAACAAACAAACAAAAAGATTGAATCTGCTTGGAGCAGATTGCATGACAGACTGATGAGGAAAATAAACAAGATTACTAGGACTGGCAGTGGAGAGATAAAATAATGAGCATGCTGCTTATCCATGATGGGTAAGATTAACTGTATCCATGAAATACCAGACTTATAGTGTTTAACTGAAAATAGTTTGGGAAAAGTATTTGCAGTTTTGGTCAATTAAACTGGAAAACCTTTAGGCAAACTTTGAAGTCTTATCAGTCTTTATAGTTAGAGCGTATTCTCCACTGAACATTCATCAAGTTAGGTCCCATAATAACTGTTAGTGTCTCTAAGGGGCTTCACAACACCCACATTATGAAAATTAAGCACACCATAACCTTAACCCTTCAACTGAGGATGGGAAAAACTCACAGAACCTCATTAGAAACAAAAATACTCTCCCCGCTGGGACGTTCAGACATGCAGTGGGTGCTGAGAATGAGCCAATGAGGATTAAATGTATGTATTGACTAATTATAAGTGTTTTAATTGGCTGGATAGCATTTGAGGAAACAAGCAGGTAATTACCAGGAGAGAAAAATAAGATGTTAGATGACAAAATATTCACAGGTATTGCTCATTTCTAACAATGAGTCATACAAAAACATTCTTACTGTAATGCATCATTTCATTATGTCCTAATCTCATACTGACATCTTTGTCAAATAGAAATTGCAGAATATTTTTGAATCAGATTCAAATTTGATTGTAGTTTTGTTCAGATTTTATGCATCCACATCCGCAGTGACAAAATTTGCAATTTATGAGTTCTGCCACAGAGCACAGCCAGTGTTTGTCCAATGGATCGCTTAGTTTTGATTTGGCAGCTGTACTTCTGCAGCACGGTGACAGAGATGACTTTTCTTCATCTCATACAAAAATGTATAAAAAGCAGCTGGAAATAAAAGAAGCCGAACCTGAATGCCTGCCAACCCTGCCATTCAGAGAGATGATGAGAAATATGAGCTGAAGCCTGCATGAGGCTGTTTGAATTTGACCTAGATTTGATATTTTAGATTTCTACTATTGATTCCTTTCACATGTATTTACTTTACTGCTCCCTTTCTAACAGGTGATAACTAACATGATGCATTTTAGATGATTTTTTGCTGCACAGGGTAAAAATTTTCTTCTCCAGACACACCATCACATCCTGGCTGCTTTTTCACGAACTGGTTTATCAGAAATATTCATTAATGTTCAGCTGGAGCAGAGATATCGTCAAATAGAGGTAATTAAAGTCCAAAAAACCACATACTGTGCTTGATTGTGAGAGGCTAATGAAAGATTTATATTCTTTTCATCACACGTTGAAGTGTTTCTATTTAAATTAAATCTGCAGTGAGATCAGCTGTGTAATAGCTTGTGTGGAGCCTCTATTGTGTGGAGATCTTATTAAGATTTAATAGTTTCATCCCCAAATATCCTGTTGTTCTGATATTAGAGAAACTGACACTTTTTTTTCATTTAATTTTCTTAGTGGTTGCCCTGCAGAATGGCTTTTTTTTTTTTTTTAACACAGGAGTAGACCGTTTTCTTTTCTTTGTCTTTTTCTTTTACTGCCTTTGGTATTGACTGATTCTTGAAAACAGGGAGACATTTCTCAGCTGTGACAGTGATTCTTCTGCCAGGTTATATTTTACTGCGAACACAATGGTTTGTAATTTGTTCACCTTGCACAAATAACCGGAAAGAGGTGGCATTAGAAGATTTAAATTACTGGGTGCTGGACTGCTAAGGATTGTGCTGCTTTAGTGTTTCAATGTCGGTCCTGTTCATGTTGAGTTCACAGGGAAGCAGAGGCAGAACACTTCACTTTGAATTCATGTATGACACAATCTAGGGAAATCTCTACAACTAGAGACTGTCAAGACAGTTTTCTACAATCTGAATCTTGCCACTCTCGACCTCCCTGACCTTTCTTTTCCTTTTTCTTTTACTGCCACATACCAAATATCCAAGTTTAATAATGTAATTTCGGCTGGGGACGAGGGATCATGTCCCCCTCACTTTTCAAAGTCTCACTTCCTCACATTTATAGTTTCAGTATAGATTTCCATATTAAAATCTCTCGGAACATTATTCTTTTACTGTGCAAGCTGCCCTACTTTAGTGGTTGGTGGTGGTTGTCTAAAGGCAAAGAATTACTTTCAACATATCTACCCACTGTTTTTGTTTGCAGTTAAAATAATTTAATCTGTTGTAATTTTGGGCCACAGTTAATGTTCCCTTGAAAAGGTGCTAGAACTGAACATCAGTCAAAGATAAGTCAGTAAAGCAAAGAGTTATGTTTACTAAAAATGAATCACTAAAGAAGTGAAGTGAACAAAAAATGACTTTAAGTATTATAGAGAATTGATAATGAGGTGGCTATTATTATTATTATTCTTATACTGTATATTTTAAAAAATTCCAGTATATTGTCTTCATTAAAGCGACACTCTTGTGTATACCTACCTGCCTGCATGTAATTATAGGAGAAAAGTACTGTTCCAATCTGCTCGTGATATTGCATTGGACAGTTTCCAGCACATACAGATTGTAGGTGTACCATAGCTGTGTTCTTTGTTTTACATTATATACAGCATCCCACCCAACGCAGATTGCTGAGAGTGCAGGGATTTCACATCACAAGTCTCCTGCCATATGGTGTTTGTCTAACTGGAAGGGGAAAGTCAATACGACACTGATATGTTTGTACCTATTTTAAACTATTGCAGCGATTCAAGGTGATACAGACTGGTTGAGAAGCTGTCATTTTAGCTGAGAACAATACAGGGGGAAGAGAACACGCTGAGCGAGTTAGTGATGATATGAAAGGACAGAGTGAAGCCCACTGGGAATTGTTGGACTTCCTGTTCTGAAAAGTTTGTACTGAGTCAGGTTGGAAAAGGCCATTTAAAGGCTGGTGTCAGATTTATGAACTCCTGATCAAATGTAGGAAATCGTGTTGGTACATCAATTTGGCCACAGAGCAATACATCACTCAAGGAAGAATCTAAAAAAAGAAAGATGACTGAAGGATTACCTGTTCTCAAGGACTGTAGATGTGAGGATTGGAACAATATAAATAGTAACAGACCATCCACCAGCTAGTGGTCCTCTGCAAGAAAACCTACAAAACAGACAGTACTGCACCATCAGTCAACATCAATCTGTATTGATTTTTTTTTGTCTCAAAATAATTTGTGAGCTCAGCTCTTAAACAAATCCCCACTGTGCATCACTAGTAAAAGTACTGCACGCATACTGTATGTGTGATGGGCAATAACTCTTCCTGCAGCAAGCTACAGACAGACAGCAGCAAATACTGACTCCCAGAGGACTGTGTGTCCATGGTCTGTTGTGTTGGCCGGCTCATTTCACAGTACTTTTCTCTAATAGAAAAGGACACAACTGATTTCTGCACCTGCTCATTGAGTGAATCCTTGTGGAAAACTGCTGTATGGAGTAGGATAAATGGATAGAAGGATGGATATTACATGCCTTACTCTAACCCCAGTCCAAACCCTAGTCCTAAAAGGGAAACAAGGGATATCTACCTTGAGTACAGTGCAGCTGTTATATATTGTACATTTATTACTGAGCCCAAAGACAGCCCTATCACCAGGCAAGCACACTGATATTGATGTCTCGTGAAAAGGAGCTGCAAAAGCAGTTACTCTATGGTTAAGATTAGGGAAATATTGTGGTTATGGCAAATAAACTACAGTTACGGTATTTCAGTCAGAACAATCACGTAAGGGTTTTAACTATGAATAGATTAATAGATGTGATTATAAAATTACTTCTGTGCGTGTCTGAACTACCACAAGGCTTTTTGTTTAGGCCACTAAAACTTTTAGGTTTTAGGTCATTTAATAGGAAGGAAGACATTGGTTGCAGTTATGCTACTTCCTGCAGTGTAATTAAATTGGGGGATTGTCCAATATGGATGTAGTTCATAGAATACTGGGCTAAAAATGTTTAATAACTTTACCAGAAAATCACCAGACACAAACTACATTTTCTGATACTAACTGACCCTATTAAAGCTCCTAAACTGATCAGACTGCTGGGGAAATCCATCAGGGTTTGTGATGATGTTACACAAGGGAACTGTAAGATGTTCTTCTGCTGGATTATGGAGTTTAAGCGTCAACTAATGATTATTTTACTGTCAATTAAACTGTTCATTATTTATATGTTTAATAAATGAAGAACTGGTGACAAATTCTCATGAAGATTTTACAGTGCCCAGGTTGAAAACCCAAAGATATCTGGCAAAATGTCTGGCAAATTTGAGAACCTGGGGTCAGAAATTTTAACATGATAAATAAATGAATATCACAATTATTGTTGATGAATTGACAATATTGCTGTTTTTTGGTATTGGTTATATTGTTGAATCTTGTGATACTAAGTGTTTATTTATAGGATTTATAGGTTGTTGTTGGCCGTCAATGCTATAAATGTGACACTAGTGATGGAATTTTTTGTAGGGACTTTCACTTACTGCAGAGTTTAGCAGCTACAATCTGAGGATGAACTTCCAGGTAATGTTCTGATGGCCTAATTGGCAGTTTGACTGACAGTTTTTACTGTCCTGCACTTTGCATTAACTCTAACCCACCACCTCACTCAAGCCAAACATTCAAAACTAACCACAGAAATCAGCACAGACTTTCAAATTCAGCCAGTGTGCCATTGTAACAATCCCCCCTTTGTCAGCTGAGTGGTCCAGCTCAATGCTGATTAATTAGCTGCGGTCAGAGTCTCCCCAGGAGGAAGGGGCCATTATCTCCAATGCTATGCTTGTGGGAATTTCTGAATGGAGGTGAAGTCAAGAAAGGCAATCAGTGTTAATCACAATAAAAGAGCACACACTTTGATCTAAGGTTCCCTTGCCTTCACTCTTCTTCTATCTCTCTGGGGAATGACGCAAATCCAGCAGAGACTTGTTAGGCCAAGTTTAGTTTCTTTTCAAGGTTTTGCCTATCATTACAGGCTCATGAATAAAAAATACGCAGCAGTTTTTGGACATTTTGTGAGACTGCTTTTTCAGATTGATACAGTGAATGGAAGACCTCACATTTTCCTTTGACCATAAAATAGTGACCAAGTGGAACAAAGACAGTAATCAATGATAAATATTATAATGGTGACAATAATGACCAGATGCACAGTATACAGGGTTGTGTAATGTTTGCAGGGTTGTGTAATGTTCATCTATCTTTAAAAAGATAGATGAACATGATGAGGAAATGTTCTTTTTAAAGCTTTTGCGCCCCGTTAATAATAATAATACTTTTCCTCTGTGTGTGAAATCATTAAGCCAGCTGCAGCGACTCATTATGTGTTTGTGGAGATCATGTGAGAAATTATTATGCCTTCATGAGTTTTTCTCAGTTACTGTTGGATGTGTTTGTGGTTTTCAGTTTGCCGTTGTGCCGTTAAATCTTTAAATACAGCATTATATTTGAAGATCATATCTGTTCTTTGGATGCTTTTTGACCATAAGCAAATGTTGCATATAGTTGAATAATAAAAACCTGATTAGATCCCATGTTGCACAGACCATAAAAGCATATTATCAACAGTGTTGTGGGTTTCGTTTCATCACACCTCCTCTCAGATGAGAGGTAGAGCAGAGAGCGAAACCGTGAAACAGTGAAACCTGGGAGAGCCTTGTTAACAGCATCCTTTCCCCTTTTCATCTGTTTCAGGACTCAGATTCACTTCACAGTGGCCATTGATTTCACCGCATCAAATGGTGAGTGTTTTGACCACCCTGTTAGGCTTTCATTTCCGTCCTCTGATATTTGACTGTGACATTTTCCATGAATCAAAGATGGGGTTGAAGTTTTCTCCCTGTTTGTAGCAAACTTTTTTTTACTGACGTGTTCCAATTCATAATGTCACTGTAACCTCAAAAACACTTTATCCAGTAGTGCTAATAACACAGGCAGTCACAATGAGCCTCACCTCTGATTCTGAACATCCAATTAAGTGTTGGCTCGCTCACATTTCTCTGGTTGCAACTGTCAGTTTGGCCTTGGCCTCATGGTTTGCATCACTGACTCTGACTCCTCTTGTCTTGAAAGGAAATCCATCCCAGTCCACTTCACTGCACTACATGAACCCATACCAGATGAATGCCTATGCCATGGCCCTGAAGGCTGTGGGAGAGATCATCCAAGACTACGACAGTGATAAGATGTTCCCTGCACTGGGATTCGGTGCTAAGCTGCCCCCTGATGGGAGGGTCTCTCATGAGTTCCCTCTGGTGAGTAAATAATGTCATCCATCATCAGAATTTTTCATAAAAGTTAATCTGGCTATGTGAAAATGATTTTAGCCCTCCCATAGGAGTTTATCTTTGAGTATGTGTACTCTTTTCTCTTTTCATGCTCTCTTTCCCATGTATGGATAAGCATGTTTTCATATGCAATATGGATGTGTGCATTTTGAAATGAATGCTGCTACACCTCTGACATGCATAATTCAGAATGAATTTCATTTACCTTTTATAGTGCAAATTAGGTTCTGTAAGGCTGAAGGATTCTTAAATCAATTTGGCTTCTCTCAGCCAGCTAATGTGCTCTGGTTGCTGCATAGTACGGCCTAATGAGGAGTCTGTCTACAGGGTAACGTGTGCATCACTCCATGTTTCCATTAAAATTTGCAAATTAAGATTCATCTCACCATATAATTGAAGCCTGATTCTTTTCATGCTCTAGTCTTGTAAGTGATTTGAAAAGTAAAGTTACAATCCTGACTGAAATATTTGTTTGGTTAAAAATGTGCCTTGTAGCTAAGGAAGATAAGCTCTGAAGCTGAAGTTTGACGAGCACATCTCCAAAAACAAAGAGTGTTTTCAGAATATCATTCAGCCTTTAAGCAACTCCACACTCCATCTTTTATGGTGCTAAACATCTATGGTTTAAATCTGATGAACTTGCACACCTATGATCACAGCTGGATATGCTCAGGTGTGGTCCGCTGTTATTGAGAACTGCACTCGATGTGGAACGAGCATGTATTTAATACTAGTTGTGTATCTTTTTCATCTCTGTTCATCCAGGACAGAAACCTAGAAGTGTGTTCAGCCAAACTTCAAAGCTGTCTCATTGACATCCTGTTTGTTGTCTAACACATTTAGATACAGAAAATAGATGTTGGATGGATTTTAAACACGCTTTTGGCTAACTAACATTTCAGCTAACAAGATACAACCCAAGGGTAGCTTCTCCCCTTTGCTTCTAGGAGGTGCTTTGACTTACTGTGCACTTTACTGTGTGTGCATTCCTTTCATCTGGCAGTCATCTATATTTGTCTTTTTCCAAGTCTCCCCAATGCATGATGGTATTTTTCTTTTAGTCAGTGAGCATCAATTGTACATTACCTTTTTTTAGATACATTGTGGGATCATTTGAGGATAAAATAGTTCTCACTAGACCAGTGGTTCTTAACCTTGTTGGAGGTACTGAACCCCACCAGTTTCATATGCTCGTTCACTGAACCCTTCTTTAGTAAAAAATAAAATATGATTTTTTTACTGGTGCACAAAATGAACCGTGCATTAACATCACCTTGTTCAAATAACAAAACCAACACAGTGCATGAACTCACAACAACTTACCTCAGTGTGACTTCTGCTGTTGCCTTTGAGAGACCAGTTCAGATATGCGTGGCTTCACCTTGGCAAGTGCCAGTCTCATGTCATTTTCACAGCAAAGTCTGTTCCTTTTCTTAGTTTTTATGTCCAGCATCCTCGAAAACGATTGCTCACAAAGATATGTTGTAACAAATGGTATAAAAAATTCCAGGGCGGAGGCTCCACCGAACCCCTGAGACCGACTCACCGAACCCCTAGGGTTCGATTGAACCCAGGTTAAGAACTACTGCACTAGACACTGAGAAAACTTAAAAACTATTCTTATGTCAGGTCTTATTGTATTCCAATATTCTAATAATAAATCTAAAATTATGTGTGTATATTGTTTGTTTCTGTACTATTCATGTTTTGCTTTTGTTTTTCTCAGAATGGCAACATCGAGAACCCGTACTGTAATGGCATGGAGGGGATCCTCGAAGCTTACCATCAAAGCCTTAAGACGGTTCAACTGTATGGACCCACCAACTTTGCACCTGTTGTTAATCATGTGGCAAGGTACAAGCACAAACACTTGTCCCAGAGAACAGCTGTCCTTTGTGTGAAAGTCAGTCTGTGAATAAACATCAGTTGGAGATACAGAGCCATCAGAGTTGTTAAGACAATGAGTGATGGTTTCTCTATAAGTTGAGCAAAAATAAGAGGAGGGGCACCTGGTAGAGCAAGCCCAATGTACAGCTGTCCAGGGTTTAATTCTGATCCTTTGCTATATGTCATCCCCCATCTCTCTCTCCCTACCTTCCTGTCACTATCTAAAGCTATCACTATCGAAAATAAAGGTTAAAAGCAAAAACCTCAGCTGCCAGGCTGAGATGAATAGAAACAGTAGGTGTATGCAGTGCAGCTTTTTTAAAAAACTCTGGTGTGGTGGGAGTTTTAAGGTAAGGTGATGAGGACTGGCAGGAGATTCATTATGTAGCCTTTCAGCCATTTGCTCATGAGCTACATGAATTTTACTGTGAATGTGGCATCACATACTTTAATTCAACATTACAATTCATTCACACATTCTGTCATTGAAAGTGGGTGTAAAATAATAATAAGGCACAGGTGTATGCTGTTTCAGCCCCGACCTTCAATACTGGACTCTCAGACTCAAGCTGGGACTGAGTTCTCAGTAACAATGACTGGCTTGGACTTGAATATTATTAATTCACTTGGACACTATCAGGGGGCACACAGAAGGATTCTAGACAAGTATATGGTGGTACAATCAATGTCTAGGCGAATGTACAAAATCGTTGGGCAAGAATCGTGGTCAAAAAACAGACACAAGGTCAAATAATCAGGTCAATCAAAACTAAATGCGAGATAAAGAAACGCTGGAACACTGTACAAGAGAAGGCAAGCTGGCGACAAACAAAAGGAGCACAGAGACTAAATACAGATGGAAAAGGGGAGGGGAAACACAATCAGGAAACACATTGAGGGAGGCAGGTAATCAGGTAGCAGGGATGACACACAGGGGAAGGCAGAGACAGACAAGACAGGTGAGACATAACTGAAAACATGATTTATCAAGACATGACAGACACTCGTTCATTGTTCGTTAACTTTATGGTACATTAACACTTAATTTTAACCCTCTAAGCATTCATAAGCATTATATAAACATTTAATCAATGGTTAACTACTGTAATGTAATTATAAGCTGATATGAGACATCATTACAGAATTGAGGACATATTTATCAATGTTCAATCAATCAAGTTTTTTTATCAAGAATTTTCACCTCTGTCATGAAGACATTAATTACCTTTTTATACACTAATCTCCCCTCATGGGTGTCCACAGGAGGACTTATTGTATAGTCTTGAAAAATAAATAAACCACACTTACTGTATATCAGCCTAATTGGAGATGTTACACACCATGAAAACTTGTCTTACAGTAAACACAGGTCTCCAATTAAGCATTTATAATGTAATTTTGAAGGTTCTGTTCCTGTTAATTGTGTTCATTTGACTGATGGCTAGAACAAAAAATATCCCTCCACAAAAAAGAAGAGCAAACACCTCTACCCACGGACACAAGAATAAGAAAAAAGTCCCCTTTAGACCTCTTTGTGCAATTTCAAGGAATGAAAATGATGAAATAAAATACTAAAAGGATTTTATGCCTAATAAAAAAATTCATATTATGGCTTTGAATCGTCTGGGTCCAAAGCAATCAGAGACTTTATGCATTTAGAAAACTACACTGTGACTCTACAGTGTTTCCTTTCCTACAGGGTGCAGTATCACTAAGAGTGCATTAAAACTCAAACAGTGAAATTTATTCACAAAGATGATGCAGACCATTAGAAGTGAGACCATCCAGTAAACCAATTATGAAAATAATAAAACGACTCTTTACATGACCAGAAACAGATCTTAACATCAGAAGTTGGGCAGAACATGCAGTTCTGTTTTTTTATCGTCATCTTTGCAGAAATCTGATTCATTAATAATAGCAGACGATGTTCTTAAATGGATAAAAGCTGTTGATGTAGAATACATACTGGGTACCAAATGTACAGTATGATGTTAAATTGTTCATCTGTTAAATTGACTGTACTTATAGAACCTTTCTAATCTTCTGACTACTCAAGGTGCCTTTGCAGTTTATATCTCATTCACCCATTAATACATTGATGGCTCTGGCTTCCATGCAAGGTGCCCACTGCTCATCAAGAGCAGGAGGAGTTAATCACATTCACACATGGGAGTGAACCGCCGATCTTCTGATTAGTGGACGACCTGCTCTACCTCCTGAGCCACAGCCGCCCTCATGTGTTGAGGTTATATTCTCATCTATGGACAAATCTAAAAATGTAGACTAGACAACACTGTGTTTGATGCTACAGTTATTACTCTGCTCCCTTGAATGGTTGAGTGTAGTCCACATTGTTGTTTGACAGGTGAGGAAGACAAATGTTTCTTTAATATCCAGCACATCTGTCACTGCTTTTGCCTTTGTCATTAACTGGGTACACGTTCTGATGAAAATGTCAATGGCTCCCAGTCAGATTTGACAAACAGAAAGTGAAAGTAAGGAGCTGACCTCTGACCTGTCCACGGCTCTCTCAATGATCTGCCACGTTTTCCCCCATTTGCTCATCGAGTCTGGTCAGTCGAGTGCTCGGCAATCAATAATGTTCTGAAAGAATAAGACTGCAGCACTTGCATAAACAGTTTAATAAATTATTCATAGCCAGCAGCCAGCAATGGGCGATTGAAACTAGGCCACATTCACTGTGGTGTCTCTGATGGGTTTCGTAATAGTGTCTGGATAGACCTCTGAGACGTGAAGAGCTATACAACATATTTTACTTCTTTACATGTCTATATTAAGCTTTTGTGTCACATGCTGAGCGGAGGGGTTTCTGAATATCATGTTTTTTTGAAATATTTTTTTATATCTCTGACACAGTGGTCACTGCTCTGCTGCTCTTAGATTCTCTCTTTGGCTGAGTTTTCTGTGAATCCATGAACATGCAGTCAACTTTACTTTACTTTAACATGGTCTGTGTGTCTTAAATCATTCTGTGCTGGTGATTTCTCTGTTTCAGGTATGCGGCAGCAGTGCAGGATGGATCTCAGTACTTTGTCCTGCTCATCATCACTGATGGCGTCATATCAGACATGGCTCAGACCAAAGAGGCCATAGTGAATGTGAGTGCTGATCTAACCCTACCTGCAGAAATTTCACCTCTCTCTCTCTCTTCCTTGCCTTCTCTGCAGGGCACCAGCATTGCAGGTGCTTTTAACTTACTGTGGCACTTCTCTCAGGCTTTCTGTTATTTTGAGGGGTTTATAAGCCACTGGCACTAGATTTGAGGATTTATGGGATATTTTCTGCTCCACTTGTCTCATACCCTGTGCTTGCGCGCTCTGTTTGTCCAATATTTTCCTTTTTATCGAGACCCTCAGGAGGCGGAGGGGGTCAGCTAAGATTCAATCTCAAGTCAACAGGTTTACTGTATTAGAGGCCAGTTTCATATTCAGCCCACCACCTGAGGCACTTTTTTCGTCAAAATGTAGTATCTTGGTGTTTCTTTTCTCTGTATACTACATATTTCTGTGTCATTTAGAGTTGGAATAAAACACTCATCATCGCCCAGGTAGACCTCACAGCAACATGGTGCTCTGACCCCCAGCAGACTGGGTTTAAAGGGAATTTGCGACTGTTAATCAAACCATTCGAACAGCCACACCTTCCTTTTAAGATCTTGTCTGCTGCTCTGCACTACCAAATCTACCGTGTCCTGCTTCCACCTCTCGCCTTTCAGTTTGGACCTGGCTTCTCTTTCATCTGCCCACAGAGCAAAGGACTGGATGACCTGCTTCACTTGGCATTTAGCTTTCACCCTGAGATGAATCATAACGAAAGAGTTATGTGCAATGCTCTGTACCTTTGGTTGCTTGTTTGTGCTCTCTGATGCTGTGGTGTATTTTTAAAGATATCTTAAAGATGCACGTAGCAGGTATCTCAGTCCCTAGTTTCCCAAACAAAGCTTTCTTCAGTGACTAATATGTCCACACATCCAACAAGACAGCTGGGGCCATCATGTTTTTCTTTAACTCCAAATTTAATTTCAGGATCTTAAATTATAAAAGAGGGTCTCTCTCTCTGACCTGGTCAGCCAGAATATAAATTGATTTGTGCCCACGTATTAAATTATGTCTTCAGTTGTTGCAGTTTGTTGTCTGGATATGAGGCTGGCTCGATCAGTAACTTTGTAAAGTCCATGAATATTTTAAAGTTTAGAGACACTTAAAAAAGCAGCATGTGGCATACTTCATCTGAATCAAAAGTTTCACCTGTTCTGCAAACTTTGGACACCTACTGACTATAATCTGCCACAAGAGACCTGACACCTTGCCAATGAATGTACTTTTTTATCACGTTTTTATTTCTTATTTGACCCAATTCCTGATCAAGCCAGCAGGTTTAGATGTATTATTGAAATTAACTCGATATACTTTACATAGTCTTAAAGCTTTTTTTTTTCCTCATCATTGATCTCTTCATACCCACAGTCATTAAGAAGTCTGCTGTCCAACCAAACTTGATTTAAACCCATGAAGCCAAAGTTTACAAAGATACCAGATATGGTCAGGCTTGATTTTGGGGAAGTGTGTATTAAATCATGCATGAGCCTTTTTCTTTTTAAATTTAAATCACTTCTAACTAAACCCCTGCCTGAGTCATATTACATATTTCAAAAGCTAAAGACGCTCTAACTTCTATGGAATCAGATCAGACACATCTGAGTCCATGAACCTCTGCTTCACTGTGACTTTAAGAGCAACTAAATGAGGAAATGTTGATTCAATACATGCACTAAAGAAGCTGAATGCTAAAGTGTTAGCATTTGCACTGGAAATATCTATCTACCAGAGACACAGAAATTATTTTATTGTGGATCCTCTCGCCTCTTGGTTAGTGTGACAAACAAAAAAAGGCAAAAAAAGTTGCTATTTCGTTTAAAAAATCAATTAAATGTTTCTTATGACAGCAGATATCTGCTATCAATGTATGTTTATTATGGTTCTGTGCAGTGAGAGGTATGTGTGTTTGCTCAGAGAGACTGATGGAGTGAGATCCCCTGAGTGACTTTACAGTGCAGGCAAAGTAATGAACGGTGTACACTGAATTATTCAGCTCTGGATACAGAATCTGATCTGGCATTTATAGGTATGTGCTTGTGGGGTCCTGTGTTGCTGGGAATGGGCAAACAGAAAGCATGTATTTTGTGTGAGAGCAAGAGGTCATGAGGAATGAGCCTGGTGGAAAGGAAGATACAATGGGAAAAAAGATAGGAGTAGGAGAATAATGATCGAGAACATGGGGAGGGTGTTCCCCCTCTTTCTATTTACTCCTATCTGTGACAGGCCTCTCCCCTTGGGAGGTTTTTGCAGGAGAGCTGACCTACTTTTACCCTGTAAAGGCACTTCTACCACAAGCATATATCATTCATTCATGTCAGAGCTTTCACATTCTCCACATCAAGACTGTGGTTTAGACTCATGCAGTCGAGGAACCTGCACTACTTAAGCTGTTTGGAAGATAAGCATTGTTAAATCTGCCTACACTCTAAATGTAGGTTTAGGTTTTGTGTACATTGGATTTCAATAGACAGCCCATGTGACCTCAGAACATTTCTATATGAACACATCAATAATAAATAATGTAAATAAGGAGACTGGGTGATGTAAGTGTGTAGGATGAAGTAATTATGTTTAATTTATGAAGCGTTTGACTTCACGTTTCTACACATTGTCTTTACTGTTTTTTATTCTGCTCTTATTTGTAGTAAGTCCAGAACATTGTCTATCTTATAAAATGTGTAACACTTAGCTGAAATATTCTAATCAACATTGGGGCCCCTGAGTTGAATAATGCATTTTATATTTTCTGTCATTCCCTGGACAATCTAAACTATGCAATGTAATATGATGTGAAACAAGGTCAAGAAACCAACATGATGATATGTAGCATTTATGTTTATCTTGTTTTATGCTGTCCATTATTGTTTCTTTCTCTTGCATCTCTGGACATCTGTGCTTGCAGATTAATGCTTATTTAGCAGAATGAAAAGTGTATTGTGAGATAAATACAAATAACTTGAAATGTAACTACTTTACACAGTGATAAAAACGCTGATGCGTGTTCTTCCCAGCATCTAAGTGACAACTGATTGCTTGTTCTTCTTGTTCATGACAGGCAGCTAAACTCCCCATGTCTATCATCATTGTTGGAGTTGGCCAAGCTGAGTTTGATGGTGAGAACAGTAACTAAAGTTCTTCAAGAAACAAAAACAAAAACAAAAACAAAAAACAGTGGAAACAAGTTTGTGGTCTGTTTACATCAGGGATGATTTGTTTTATTCAAATTTATTCGGGCCTTCCCTCAAGCACAGAAAAAATTGTACATGTTAATAATTCACAGTATGGAAATATTTAGCATGAAACATCTTTTCTCTGTAGCCATGGTCGAGCTGGATGGTGATGACATCAGAATTTCCTCCCGGGGGAAATTGGCAGAGAGAGACATTGTACAGGTGAGATGTTTTCTAATGTTTGTCTGACTCTTCGTTTGTCATTGGATGGACACGGCTCATTTTTGCCAAAGTTTGAAAAGTATAATTTTAGCCCCATTAGAGGCCATGTTTATAGATGGAAGTGTCTGTTGTTTGTTTTATTACAAAGGAAGATATCTCAACATCTACAGGGTAGATTGTTTTTAAGTATGGTCTTTATGGTTGAGGTTCTGAGTAAATCACTTTTAATGTTTTCCTTTCATCTTGTGCTGCTATCAGGCCAGAATCTTGACTTGTCCACCATGAAATTTACTGCACACATTTATGCTCCACAGAGGATGAACCAATTGCATTTTGGCATTTTCCACACCCCACACTCGACCCATAACATCAGCTTTATCATACCAGATAGATGTCTTGCAATAAAATTCACTATACATGTATCCATGTATACATACATAGATACATGTACAATAGATACATGTATCCATGTATACATATACATGCTTGCCTCAAAAACTATATATCAAGTTTATGGGGGTTACAAAGGTGCCACAGGGTGACCTCAAGAACTGTGATCAGTCTGCTTGGGCTGCTTTTGTTTTCTCCTATAGGTTTCTAATGCTGGTAGAATTTGTTGTGAGTGAAGATGAAATTAAAGCCTCAGATATCTGCTACCGCGATGCCCACTTGCTATCAGCGTAAATACAGTCATTTCATTACAGTAATGAGTGAAAAAAACAGGACGAAATAGAAGTTCTAGATGTGTCTCTTGTTATGCTTAGCTCAAGTCGCACAATACCACAGATTAAGCTACTGTGGGGTACATAAACAAAGTATATGTACATGCTGTTGTGGAGCCATCAACGGGTGATCTGTTGCTATACATTAAAACCGTATAAAAAGCAAAATCATCTGCAAATTGTTTGGTCCAGTGGTTTCATATTGTCAGGTAACATGGGACATTTCCTGTTAGACTTGTTGCATATATGATATGTTCTTTTCATCAAGAGATTTCTTTCCCGTGTCACAACAGTTTGTCCCGTTTAGAGACTACATGGACCGCACAGGCAACCATGTGCTGAGCATGGCGCGGCTGGCTAAAGATGTACTGGCTGAGATCCCTGACCAGCTGATCTCTTACATGAAGAGCCGAGGCATTAAACCTAACCTCGTCCCACCGGCTTACTCAACCGGCGACCACCTCCAGACCAACCCCGTCTGAGCCCCATACACAGCTCCACGTTGGGGTGGGGCAGGTTCGGGATTGATGGGAACCCGTATCCACGATGGAAATGCTTCTGAGGCCCTTTCGTAAATATTAATCCGGCTAAATGAAAAGATGATGAGACTCCATTTTGTTTTGGAGCAGTAATACTGCGTTGGGGGAAGCTGCTGATGATCAGGGAGTTTTATTCTCTCTTCTTCTGAGTGTTTGAGGATGAGAGTGCTGAGAGAGGTCCGGTGTAAAAGGGAGGTTTTAGTTGTTTGCTGTCAACCTGTCAAAGTGGTGATGTAATGGATAGCAAGTAAACCTGTAGAGAGAGCCTGTTTGAAGGCATAAATATATTAGAATGTGACAGTCTATCATGTTTGTGATACCTTTTGGAATCGATGTGTGTTAAACTAGGAAATCATGTGTATACTAATTTATTTATTTATTTATTGGAGAAATAATTTATTCCTTTGAGGGGGTTTTAAGGGTGGGGATTAAAGTCATATTTCCCCTGTAGTTTTCCATCTTATATTTTGTGACCAGTGTAATAAAAAAAATCCCCATTTCTACTTTGATAAGGACTGTAATATAAAAGCATGTGATAAAAACCTATTAAGCAGTTTATGAATCATTTTCACTGATGGATAATTTTTGATTGCAAGCTGTTAAATACATGTAGAGGACCTGCAGTGAGCTGTCGCCATACTGATTATCCAGCACCATGTCTTATATGTATTTTTAATATTTATATTAACAGAATGCACTAATTACTCTTCAAATAAAAAGCACAAAGGTTATAATGTTAATAAGCTAAAAAAACATTATTTTGAAAGAACCAACAGCTACCACAATGAAAATAATGGAAGGATCCGACATTATGTTTCCAGCATGGCTTTAACCTCGTCTTCCACTGTCATTTTAAACATGATGACAGCAGGAAGAATGTTTATAAGAAAATGACTGTACTGATATATTAAAATGAACTTATATTTATCCTAAAAACAGGATGTTTACAGAAAAATAGATGAATAATTCAGAGCACATGCTTGCTTTCCCTGTTAGTATGCAGAGAGGTAAATCCTGCTGTCCTGCTTAAGTCATGCTGCCATATTTCATTTGTCATCTCGCAGCTTGTGTTTCTTTCCATTATATTTGTTGTGGTTACAGTTTAATGTCTGGGATTTTGCTTGGTACTTTTAGAGGACCCTACAACCCCATTTTTTTAAAGACTGGTGTCAGCTAACAGTCACTTTCTTCCCCCCTAAAATTGATTTGTTTCCCCAAAATGAAAACAATCACAAATCAGCCACAAGTATGGAGTATGAGATATTTGAGCGATGAATGTTTTTTTTAATGATCTAAAGAAAAACCACAACTGATTGCACAAAACAAAAACAGTCACAAGTCCATCTTTTCTGATTCAGTGTCTCGTGTACGCGTTTTGCTTCCTGTGTTTTAGTCTTAATTGTGTTCCCAGAAAACATTTTTACACTAATGCACAACAGCCCATTTTATAACAAAACATTGGGATATCATTTTAGTACCTAAATACAATTTCACAATTTGTTTTACAATTCAGTTCAAGCCAGTTATTGATATATTCATATCCATATTTTCTTTCAGTGACTGTGTAAAAATTTTGTTACAGCCATTGTGGCCTGCTTGTGTACATCCTAATTAATCTATTTATAACGGCCATCATTTTCATTAGTATCTCTCAGTCACTCAATATCTCGATCCAAATGTGCCTATTATATGGAAACATATCCAAATTCAGTTACCCAGGTGTTATTCTGCCAGCAGCAGCAGGTCACATGTTTAAGATGTACACACAGAAAATGGTAGCGATGATAAAACTGTTACAAGATTAGGACACACTGTCTCAACCAGTGCTCTGTACTTTTTATACTTAAAGCTCTTCACTGATGGTCTTTGAAATAATGAAAGTAAACAGTGTCACTGAGCCTTGTTGTACAATATTCAAAGTCAAGACTTGTTTACACTTCAACTGTGGCTACTTACATTGCCTCAAGGAAAACGTAAACATTCATGGGTTTCGTTAAAAAGTCAGTTTATCTTTGATCTGTCGTGTCTGTGCATCATTCAGTTCATTTTGTACTCGCAGAGTTTCACCAAATGGCACTGGAGAACTAACGTTTAGAAAGATTTGTCATGTTCTCTGAGATTGTGAAGCTCTGATTTCTCACTGTTTTGTTTTGTGTTTAGAGCAAGTGTATTCATGTGACTCATGTTACTTTACGATCTTTAGTCAGGCGTTTAATGTTGTTTGACTCCCATTGCTTTAGTGCTCTCAGAGAGAAGATAGAGTCTGATGATACTTCAGAAACTCAGTCCAGAGGCAGTGAACTCCTTCTGTCACGGGTCCAGATCCATCTTTATACTTTTCTTTTTTTAATCTTTCATTAGTGATGACATTCTTCCCTCAGAAGACAAAGCAGAGTTTAATCTGCTGCCAAATTCACTTGTTCAGTGATCAGAAATTAAATGAGGCCATTAAGTTTACTTACATAACCCGCATAAATACCTGAATACCTCTACAGAAAGCCATTCAAGCCAAAAGGAAATCATTATTATACATTCAATATATTTCTTATTAAATATATTTAAAGAGTATTTTAAATTAATAGCTTAACTATCTGAAATATTAACTTTATTTTAAATTCTGCTTTTCAAAGTGATTATGGTTTTCACATCTTCTTTTTAAAAGGTAATCATTACTCATAGGTGGAAAAAGCGTGTCACGTTAAGTCAGGATCAGCATGCAGCTCATATACTGTGAGTGTGATTGCAAATGTCTGTGAACATAAATTAAATTAAATGTGTCAGGTTGGGGGCATATGTTGTGTGCACTTTTCAGGCATATTTTGTGTAATTAATCAAAATTAGCTGAAGTAGGATTAAATGGCTTCTTTGGCTGCTCTGCTAAAACTATAATAAGCTATAGTCTTTTTTTGTTTTTTATCCTGAGGCATATTTCTTCCACAAGGAAATGAAAAAAACTACTAATCAATAAATATGAAATGAGCACAGTATTGACACTTATGCAATTGTGAGACATTAGATTATTATCATTAAATATATTTTGCAGTCTAAAAGATGTCTTTCCAACACTTCAGTTATTTATTTTCTCTCGGTGGGAATGGCTTTGATTATTTATCCCTTCATTTTGAATTTTCTTTGAGGCTGAATTCTAATTATGTACATAAGCCCCATATAAAGAATACACAGTGCCAAAATGTGTTCAGTTGCTGAACTTGGCCTCTTTAGACAATGTGCATGTTTGTGCCAAAACGGCAGGAAGTTTGATAGTCTGCCTTCATTTCACCTGATTAGTGCATCTGCCTCTGTGCTTCATTTGTTACTTCGGATGTTATTCAGAGATAACAGCCACTTCTAGCATGTTGGTTTCTTTCCATTCTGTTCCTATGAGACACAAACTGTATGGGTTCTTCTTGCCACTACTCCTGTTTTATCCCAGGTCGTTTACATACCTCTCTTGGTCTCTGACTTGCATGCTGAATAATTTCCAAACCAGGTGTTGGACATGATATTGTCGTTATACTGTGGTTTGTGAAATGCTTTGTAATGGATTGCCTTAACTGAAGATTAATAAAATATTGACAACTTTGGCAGAATGCAAGATTTTTTTTGTGTGAGTGTTTGATCACTGATAAAGCGAGTAACTTCAAAAGAGAACTCCACTGATTTAACATCACGTATTGTCCTATTACATGATAAAATGTCAAAACAGCAGAACCAGAGATATTCTATTTTTATTCTATTCACTGTTGTTTTTTGCTAAAACATTATGCCTACATTACCCACAGTGCAATCTGATTCAGTTGGGCTAGTAGTGGCAGATTTAGCCTCCAAACGCTAGCTTCAAAAAAAGAGGAGGAGTTCTGGTGAGCTCACTTCTTTCTAACTTCACATGCCGAGATTCATTTTATGTTCAAACTTCGGCACCATCCGACGTTGACTCAAGTGACATCATTTTCCCCATGAATGCTTAACTTTTGGATGAATTTAGATTGCCATTAATGAGTCATGAACTGCAGAATACCGTGTATTTGATGTAGATCTGTATCTTGTTTTGCATCAGCCTGCTGGCTCCACAGTGCTGCAGTTATTAAATGATGAAGAAACTCTTTTGTGACTCTTCGTATTCTTTTAATTTATTCTGAGGAGTCAGTTTTGCCTGTCTGTGTGTGTGTGTGTGTGTGTGTGTGTTTGTTTAAAGTTAACGGAGTAATTCATTAACTTGGATTTTAACCAGCCATCTTGGAGAAACACAAAGTAAAAAATATGTTGTATATTTTTGTGTGTGATTTCTCCGCAGTGAAACTAGTTTTAAGTTGGATATTCAACAGACATTCACTGCAGGTCACATCACCTCCCGTTTTAGGCTAAATTGCCATAGGTGGATTTAGGGACCATCAATAAATGTTTTGTTTTCTTATACCTGCATAATGACTTGCTCATAATGACATTTCTAAGAGAAGAATTATACTAAAATGGTCTCATGTAGCACGTCTATTTTGATTTCAAATGTGTGATTTGTTTATTTTATCTAAATATTCTGATAGAAAATATTGGCATTTTTCAATAGCTTCCATGTAATGAGACACACTTACTCCAAATCAATAGCAAATATTATTACTGCACTGAACAAAAGGACATGCATATGTCTTCATATTGGATTTTAGTGCTTCTATTTGGTAGAAATATGTTTTGTGAAAAAATATTGATCCAATAGCTTAAATGTAATGTGACTCCAAATCCATACCAAAACGGATTACTACAGCAGACACATTAGATGCAACTCTACAACAAATGCAGTTCTGAACTAAGAAAGTAAGTGAAGCAAATTTTCACTAATGTGGGCAAGTCAGCACAATGATATAAAAAAAAAAAAAAACACACACATCAATATTGTATAATTTAAATAGTCATTTATTGATGGTCCCTAAGTCAACAGAGAATATATGGGACATAAAACAGAAAAAAACTATTTCAATATGGTTATAGTAATCTTAGTTGCTGAACCAAAACCTTGCCTGTGAACAAACTTTGGTAAAAAGTCAAATTTAACCCTAGCTGTCTTAACTACATTTCCTTGTTTTGTTTTTTGTTTTGATGAATCTACCTGTCAGTGTGAGGTCATACATTAGAAAAGCTGCTGTCACAAGATTTTTGTTGCAGCTTTTTTTTACATGGTGGTTCATACACACTATCCCACCGAGAGAGACTGGTGTCCAATCAGTGATGAGCGTCCTCTCGCAGAATGCGTTCCACATCAAAATGTGATTTTTTTTTCTCCCCCCCCTTTAATGAGATGCACTGCTGACGAATCAAGATGTCCCCCTGGAGAGAGGGAGACAGCAGCTGGAGCCATAAATTACAAGCCTGAGATAGAGCCAACACCTCCCTTGCCCACCCACTTACTGCTTGAACAATAACCACCAACTGGCAGCCAGGAACAAAATCAACAGCTAATGACATAGAATTATACCCTTCTTATAACATTTCACATGTATAATAATGCAAAAATCATTCACAAAAGAGTTCTGCTCAGAACTAATTACACCAATTACTCTGCAGTTCTGGCAGGCAACATATTATGAACCAAAATAGATGTTGAAAAACAGTTTCATGGAAAAGACACTTACAGTAAAGGACTTGTTCGGCATTTTGGGAAATGTGTATCACATTCATTTTATAGAGTTACATGAGAAAACAGATATGCATCATCTCATATCAGTAATCATGAGGCTACAGTTAGCTTATCTTAGCATAAAAATGCGGGAAACAGCTAGCATAACCTTTAATGCTTTAAGGCTGAACTACAGATGGATATTAGATCATCTAAAGAAATCATTTAAATCAGTTTCTGCATGCAGCTTACAACATTGAAGGGTATAGTATTCAACATTTCTGCATTCAAATGTCTAAAAATAATCAAACCTGTTAATTGAGTTGTGTACTTACATCATCCCAAATGTTTCCAGCAATGTTCAAACCCAGAGAAATCTGTAATCATATTTAAGTTGATATTTCGTTCAGTTGCCTGTCATTAGCGTCATATGCCTCTTTATCCTCTCTATAAACGTCAGAAAGTGAGAAAGGAAGTTGTTGAAGGTGACTGGTTCGCCAGAATGTCGGTTGTGTAACAATGAAGACAACTCCCACAAGTAACGACGTCATCAAACTACGTCTTTGGTTATTGTTTTGATGAGAGACAGCTAGCAGCAGAAATTACATGCTGTGCGTGTTTAATGTGTTTAATGAGGTCACATACTGTGTGTTTAATGTTTAATGATGTTTAATAAGGTCTGCAGTCATTTCGGTCAACAGCCACCAAAAGCTCCTCTGAACTCTGGAGTGTCTGTTTTTAATCGGTTTAACAAGGCAAGGAGGGAGGTGTGCAGACGCTATCCCCACTCTAATCAGAGTTCAGGGTGGACTGTACTTTAACTACTGACCTGGAAACCAACCAGAACCAGATCTCTTCCTGGTATGTCACAGCACTGCCAGCGCTGTCTAATTAAAACAGCCTCCAGCTTCTCCAGCAGCAAGGAAGGCTGTTTCATGTCTGATGACAACGTGAACAACATTCCCAAATTTGTGGAGCTCAGGTCACTTGAAAACATATAGCTATATCTTTTCAGGTTTGAAGTCAGTACTCCTCACAGCTCCCACAGACTGTATGCTATACCTCCTTTTTGTAACCTTCCTGCTGCTGTTCAAAATGAACTCCGCTCACCTCGGGGTGACAACATGGGTCTCGCTGAGCAGCACAAATGCACTCACCACCACGATTCACTAGCCGCCCTTGTATTGGCTATAAATCATCATTAGAGTACTGATAAAGAATGATATTAGAAGAATGAGTGAGTTTACAGTGCACTGTAATAGAGCCAGAGTGGTGCAGTAGGTGGTTTCCCATTACTGGCCATATGAGATAATGTGTTGGAGATTTGTCAGCTGGGATAGCCACTCACACAGAAAATAACTGTGATGAATCATCTTAATTATCACGTCACATTCACTGAAAAGAAATACAAACATGTCATATTTCTTTCAGCTGTTCATTTTACTTTTAAACTAAAGCACACAGTAGAGATCTTTAGTTTGGAATAAGTTCAAGTATATACCATCTTCTGCCTGAAAATGATGAAAGCACTGGTTATCTGACCACACACACACATAAAAAAAAAATCAACGGGTAAACAATAGAGACTAGCTGAATACCTCCAGTATGAGAGTGCTCACTTCTCAGGGGGGAGTCTGATGTGCTGAATATCATTATATTCTGGCAGAGTGAGCCTTACTGTTTGCTGCATGCTGGAACAGCCTGTTCCCTATAAAAATGCATTCCCATTATGGACAAAAACAACACTGAGACTGAAAATGTCAGGTATATTTTAGAGATTTTATGTGATTCTGCATGCGACCACACAGGAGGATGCAAATAACGATAAACTAAATACCAATACAGCCGAAATTGCCTGTAAACCACTGCCTGAAATATATTTGAATATATTTAATCAATTAGGCATTGATAATTGTTTAAGTCATGTTTTAAGAAGAAATCTGGTACCAGCTATTCAAATATCAGTACTGAGAGTATATGAGTATAGATAAAATATGTTTTGGTCTGGCAGTGTTTGAACAAAACAAGTAGTTCAAATGAACTGTATGTTCATCTGGCCTTTAAAGAAAATGATGGGCAGTTTAATGATAAATGAAGCTGTTTTATGACATTACCTTCCCCTTGTTGGGTAATGCTTTTAATGGATTGAAAGACAGTGTATTTTGTATTTTAATCTGACAGACTTGTTACCAAATGGACTGAGCATATGACTTTCTAAACTGTAAACAGTCTACATAAATATCACAAGGGGCGGTAAAATTGAAGTATAAGGAAAGAAAAAAAAAGAGGAATGACCCTCCCTGCTCTCCCGAAAAGTCAAAATTGTAATTTACAATACCCCCTTGCCCTCTGGTAATTTTCCTACGGTCCGTTAGAAATGTAAGACATCAACGCTGACTCAATCTCACGCAAATCAAATGGCTGTGACATCTCCAAGTGCAGATGCTGCCAGGAGCCATAAACCATTTCAGCGGTGAGCACCATTCCCTGGTTGATGCGTGCCATTTAGCAGCAAACTGAAAAGCGCACACAATGCCTGGCTTTACCAGCCCTGTCATGCAGAAAAAGGCTTGGGAGATTTCAAATAATTGAACGTAGGTGCTATATTGTGCTCAGATAATACTTCATACGCTGCCAACTGCTGTATCTGCTGCTCTCTCTGCATGTATTTACCATACACCTTAGATTACCTCTTCAGAGTCTTGGAGCCAGGGCTGTAATCTCTGTGGCTGGAGGGGAAGGAGGACGCGATGAGAATATACGGGAGAACAGAGGAAGTGGGGACTTTAAAGATGAGAGAGAGGGGCATCGAGAGAGAAATAAAAGCTGGAAGGAGAGAGGACAGAGGGTGGGAGGCTGGAACGAGGACTAAAGGAGATTAGAGAGAGCACAGAGGAGGGAGATAGTGTAGCAGGGAGGAGAGACAGCAGGAGAGAGCATGAGGAGTACAGTAGGGGAGAGGAGGGGAAGGACGGAGCCCCCCATAGGGAAGCACTGTCTTGTGAGTCATCCACAAGCAGCTGGATGCGGGCCCATGTAAGCCAGAGACTCCCTCCTATGGTCTTATGGGATATTAACAAAGAGAGAGTGATGAATGACTGCTCCTTGGAAGACAGAAAAATAAAGGAAAAAAAACGGATCTCTGTGAATATAAGGCTGCCTGATTGAGTCTCTTTTGATGTGAAAGAACGAATGATGAATGAGTTATCCCGTGGACTACAGTGCTGTCGCTCAAAAGCTTGATACATGCAGAAAATCTTCAGCATTTAATGATGTGGTCTGTTCAGTTAATGTTTCCAGTACAAGGTTGAACATTGTGGGAAAATGCCCAGTTTTTAATGATGCTTTGTGGGAAAGAGAACCGCTCAGAAATCATTTGAATTCTTTGAAAGTCACTAAGCAACAACTACATTTCTCAAAATAATTGCCTTTTTTTGGTGCTGCTTTTACCCCTTCTTGTAAATCTGCCTTTTCAGAGATGTTTTGTGACTGCTGTGCTCAGTCTCATCCCTCTTACTTCTCATGATTGTGTATTTGCCCCCTCAGAAGACACACAAACACATTTATTCCCAAACATGTGTGTATATACTCCCGCACGCACACAGAAATAGCTGTAGACTGTGAGCAAAAAGATAACAGCCACTGCTGCTGTGTGGGTGTGACACAGCTCAGCTTCATCATTCCAACTCTCTGTGACAGTTTGTGAAAGAGGGACTGAGAGATACCACTACAAAGTACAGAAACCAGTGGATCTCCTATTGTCTATCTCTAGACTTGTGCTACTCTTCTGATCACCTACACGAAAGCTCTGAGCTGGTGCTCGCCTCCCACACAGCTCTGTCAGAGAGGCGTTGTCTTTGAAGAACCGCTACAAACTGATACACTCAGCATTTTGAGACATTGAAGTGGAAATGAAATAAAGAATATGATTTTCTCTGGGGCCTGATTTAAAAAGCTGCCCTGTTGCTCAATGTTTTTTCTCTCCAGGAAAGTCCTTGTTTCAGCTGTGTCAAGTCAAGTTCTCTGCCAAGTTGATGGATTTGATTTAACTTTGTCATCCTTGGCTTCACACCAGTGCAGTCACTATGTGATTCTTCACTGGGGTGAGGACTCCTACCCTACCCCTACATCATGTACGAATGTTTCTCCAAAACCAAACCCTGTGCATGTGCAATGCATTCATTTGCATGTTGGCGATATTTTCTAACCCGCCAAGCAAGATGAGAAAAATGGCCCTAGGTTACAACAATTTTAGACTGATTTTCTATTCAGGGAGGATTCGTGGTAATGTGTCCTGTGCATGAAGCTGGAAAGCCACATACGTGTTCAAGTTGTCTATGGCTGATGCCCAGTACTCCTTGCAGCTAAGATATGTGAAAATCATTTTTTAGTAGTAATGGTAGTAATAGTATTTTTTAAGTAATGGTAGCACCTAATTAAAATACTACATTAAAGTAAAGCTGCTACATTTCATAAATTTACTTAAAGCAACGTTATGTAAGATTTAGCAACCCAAGTTTCAGAGAGCAATACCACTATCGTAAATATGGACAGTTGTACACGTGTATTTGTTCTGATTAAATTACTTATGATCAAACACTAGCGAGTCACCTACTTTGCTAAGAGCCAAACATCAGTCAAGTGCATCAACACAAGACATAGCAGCCAGCTAATATTACTTACTAGTCCAACAACAGGAAGCCCAGCACAGCGCCTGTCTTTCAGACTTTCATTTCACGATACTCTCACCAAGAACTAAAAGTCAGTGTGAGAGTTAAGCTTGTCCAACAACCTTTTGTCTGCTCACTCTCTTTTTCTCTTCTAAGCTTCCATTGTCATCTTCTTATGTCTCTTCTTCCAGCTTCTGCCATGCTCTGCCTCTGCTGAACCCAGTTACAGCTCCAGTTATTCTGCTGCTCATTACTCTTCACAGTGGTCCAAAATGCCTGTGCCACCAGTGTAAACACTCCCCCAGTGCTCTGAGCTCTCAGTCAGGGTAGCTTTAGTTTAGTTTTTTTTCTGTATAGTTTACAGCAGTTTACTTTAATGTCCATCAGAAAACATTTTCTCCATAAAATATGATCCTGTTTTCACCAAAATAAGTGAAATAGTGGTGGTGTGTTTTTGCAAATTGTATGTGTTTCATTATGGTTTATGTATTTTAGGTTTAAGTCTGTTGTGTTTACCGGGTGATATTAAAGTAAAAGTTGAAGTTAAAGCATCGGTTTTCCACCAAACACTCTACAAAAGGTGTTGTAGTTAGGAGTACCTAAGTAGCAGTTGTACTTTAGAGAACTGTTAGCCAGTGAGTAGAGAAGTCTGATTTGATTGCTAACAGTAATGGATAAATGGTCAAAATATCAAGTATGTTCTCGAGCACACTGTAAAAAAGGAAAAGAAGAGAACAAAAACACTGACAATCCCAAATATTAACAATGTTTCACTGTGCTTAAACACTAACTGAACCATTTTATGAAGGCCTACCCATATATCAGTGAAGGGCAATCTGATTGGGCTGTATGTTGGACAAACAAAATTGCTTTTTACACCACTCATCCATTAAGACTGAAATCACACTGATTGTAACATCTGTGGATAAAACCAAAATCTATCAGGTAAACAATGAGGTAACCAGAGTCTGTGCTAATGAAATCATCATCATTAATTGAATAATTAATTTGAGAGTTAAGTGAATTGCGATACTAAACTTGTTCTATGAGCAGTTTTACTCCTGGTAAAAGGGTTTGGCCTTGCAGGTAGCAGCGTTCTCATGATTTCCACTTTGAAGTAATGGCGTGTGTGAGGAATCCATTACTTTAGCCCTAATACCCTGCTGTGATGCTTGTGGGGCTATGTGACACTCCATTTCCTTTCATTTCCTGGTCTCACTGCCAGGCCTTCATATTCTGTTATAGACTAAAAAAAAGAAAAAAAGAAAATGCATTTTGCCTCCTAAATTATTATTCTGTTTTGGTCGAAAACATGTTTTCTGTTTTTGCTATACAAGTGCACTGCCTTAAAATAGCATCTGGGGCTGCAGGCAAAAGAAGCAGACTTATGTAAAATATGCAGGAATCTTGATGCAAATTCAGTCTCAGGCATTATCTTGTCCTGATTACAATTCAAAGATTCTCAGGAGTGCAAAAAGTCCGCCCCCCTCTGCTGTCAAGAAACATTATAACCAACTATAATCTAAACCACAACGTCAGCACACAATCCATTCAGTCTGATTACCTGGAATCCTTATACAACAAAGCTTGGTCCTCTGCTGGAAGGTGGGACATCTGTAACAGAACCCTGGGGAGTGTAACTACTGTAAGTACAGTTACTCAAGTATTGTACTTAAATACAATTTTAATGTGTTTGTACTTTAAGAGTAAATTCTTTTCATGTCACTTTACATATCTTTGAGGGTTGGCTGGTGGGGGAACCTTAAGGTCTGGTGTATGGGCTGCTTCATAAATGCAAATCATCACAAATTTATATAATCCTAAATGAACTTCAGACTGTTGGTCAGACAGAAGTAATTTAAAGAGCCCAGAAACTGACATTATGAAAAAGATTATCAGACAATTAAAAAATATATCCATAAATCCATTATTAAGCAATACTGCTAATAAAATATTTAAAAAAAAGATGTAAAAAGAAGCTTTTCTTTTAAGCTCTGAGCAAATTGTAAAACATAGCAATAGCTTTTAATTACTTTCCTTTTGCAAAAAGACCAGTTGATCTCGTTTTGAACCTTTTTCACTTATTTTTTATATTTGGTATTTAATCAATATTTCAGCCTGCAAACTCACTGAAACGAACCTCTGTGATATACACAGTACATTATTAAATTTCTTAGACTTAGACTTAGTCTTAGACTCATAGTTGGACAAAGGTAGCACTTAGAGCTCTCGGTTTACATTTCGAGAAT
Source organism: Larimichthys crocea (assembly GCF_000972845.2). Classification (NCBI taxonomy): domain Eukaryota; kingdom Metazoa; phylum Chordata; class Actinopteri; family Sciaenidae; genus Larimichthys; species Larimichthys crocea. Next base: position 17,377,092 of record NC_040025.1, read on the forward strand.
ATTTACAAACAACACAATCAATGTATACAGAAAATAATCCATTAAGGAAAACAAACATTGATTGTAGTCATATATAAATTAATTAATGAATTCCACAGTACAAATAATGAAATCATTTACAGTCTAACAATACTTTTATTGTTGATACTTTAAGTATATTTATTTTATTATACTTAAATACATCTTCAGTGCAGGTGTTTTACTTTCCTGTACCAGCGGTAATCATCATTATTCGTATGCATACAGTCGCCTCTGAGCCTGTGGCTGATGTTAATCCCAGATCACTGTCCTCCCACATGTAGGGACATCCATGCAGGAGTCAGTCATTCATCCTTTATGAGCACAAGAGGAGACTCCTGTTGGATGTCTCATGTCAATCTGACAACCCACTGATGGTGACTCTGACGTTTCTAAACTTCACACAGAGACAACTTTTTATAAGGCACTGTTAACAAAGTGCAGCCCAATCGGAGGTGCTAGGATCAGGGGCAACTAAAAATGTTTATGCATCTAGATTGCTGAGAATATACTGTATTCAAATAACTTTTATTGTTGAGTTTTCTTTCTAATTTTCACAATTGGAATGTGGACCTTTAGAGGTTAACGAACATGGTTCATTAGTGAATGGTGGATGAGGTTCTCTGCTGTTGTTACTCCAAGACCACCAAACTACCTTTCTATGATGGCTAAAATGAGTGACAGCTGGTCCTTCTCTGTAGTCTTGAGTGCAGTGCAGCACTCAATCCTCTACAGCGTACTTGTTTAAACGTGCAGTTTTTGTACAAATGTAGAAAGACTTAAATGGATCTGAGTTTGAGTTTCTAATTAAGAGCATAGCAGGTTTCTGGTCATTTTCAGACTGAGTCAGCCTTTTTCCGTATGTGATTTCTGTCATATAACATTTTTATTATTGTAATTTGAAATTTAATGTTAATATAAAAAAACTCTGATGGCACAGAGAGCTGAGTTATTACTGCTCAGCATGCCGTTATACACAATTTTTTTCCTCTTCCTCACAGAAATTAGACATGCTGCAGAAACCTAAAACCACAATAGAATGAGAACCCAGAGATAAAGCAAAAGCACCTGCTGATATTTTTAACAAACTAGTGCCATCTTAGGGGAGGATTGCAGCATTGCAACAGGAAACAGCTGTGAACCCTTATGCCTTCAATGCCTTAGACAAGCTCAAAACTGGGCATACAAATGTTTGTCTCTGCATCATGGGTGTAGGATGCTACCCTTTAAATCACCCTGGATCAAAAGGGCAGAACACATTAATGAAAAGGTGGGATGATCCTCAGAAAAGGCAGAAACTCTCAATATGTTTTGCTGTGCCGAGAAGCAAGAAATCTAATCAAAGTAATCAACAACCTACTGTTTATTTCTAGGCTATCATTTGCTGCACGGTCTGCCAAGTGTCATTGGAAAAAGGAAGAAGCCTCTGGGTTACCAAAAGCAGCTGTTTCTCCCCATCAACTAATGGACACCATAGAGGGTGTCCTGCAATACCCAGGAGACAACAGCTTGAAGGAAGGTCCTGCTAAAAGTGGGTTGTCCAGTAATCTGACTGGTTGCCGGTTGGATTCCTAGCTGCCCCAGTCGAGTCAAAAAGTCAATTTGTCAAGTGTTGCAGAAGTGCTTTGAGTGATCGGTAAACCAGAGAAGTGCTATATTAACCATTCATTATCACGCTTAAAAAGTGAAATTTCAAATCAAACAGGACACCACAGAACATTTATTTTTAAATAACAGGATAATTTATTGGGGAAACAGTTAACACACAAAGAACATAAACATTAGTGTTACATGTATTACAGTTATCTTTAACTCAACTGGTCGTGGTGGCTGACCGTCCACCAATGAGCTTGGGTCTGCCCGAGGTTTCTGCCTGTTAAAAGGACGTTTTTACTCGCCACTGTTCACCAAGTGCTTGCTCATGGTGGAATTGTTGGGTCTCTGTAAATATTATAAAGAGTATGGTCTAGACTTGCTCTGTATGTGTCATGAGATAACTTTTGTTATATGGCACTGTATAAATACAATTGAATGGAATTATTTCTTTCCTAAACAAAAAGGCAAAAAAGGTACAAATTGAACTGAAAGTCAGAGTGAAATAAAGTCCCAAAGAGCGCAGCCAAACTGTACACCGCTGGTTTATGTCACCTCTAATCAAAACATAAAGAAAGTATAATAGCAAATCTTTGGAGCAGGCAAGGAAGGTGCTCAACTATAAAACACACATTAAGCTGTTATTTTCCTATTTAGTACACATGCATGTTATTTTTCCCTTAACAACTATAATTAAATTGTTTAGTAATATGAATACTTACTGACAAAACATCAGGTAAAAGTATTTTGGAGTGTTTTACACAAGTTTATCTGCAGCAGTGGACTAACAAAGAAAGAACACTGCCACATCTAAAGAACACACACAAATACAATACTTTATTTTAAACAATGTCTTCACAAACCTCAGACCCAGTTACAAAAATGTCACATCACATTTAGTACGAGTTTGTTGTTTTTTCATGATAAAAAGTACCAGTGTAGCAACCCAATGATTAAAAATACAACAATGCCAAAACTATTCTTCATCTTTAATACTGCTATTCTCAGTGTAGAGGGACACAAATGAAGCCAGTCAAGGGCAACCATTAGAAACAGAAGGCCATTACTCACACACAGTGGAGATCTAAGATAAATAAACTGAAAAAGGCAAATCTGTCAAATGACAAAATGACTGCTTTTCTTACTTTCTTTTAGCTTTTAGGCTAAAGCTGAATTTATATTTTATCAAATTTGGCTTTTGACTTTTTGCAGAAAAAACATCCTACCATTGATATTTCTCCAACTTCAAAATCATCACTCACTTTCAACTGTTCAAGGATGAAAAACAAAATACAAACACAAATAAAAGCGACAAGACAAATGGTTTTCAAGGCACAAAAAAGCTTAAAAAAAACGTGTCTATCTGGTTAAGTCACAGATGAGTTTTTTCTGTAACAACAAGAGAAACAGAAAGTTGTTTTAATGAGAAATGATCAGGGACAAAATCGTAACATTTTGATCACAAGCCTGCTCATCTCCAGACCACCCAAACAAAACGGAGGTTCAAGAACGGACAATAACATAGAGAAGGAAGGTATCTTAATGCACAAACACATAAAAAGGCCTCTATAGCAAGGCAAAAACTTGAACATTGGGTCACAACTCTTCCTCAAAGCTCCGCAGCGGGAAGCATGGCATCTTAAAGTCCTCCTCTGTAAAGGGGAGATTCTTCAAAATGCGGTTTTCAAGCTCCACTATGTACTCATGCCGCAGCACGGTCAAAGAGCTGGTTGAAATCCAGAAATCGTCATTGAGGCTGCTCAGCAATGTCACACTGTCGTTCTGATCACTTCCATGTCCATTGTGCTGACTCGTGTTGCTATCATTTGACATGCTGTCGTCTTCCTCATCAATGCCATGTCCACTGTGCTGACTCATGCTATCACTGTCTGACAGTGCGTGGTTGTTTTGAGAACTTCCATGTCTGCTTTGCTGACTAGTGTCACTTACTGTCTTGTCGACTGTTTTGGCATTCGTTTCAAAAAGCATTCTTGCAGTCCTGACAGGCTTTAAACAGGCTTTGCTGTTTGTCAGGATCTCCACTGGCATCGACTCTGCCATCACCATATTTTCAGATACTGTTTGGAAGATGTTGAGGCTCCACATGTCTCCAGCCCCTCTTTTGTGCTTATTAGGGAGGAGGTCTTTGCTCACGTCAATAAGGACAGAGTCAGAGTCCTTTTCACTACTTTCTGTGTCCATCTCTTCCTCAGAAGCATCCAGCTGCAGGCACTCTCCTTCCCAGGGATTTCTGGATGGCCTTACAGGAGACTCAAATACCACCCCTTTGGGAGTGAGAGGTTGCAAATGTCTGCGGCGAAGGCTGGTGTACGCTGAAGAGCTGAGCTGGCTCTCAGGCTGTCTCAACATGTAGTGTCGGACTGACTCAGGCACCAGGATTTCATGCCGCTTTCTGTTTGGCACCAAGGCAGAGAGGCTTCCAGGTACATTGTTTCCTACAATGGGTATAAGGGAGGTAGGTTTAAGTGCAGACACAAAATCCTCCAGCTCTTGGTAAGAGGAGTGGTCAGAGTAGGGGACCACATAGACATTGGGGTTAAAGGAGACCAGCGGCCTGCTGGTGGGCAAAATGGCCAGAGTGGGTTGTTCTTTGTTCCACTGGTGTAAAGTGGCAGAGCAGATCTCTGACTGATTGACAACACGGATACAACCAGCTCCTGGTTCAGTGGTGAAGACATCAGGCAGTTGCAGGGCTTTGAGGGTCTCCATCCTCTCAAAGCTCACCTCAATCCAGGTTTTAAACTCCATCGCCAGCTCCAACAGCAGGGACTCCTTACCCAGTGTGTACAAGCCTGCAAGACCGCACAAAAAACATAACGGTCTGTATCTCAGCTGTCTCTGCTGAGTGCAGAGCTGTGTTTGCCACTTTACACACTTAGCACATGTAGTGTTACTAGAGATGGCAACTAAATCCGGTATTAAAGACCACAGAGAAGCTGCAGCAGTATCAGTTCCTTTAGTTTACACATTTTGGTGTAATTTGTTATTATGCTGCAGCCCGTCTACTCTGTTGGGGCTGCGCTCCTCTGCACACAAATAAACACACATTTGTTACTGTAGGTGCAATAAAACCTTTGTGAGTAAACAGCTAATACTTTATCCAGGGTAAAGGAATCCTGAAGTTAAATTTATTTGCTTTTAAGACTTTTTTAAAGTACCACACATTTTAAGACCTCATTGGCACTTTGAGTTCTAATTGTTTAGTTTGTGATAACTTTACCAATGTAACATAATTCAAATTGTCAGGGTGGGAACAGAGGGCAACATTGGAAGAAGTGGCAGCTGTTAAAAGTGTCAGCAGTGGTGGGTAGAGACAGACCCAGATTCAGATTAGTGTACACACAGTTTTCAGGAGATAACTGCTGGTAAAATGAGACTTTACATAAATGTTTTAGGTAGTTTGCCAATTTCAGTGATTGTGTTATTATTTTGTACTCTAAAGAGTTTGGTAAAATGTTGCTCAGAGGAACCATTACTTCCCTGTTAATGATCTTTTTTTATTTCTTATTTATTTTTAATGATCTTTTTTATTTGTTTCTGAATTGCAAGGCAGTCTATGAAGTCCGCAATTTGCCCGTAAACTATCATTTCTTCATTAGGAAGAAAAGATAGTTTACCACCTGGGCACAATGAACCTTTGTGTAACACTATCAAGCAGCAGTCAGTGAGTAACTTGTCTTTTTCAGGAGACTTTTAAACTTACATTCATACAAACTTTAGCCTCTTTGGATAAATACGCATCTTGAAAACAAGCCGCAAAATGTAATACCTCAGCACTGTCCAGTTTTCCTGTCAAGCTGTATGGTTACAGACAAGAGTTAAGAGCTGATGTGAACTTATATATTTAAAATCTGCTGAAATTAAAGCACATAATACATGTTCAGAAAAGTCTATAAAATATTACCTATGACAAAATTGTGATTGGGGTGGCTGCGGATGATCTCTTTGATTTGTTGAGTGGCTCGCTGTCTGGAGGGGAGAGTGCGGTTGGGGTCACAGTTGGTGTTGTCCAGGTACAGGATGTCTATAGTGGTGTTGGTCCTCAAACACGGCTCACGCAGCATAGAGGGAGTATATCTGAAGTCACCTGAAATTAAGATCATGTCAGTGTTGACTGTTTATTCTATAGTACCTACACATATATTTAGATCATATGATGCCAAATATAATGTTGAAAAGCAAAAAGAAAAAAACCCTACAAGAAACAACAGATAAAGTGTTTTGCTTTTGCATTCAGACGCTCACCAGTGTACAGTATAGAGCCAAAGTAGCCTTCGAAAAGAAACATGACAGCCCCTGGACAGTGGTTGGCATCAATTAGTGTAACCGTCAGCCTCTCCTTGCCGATGTCATCCAGTGGCAGCAGGTGTGGTTCGCCCAGCTCTAATGGATGGACCCACTGTTCTTTCACCTGAGCAGAAATACAAATGATCAGAAGATAAGTTAATGTACAAAAAAAATTAACGCAGCAAGGACTGTTGTTCTTAACCATTTCAACCCTGATGATCCCAATTTTCTCTGAAATATCAAGGATACATCCATATGAGGGGTCACTGAATGGTTTGATGAATGTGAAAATTACGTTGATCCTATGTTAAGCCCTCACATTCACTGTCTCAACTCAACACCTTAGGAAGTTTTTGGACAGACACAACAGAGCTCTCCACCATCATCATCAAAACACCAAATTAGCAATTTTAGACTTGTAGAAACTATGCCGAAGAACACTGAACCTATCCTGGTGGCTCCTGTTTGTCAAACACCTTTTTTGTCATCCATCAGCACACTGCAGAAATACTCAAAAGAAGAGACGCCTTTCAGTACATAAATGTGTATTACTTTCCATTTAGTTTATCCTGTCATACTTGTTATGGAATTTTCTATCCTTAGGTTACACAAGGTCACGTGTGGGCCTTGAGGTCCTCGGCAGTATTAGTTGTTTGGCTTTGATTGAGAACAGTAGGTGCCGGTCTATCTGTGGTGGCCAGGGTCGAAGAGACCTATTGCTGCCTTCCTAGACATAATACATAGCTTGCCGTTGACGTTCCAATCTGCGTAAACAGACATCTTTGTCTCTAGACTAGAATATGCTGACAATAACACAATAAAGACATTCTCTTTGACTTTTTCTGGGCATATAATATTTGAGGTGTTATCTTGGGGTTTAAAATCTGAACACCAGGATGAGTTGGGCAGAAGGTGAGACCGACTCAGGCACTTCTGATGAACTTTGAGAGTGTCTCTAATTAGCCAAGCGCCAGTAAATAATACAACATAAGACATCAGAGGCTCCTGAACACTTTCTTGCTTCCTGACCTCACCATTGATTTTTGACTTCAGCAATTTCTCCACAACAATACTTATCATTTTAACTTCCAATATACATTTTTGATTAAGTAATAACCGCACAAAGCGAGTTTGTATTAATTAGTTAGTAGTTGTTGACAAAGAGAAAGAGGACTACCACCCACTCTGAGTACCCGAAAACAATTATTTGGCCTAAGGACAATTCAGTCAATGCTGATTTAACTGGATAAAATATAGTGGCTTTGTAGAGCCACTATGAGAGACTGGGTTGTCACACAATAATAATATTTTAACAGGGAATCTGGACGCAAACACAAGTCATTGTGTTTAAAGTCAGCCTCCAGTGAGTTAAGGCACAGGTATCACCTCCACAGCTCCTATGCACATAAAAACACACAGAGACAAATGTGACTACCTACTACTGCATCAGTCCCTCAGTATATATCCCCTCACCTGCAGTTTGAGTCCGAGCAGGGTTGCAGTGGTGGGAGAGCAGTAGATGGGCCGGTCGCTCCAGGTGGAGGTCAAACCCACCGTGTGGTCGCTGTGCATGTGGGACAAGAAAAACAACCGTGTGCCCGGACACCTGCGTACATGCCAGAAGTCTACCGCCAGCGGGGTGTGCGGGATGACTTTACCGTTGACGGACATGGTCTCACTGGATGTGGCGCAGGCAGGTGGGCTGATAACTGTTGTTTAATTAAATGCTATTCAGTGGTTACAGGGCGACACATTGAAGAAAATATATTTTCTGCATGGCACAGGTGAAATGCTGTCGTATCTCCGCTGATTAAAACAGAGATGCCTCTGCACGGACAGCTAGCTAATGGTCGACGTCGGTGAACACAGAGCGGCTAGCTGTACTTAGCATTGTCCGGCTAAATACTTGCTGCTTGTTACTTCGCGACGCCATAACACTGCGTTTTACATTTCTTGTTTATCCGTCGATACCACAAGCAGCTGGCCGTGCTAAAAGCTGTTTACGGACCGCGCCATTTCTGTTTTCAATTTAACGCTCAACGCCTCTCTTCTTCTTCTTCATCCCCGGAGCGATGCAGCGGCTGCTGTCCAGGTTGTTGTGCTGCCACCTGGAGGTCGGACCCGGTCGTACCATGGTGGGTCCCATAGGCCAGCGGTGTCCAAACTTATTTTAAAGACAATGTAAAGATGCCCGGGGGCCAATATTAACATTTAAAGAATGAAAACATGAACAATAATCTTTTTTTTTTTTTAAATGGCAATGTCACCCAATCTAACTGTTATTTATTTCAAAACTAAATTATCATCATATCTCACTGTTACCTCACTGCTACTTGTTTTTTACTGGTTCTATTTAACTGTTATTTATACATGTGTATATATTGTAAAATAGGATATTGTATAGGGTATATTGTTAAGGTTTTGTTTTCTTACTACTGTTTTCTTGCTATCACTTACCATTTGGGAGCTGCGGTAACAAAAACAATTTCCCTACAGGGATTAATAAAGTATTTCTGATCCGATTCTGATTCTAAACCAATCAGGCGTGAACAAATCTAAAAACCAGTTCTGCCTTTCTTTCATATCTGGAGTCACATGACAAAGAATAAATTGTATGTAATACGTTAAACTTGCATGAAGTTGATACAATTCTTAAGATCATGTTTCTTTTAAACATGACTTATTATGAGTAATGCAAAGTCTGTTAACATTTAAGTTTAAAACGTATCACTCTTGCTCTTCTCTTTCACAAGATCATTCAGAAAGTAATATTTTGTGTGACATCTACAGATATATAACACCAGCAGTTATGGCCTTAAATGTTCAAATGCTTCGTTATGTCAACCAAAACAGCCAAATCTCCCAGCCATACAGTATCTGACAATCCTAGCAGGCCATAAATAATATATTATAAAAATCAAGCTTAGGGCTACAAGAAATCTGTCTTTTGGTTGGGGTCAAAATATGATAGACGGTATAGCAAGATAATCACATTTGGACAAACAAATAAACAAATAAACTCTGATATAAAGAGATCCACATGGGAGAACATTTTCTACCTGGCAAAATACAGATGAGACTAAGTATTATACAAAACTGATATAGATTGTGACTTATCTAAGCATTTTGCCAAATCAGTCATCCTTCTTTTTTCTGGAGGACATTTTTAAAAAGTCTTACTTAGCTTTAGTGTGATTGAAACTTAAAAAATCACTAAAACAAAATATATTGATCTCATAAATGTTATTTTTTTGGTTGGTGACTTTTTGTTTTTGTGTCTTGACCAACACATTCTTTCTTATTTAGACTGACTTTTTAAAAAATAAGTACAGTAAACAAGCGTCTCCCGGAAAATGATTGAACTGCGTCCTACTCTCCAAAAGATGGCGCCAAGCGCCAAGAGAGAGGAAGCAGTTGTGACCATTGGGTGTTTGTTTGTTTGTTTGTTTGTGTGTGTATGTGTGTGTGTGTGTGTGTGTGTGTGTGTGTGTGTGTGTGTGTGTGTACATTTATTTGTAAGCTGCACATCATATGAGAGATTCAGATAAGGTAGAGATGATTGTTTGTCCAACAAATTTGAGAAAATCTACATATTTCATGTTTGTTTTAATTTATTCTTTCTTTCTTATTAAACAAAATCCAAAAGTAATACCATTAAGACATTTTTCATTTACTTTTTATTCTATTACAGAAAATTAACAAAAAGCAAAACAATGAATAACGTATGTTATGTTTTCTGATCATGACATCAGATTGCTTCCTCTCTTAATTGCTAAAAAATATATATATATATATAATCCTGCTGTCCTAAACATCATCACATCCAGCTATTTGTAATATTTGTTTCAATATACTAAAAGAGGGTTGTTACAACCAAATGGGGGCGTTGCTATGGTGACAGCGGCCCATTGTAGTCCCCCCTCCTCCCAGTGTTTGCACACTGCTCACTTTTCAGGATTATACCTGGGATTGCTTCACGTTCTCCTGTTATCACACAGTGTGCGTCGTTTCTTCATAACCACAGGCGCATTTATCATGCCCTGCTTTACGGTTAATTATCTATCTTCCCAACACACACACACACACACACACACACACACACACACACACACACACACACACACACACACACACACACACACAGGCACGAGCACACATACCCCCTGTGGAAACCTTACGCTGTAGATGAAGAACATTGGACTGGTGATTAACTGAACAGGAGTGGGTCGAGCTCAGTCAGGGAAATCAGTGGAGCCCCTGTTACTATATTAATTTTATGCTTGTGATAAGTTAACAGCAGAGTCCCCTTTTACATTATCACACACTGTAGGGGAGCTTTTATACAGTCAAGAGACAAGTTGGTATGTGATTAATTACAATTTTACTCAAAGTGAGTGATACTAAAGTAGATTTTTTTCGAGTAATGACTTGTAACCCCACAGGATTTTTTAATTATTTCCTTTAGTTGTTGGATCCTACTTTTACCTTCACATACTGTGTGTTACTTTTTGGGAGTAGCGATCACACTCATCTCAACTACAACTACAGTTTGAGTAAAATATTGTTCATATGGAAAATATGCTTAATAATGATATTATTAGACCAAATTACACTATGCGAATGATTTGGAAATGACCCAAAAACACAGCAATACACCCAGGAAGAAAATCTATTTACCACATACTGTAGGCTCTATTGTATCCATTATCAGTCAACAACACTTCCACAAATGACTGAACATCTTCATTAACCAGCTCATGTTTTTCTGTTTTCCAATCCATTATTAAATTAAGTATATAAGAAACCACTGCAGAATGATAATAATATCATCACACTATTAGGAATAAAAATAGCTGCACTGTTTACATGCGTCAAGTCAAATGTTGCTGGTGTCAGGAGAAAATTGCAGAGAAAAACAAAAGTGCTGTCAGACAGCAGCAGTGATGCTGCAAAGGCAGATGGCTGCACAGTCTGTGCCCTGCCGCTGCTGTTATCAAAAGCAATCCTTTAAATCCTCCATATATATATATATTGTTCCTTAAATTCAGAAATGGCCCCATCTAAGGTTTTCTCTGGATTCTCTTATCATCACCATTTACTGACCCACATGAATAATGAGCAATTTGAGCTATCTCCATTGTCTCCATTCATCTGAGTCAACACATTTATACAGTCAGAGGTGGTGGCACCTTCATTCCTCATAAACCCTCGAGGATGATGTAGTAGTGCTCTAAACACTCCTGCAGAGATATTTATGGGTACGTGTGAGAAGCCAAAGATGTCCCTTGAGGACATGAGAACACATACTCTCATTTTGGCATGCACTCTCACCTATTCCATCTGTCTTTCTGTTTATCTCTCTGTCACCCTCTTGTTTCTTTCACTCTCTCTGTACAGATATATCCTTGTTTTGTTTTATCATCTTTCAACTTCATCCCCTTCCACTCTGTCAGCCCCAGTAAGGTTGTTATGATGTCTTTTTTTGTGCTGTGTCATTTTTACTCACTGGCACAAACACTCACAGCACCGCAGCATGAATGCTGTCCAAAACTCTTTACAGCCAGTCTTGGTGACCACCCTCGTTTCTTCACTGCTGTAACACCTAATGTCAGTGGTGAAGGAGGTGCTATTTGTAGCCAGGCTTTAAGCCATGACACGCCACAATATACTGTGGGCTAATTTTCACCACTCATCTGATATGATTAGCTCAGTTCATTAGACTCTCAGGAATGGGCTGAATGGTGTGGCATGCAGTGAGCCTGCTGAAGATCCCCCAAGGCCAAGTGAAGGATGTCATTTTAGGCACTACATTATGCATAGAAATATGCTCATAGCTTGCAGTCACAGCAACACTGCATACCAGGAGAAAGAAATGGCATTAATTGTCTTCCTGTAGGGATTTGAGTCTTTTTGAATTTCTCTTAGTAGGACACGGACATGGGGAAAGTCCTAGCCTATGAGGACTGGAAGCTCTTAGAATGATCTAATGAGTGTTGTATGAGCTGAATACGGCTGGAGACATAAATCTTCTTTATCTATGGGAGGAGTCCTGGTCAATTTATCAACCGTATCAGTCTAATCAAAACAGATGTAACCTGTGCTTCTGAAGGGAAAAGTGGACTTACTGATATTGATCATCAATCTTGCAAGAAATAATAACAGGATATATAACAAGATGAACAACATGCTTAAATGTTTAAAAAAAAAACACAATTTTATTGTGCATGGCCACCACATGCAATAAACTAAATACTCAAATTGTTGAAGGTCGAGGTGTTTTGAGCACTCAACACTACACTGACACTAAAAATATATTCTTGTACTGTATTGAATTTGTGTAATGTTGCATGTAATACTCTCTAGCCTGGCAGGCATGACTGATATCCACACTGAAAAATAAGGTAACAGCTGCATCACACAAAAACAGATTTTAGTTGAGTCTCAAGATTACATTTGCATTTTGCTGAAGGAGACAGATTTCTTTGTCACAGAGATCTCTTGTTGTTGATCGTCACATGACTTGCCCTGCCAACTAGCACATCACAATTGTGCTGTCAACAACAACAAGAACATCCATCGGGTGTATCATTTCTTTTTCCATGTGAGTGAGGAGCAAACATCCGATGATCTGATTTATATTACTGGATATATTTATCTGATTTACTGCTGTGATGACAGACTTTCAAATGCTTTCATATCCGCTCACTTGACTCTTCTCCGGATCAGGGCAATATTGTACAGAAGTGGTTTTGAATTTAAATTTAATTGCCACAAGGATAGAGAAGAAGAAGAGCACTATAAGGCTTTCTAAAAACGTGTTTCTCTCCATGACAAAGAACTAATGTTGTAGGTGCATTACTGAAATGGCCCAGAGAAAAATAACAGACAGACTGCAGTAACAGGATCATTCTGTTGGAAGAGACACACTCCTATTCAGTTGTGAAAAATTGGATCTCAAGCAGTTTCGAGTCTGCTGGCTACAGGCTCGAGGAAAAGTACAAAGCAGGTAAACCTGGTGAAGAAAAAGGCTTTATAAGAGCAAGCATGAATCCACTGTGTTCAGTTGTCATGTGAGGTAGTCAAAGAAAATCTATGTCTGAAAGTTCAAAGGCTGCTGTTCAGAGTTTATGTAATTCCGATTGAAGAAACATGGCCACTGTCGTTTTGCCTTTACTCAGATCACAGGTCACAGGTCTGAAGAAGTGGTTATTCGTGCCAGTGGTACCCTGTACACTTAACCGTAATAAAATACATGATGAATAATTGATCATAAAGGCCCCAAAGAAACTACTCACATGGCCGCAATATGCTTCAGTATATCAATGTGCATGACAAATGATGCATTTGCACATGATTTAGCAAAGTGCTCCATATGTGCATAATGCACATATGGAACAGGGTGGCAAAGGTCGACATTTACTGCAGAAGAACTGTTCGATCGTTTCCCAGCACTGTTACAGAACTAATGAGGAGTCTTTTACACACTTCCCCTATAATTTTGCCTGATGGGAATAGGTAGAAGAAATATTCTGTTGTTACTGTGGGTGACTGTAGAGGTGTGGTGTGTTTTGTTGGGTAGCGGCCGACAGCAGCCTTGAAGGGGTTGGCACCAAGCAACTGCAGAAAAATGGGGTAACCTTGTTTAGGCTTATTATATTTTGGCAGGTAAAGTAGGAAAATGCCAAAATAACAATTTGCCCTGCTGCTAATGAGACACAAGGACACACATATGCGTGCATACACATGCACACACACATACACATTTGCACACAGTGGGCCTGAGGCCCAATCCTAAGAATCCCCTATGAGTCTCTGAGTTTATTAACCAGGCATGTTGGTGAAAATCCAGGTATCAGTCAGTCTGTACATGACTCTGGGTAACAACTCCTCATTAGCTGGATCATTATTAACACTATGTTCCTATACACCCATTCTAGAAACTCCCACTAATCTTGTACCTGCAACTAAGAATTGATTTGCAGTAAATAAAATGGAACTTGTATTCACATGGGACTGCAAAATAATCAATACACTGTCTTTGCAGTATTAATTTACTGTGCAAAAGTATGTACGTGATCATTTTTATTCCCTATATAATCAATTTAAAGAACATATTACAGCAGTTACAAGCAGTGAAGGCAGAGACAGGATATTCAATTTTCTGGACATTCACAGTCTTTTATTCCAAATGTCCTGCCACTGTGGTCAGCATGACCTTTGTCTGCAGGGTTTTCAATCACTTAAATGCAAAGTTAAGTCAGTGAATATCAAATATGAGATGATTGGTACCACTCACTTTGATGGCAGATTGAATATTGTCTGGAGAATATTTAAGAATCAGGTAGCTACATTTGTGTATATTTACACAGAATGACAGAGAAAGAGAACATGTGGTTATGGTAATGAGTTATGCTTTGTCTCAGCTGGAAAACCACATTGTCAACATGTCACTGCATTAATGCTGCACCTCTCTTGTCTTCTTAGAGGAAAAGTACCTTTTTTGGGGTGATAAGAGGCAAACCAAGGCTGAGGGCAAACCAAAATAATAAGAAAATAACTGCATTTCCCATTGGTTGACTTTCTGGCTGATTTTGATTAGGATCTTTTTGTTGTGCCTCAGTTATCATTTACAAAATTGTGGTTTCACACAGTACAATAGAAAATGTATTCATGCAGTTCCAATTGGGCTGACATAAAAGAGACTTTTATGGCATCTGCTGCCGACTTTCTTCCCAGGATGCAGCTATTCTTGCTCTGTTTTTTCAGATGGCTATGTTGTCTTTTCCAGCCACAATCTTTTTCATGTGTTTTCACAGGATTCTTGGTTCTTAAAGCACAGTTTTCTTTTCAATATATCCACATCCTGGTATATACAATGAATTTTAATTTCATCATGATAGTGGTTGCACTAACTGAAAATATGGGAACACCAGCAAAGTATCCTACTGCATCTTATCCTACAGGCTCGATAGTTTTATGCCTTGTGTCTTAAACATGCACAAATAGAGCTCGGCACATTAGCAAGAAATCAAAAGTACTGCATGAATATTTAGCTTGCTATATGTACCTTCATATCTGAATATATCTTATCTGTTGACTTTTGTTTATTTCAGAATTTTCCTGTTTAATCCACTGAAAATTCAAACTAAAGAGCCCTTAAGTGACATAATTTGCATAGATTTCTAAAAAGCCAGATGTGCTCACAGAAAAAAAATAAAAATGCTCAGGTAAACATCCTTCTAACACTCCCTGAGAGGGGGGGTGAATGAAAAATGCTCTTTTATCTCATCTCTCTCCTTCTTCCTCTTCCCCAGCCAGATGCCAATATTTAATGCTTATGGATGGCCTGCACAGCATCAATTACAGCCAGTGTAAACTGAGGTGAATCACTGCACATGTTAGGGCTCTGTGGAGGACTAAGATAGCTGAAACAACAGTTTTAAAGGTCATATAGGAAGATCTTCATCTGACACAGGAGCAGGAAATATATGTTAGAGTTCACTGTAGCTCCCAGGTATGACCTATTGTATATGACTGCAGTGGTCTTAGCTGGATAAGATATATACTGCGTTTATTGGGCACATCTGTATCGTAAATGCAATCGAATAAAATAGCGCTTCAATATAATCTACCTTATGATGTTCAGTCTTTGCTGACACTGTGATGATTCAACTCTATGGTCATTTTTAAAGCTCTAGTTAGTGGTGGTGTTCTGGACTGCATTGTAGTGAAAGGTGTTTTTATAGTTCATTTAATGTTTATTGCCCTTAGCTAGTTTACAACGCCCGTCTACTGTTCTGTCCAACACCACCAACAAAAACATTACAAATATTTTTAAATATAATGCAACGTAACATAACGCAACAGGACAGCACCAAATGACTGTAGTGGGGAATCAATTTCTTTCTGACATCTTCTCAACATAAAAAGGAATATTACAAACAAAGTTTGTCTTTATTGAGTTATTGCATTTGATTGTATTACACTGTGTATCTAATAAGCTGATAAATCAGTCTATGTCATCCTGAAGAACTGAAACTACCAATTCTACTCTGCCATGAAGGAAATTACCTTACCTTGGATGAATAAAGAGCACAGACGTTCCCTCTGAAGTCTAAATGCACAGAGCTGCACATTTATACAGAATAGTGATTTCCAATAAAGAGGCTAAACGGGAGGCCTTCATTTGTCTTCATTACCTCTCGTCTCCTTTAACAGACTTCAAAGACTGAACTAAAGTTAAGAAATCCAACTGAGGTAGTGCAGCATTCAGCGGTGTGATAGCTTGACAGCAGACAGTATAAACCTGAAGCTTCACACACTTGCAGAGTAGCTCCAGTACATTTATTTATTAGGAAAATAAGCCAGCGTTTTGGCAATCATTTTACAGATTATCTACAGTTCAGTATATTGGGGTTTCAATTAATCAGTCAAGACGTATTTTAGATAACATATTGTACCTAGAAATACATAATCGACATAACATGTACAAAAATTAAAAAACTATGTGATAAAGTGTCACATAGAAAACAGTCCAAGCAGACAAGGAAAAAAACATATTTAAAGCTCCATTTTATGGCTAACAAAAGTCTGAGAGGGACCATAAAGTTATGTAGTCAAGAGTGAATGGATTACCCATGTAAATAGTAAAAACACAATGTAAATCATTCACTAATTAACCAATCAAATTAGCTATTTAAACCTGCAGTAACTGATCGTTTTGGCCACTTTTTTGGGGAGGGGGGTCAGCAAAAACAAGCTGTACAGCACAGCACTGCTTTTTCTCTTTAAACTTGATATGATGAACATGTTAGTTAAACAGATCAGGTTCGTTACAAAGCTACAGTGTCGTTCATTTGAAGTTACCACCTAGCTCTGTATTTGGTCTCCACCTGACTCTTTAGCTGCTGATTGCTCCACCATGTTTTTGTCGAAAACCGCAAGCTACTGCAGCTAAAATACGACCAGAAAAAAACAAAACAATGAGCTGAAAGACACCAAAATGCTCTGTAGAGCTGAGAACTGCAGGGTCAGGTATTAATTCTCTGTTGGTTAGTTGACACCTTTTAACATAAAATTGTATCGATTTTTAACATCGGTTTAAAAATGTTGATTAAGGCCCCTACATTATCTATTCAACAGACCATGCAGGCCGGTGTTGATCAGGAATGAATAAACTTACGTCATGAAACATAGCTTTCACCTTAACTCTGCTTAGGCACAGCAGAATCTAGATTCTAGTTTACTCAGCAGAAAACATTTAAGTCTTTGCATCTTGCTGCACAAAGAAGGAAACAGATTTCTCCTCTGCTGTGATAGAAAACATTTGAATCCACATTCATCTCTCTCCATCTGTTGTATCAGCCGACTCTTTAGGTAAACATTTTCTATCAGTTTCATCATATATACAGGCAGTTAAATATTAATACATTTAGAACTCCTTGGAGAGTTGAGGTCTTGCACAGGGCTCGAAGTGTTAAAAAGGATGTTTGATATTCAGTGGGGACTGCAGCAGGGAGCAGTTAGATTACAGAAATAGCAGCAGCCATACTTTGGAGCTCACTTCATCGAGTTGAGTTAATGGAACACTTGTTCTTGAGTTTTTAAAGCACTATCTCCAAATAGACAGGGTATGATAAATTAATTTACTTTGCTGCTTTTGCTGTTGTCAAATGTGAAACATTGATAGGAGTGATGACAGAAAGAGTCAGGCGTAGAGCTCTTATCATTTGCAGACCATAGTGCTCAGTGTCAGCATAAGAAAATGTTCTCTGAGTGAATGATTTATTTGTTGTAGCATTGAGTCATGACAATGTCAAACTATCATAAATACTTTTTCAGTGTACAGCATTTTTCAAACAGCTAAATGAGCAGTGAATCTCAACCTGCTGCCAGAGCTAGATGTGTTAGCTGCGTCTATCTCATTGTCAGCAGACAGCAGTGTTCTCATTACCATTTTATGAGGCCCAGTTGGCAGAGTGCTGTATGCCTCGAACTCTGTTGGAGTGAATTAACTTAAAACAAGATTCAGACATTTGCCCCAGATATTTTTAGTATCTTCCCAGGCTGAGACTGCAGGGACTGAATGTCCAGAACAGTAAAAGGCAAAATCTGTGCTGAGAGCAAGAAGTTGGAGTCTGTAGATTATTTTACTTTCACTTTATTGCAGTCCTCCTCTCTAGTACATCAGGTTTAAGGGAACCAAACCTTCCAATTCTACACTCGTAACAAGAGATATAAGATATTGGATTCCTGCAGGTATCTGATAAGCCAATATTTTGGCTCATTTTGTCTGATCCCGATGTAGGAATATATATATTTATTTCTCCACCTTTTTTGCAGAGAACATCAGCTCTCACCAATAGTACAGTAAACATATTATTATGCCTACTCTTGTTGTGATGGCCCGCTGGTAGATGCAGACATAAAATGCAATGCTTTTCAAAATGTACGCATTCATTGGGCTCCTCCGTGCATGACTGATGCAGAGCAATCATTGCAAATAACAACTCTGCTATTCGTACATAAGTGCATCATTTAGGAGTCATTTTATTGGCCTGTCATATCAGCAGAAAAGTTTATTTCATGCCATTACCAATATTTCCTTTTAAAGTCTTTATTTGCTGATAATGAGGTTGTGCCGAGATTACTGTCCATCTCTGCTCACAACATCTGTTTCCCTATCAGGATTGCATTAAGGCAAAAAAAGACCTTGAAAGTTTCTACTGATGGCAGCAGGACAAATCAATACACATCTGAAACAGAAGCCTGTTTTAAATGCAGCAGCTCAGTATTGCTCCTGTGTTTAAACCAAATTACAAGAAGGAACAATATTTCAAGAACTAACAACTCCTAGCGTACTGTGTTGCTGCAGCTCATTATGATCGTGTTCAGTATCAGGTTGTAGCTGAGAGTCTTTATTATCGTGTTGTTTACTTGGATGAATTACTTACACGAGTGAGACAACTCATGCTGGTGATATTCTTTACAATTCATCAGCAGCTTTCAGTGTATCATATAGTGGGAGATGTGCTTGTTCATCTTGCAAGAAAAGATAAGCACACTGAACAGAGAGGAGCATTTATTACTGGAAAACTCAGCAGTTTTTTTTAGGGCTGTTAACTTTATCTCTGCGTCCAAGAAAGTCAGTGAATTGTTTAAAATTCACTGAGCTAGTGATTCTAAAAGCAGACAGGAGTAGAGAGTCGTGTGCTAACATGAGTGAAAGACAATGAGCCTTTTAAAAAGGGGTATTTCAGTCCTGCAGTTGCGGCATTTTCAAATGTGACCTGATTGTCAAGTGTAAAGTAGGAAGCCCTCAGATCTTCATCTACCTAATCGCTTTTTAGTCAAACGATTCCTCGTATGTTCTCTAAGATAGTCCGTGGAGATGCATCAGAAAAGACCGAGCAGCAATCATTAGGAGGATGCTGTACAAAACTCCCACAAGTCCCATTTCTACACTCAACATCTGACTCATTTAGGAGTGTGCATACTATTGATGTCAGGCAAGCCTTCAAGGGAGGACCGCAATTGTACTTAATCAGAAATCTGGCTTAGCTTTAATGTTTTCCTTAAGGCTAGATTTTCTCATTGTGAGTAAGAGCAAGAGGGGGAGAATGAGGTGGCAGAAACACTTAGCTCTGCAAA